>NW_024429186.1:82543964-82711464 GCF_017639785.1 Mesocricetus auratus
ATGGAAACAATCACATCAATGGAACCGGCTTTTAACTCTAAATCACAAAAGCAACTGTGTCTCCTCTCATCTCCTGCTCTCTACTTGGGAACAAAAAAAGAACGAAAGAAAGAAAGGAAGGAAGGAAGGAAGGAAGGAAGGAAGGAAGAGAGACAAAAGCCTCCTTCATCTCTTACTTTAATTTCCTCTGAATCTATTTCTAGGAACCTAGGTCAGCTGATTGGATTAGCCAGGTAATGCAACCTACCATTTTGCCTTTATCTCTTACCAGATGAGATTAGAATCCAGGCTCCTTAATCCAGTACCTGAGACACCAGCTCCCCAGGTCCTGTGAGCCTTCCAGCCTTCTCACCCCTTCCTTCCCTGACTCAACTGCAAGCTTAAGGACAAAGGCCATGGGATCACAAGTCTTGAATGTGTCCAGACCTTTCCTACTCTAACAGAAACCTTGGAGTGCCACAGGTGTTGAGATCCTCTCTGTTTTCCTAGTCTTGTTAGTAAATGAGTAAGGACTGACTCAGAAGAAGGCTTGAGGACAATTTTATCAGTGTTTAAAAGAAAAACCTCTGTAGATGGATTTTTCTCTGAGCAGCTGGCTCATAAAAAATGACATGGAGACTTACTAATTATGAAAGCTTAGGCTTGTTCCTAAGTAGCTCTTATAACTTAAGCTAACCTGCTCTTATTCGTCTGTGTTCTACCACACAGCTTTTTACCTTTCTTCCATTCTGTATGCTCCACTTCCTCCGCATCTCCTTGGCAACTCTTCTGTGCCTTGATTATCTCGTCCTGCTTCCTCTCTCTGCCTGGGAGTCTCGCCTTTACCTCCTGCCTCGCTATTGTCCATTCAGCTCTTTATTACCCCAATCACAGCAGTGCATCTTCACAGTGTACAAATATCCCACAACAACACTGAGACAAAGAGCTAAGTCTCCACAACTGTTCTGAGAACATGATGATGAGGAAGAGAGAAAACCATGTGGTTTGAATTAAGATGTGTGTTCAGTAATGGAGGCCAAGCCAGGTGGTGGATAGGAAGCCACCTAATAAAAGCGTGTGGGAAGCTTCAGAGAAAGAGTAAGGAAGCCCAGTGTCAGAGAAAGCATGCTTAGGAGGAGGAAAAGGAAAGGAAAAGTTACACTTTTCTAAGTAAGTACTTAGAAAAACAGATATGCGCCGGGCGGTGGTGGCGCACGCCTTTAATCCCAGCACTCGGGAGGCAGAGGCAAGCGGATCTCTGTGAGTTCGAGGCCGGGCTAGACCGATAGCCTCCGAAACAATACAGAGAAACCCTGTCTCGTAAAAACCAAAAAAAAGAAAAAAGAAAAGAAAAACAGATATGCTTAACAGGGCTATGTCTCCCTAAATGACTACACCAGGTATAGAATTTTTGTGAAGGAAAAGTACATTATCTCAAAAAAAGTACAGTATGTCATTAAAAGGATAATTATTCCTCCCATCTCTTTAGCTTGGCTTTAGGTGAATTGGTCTTCCCAAGGAATGATCCCTTAATCCAGTAATTGACTAGTCCAATGGACTAACCTTTATGTTTGGATTAGCTTGGACTGTAGGTGCACCCCGACACACACAGACACACACTCACACACTCGCATGCATATACACACACACACACAGGTCTTCAGTTAACCTCTTGTGGCTTATATACCCTAGCACCTCCCACAATTAAGCGCAGGATTGTGCGCCAATAGCACAGAGGAACAGGAGTAAGTAAACAAGACCTTAGGTGAAGGCCCGCCCTCCTTCTATTTGGAAGCACCAACAGTCAGCACATCAAGCTTTGGGGGTGTTCACACGTGCTTAAGCTGTTCTGATGAAGATGGCTGCTATTCTGAACACATTGCTCCACAACAAAAGTTATCCCAAGTCCCACTGGGGAGGCTGGTTGGCTAAGGATCCATATTCTCTCACATCCGAAGAGCCTTGTAAAGCGCCTGCTTCGTGGGTCCTTACACCCAGACTAAGTGCTCAGTTTACCATGGTGACTGAAGTTTAGTGTCAGGTGTGCCCCACCAACTCCAACAGTCCTTGCTCAGCCATGAGTCTGAGGGTGATGCCGTGTGGCGAGATTTACCTGCATCTACAGCACCTTTTCAGAAAGACTGTGTTGATCTGCTTTCTGATGCTATGATAAAACTGACCAAAAGCACCTTGGGAGAAAAGGGATTATCTGGTTTATACTTCTAAGTGCCAGTCTGTCATTAAGGGAGGCCAGAGCAGGAGCTCCAGGACCCTGGAGGATAGAGGGGACATTGCTCATTATTTGTTCCCAGGCTCACATTCCACTACCTTTCTTTAAAAAAATATTTTACACTCTAATCCCAGTTCCCCCTCCTTCCCCTTCTCCTACTCCCCACCCACCTTCTCCTCAGCCCACCCCCATTTGCTTCTCAAGGAGGGTAAGGCCTCCCATGGGGAGCTAATAAAGTCTATCACCATGTTGAGGCAGGACCAAGGCCAAGCCCCTCTCTCCTGTGTCTAGGTTGAGCAAGGTATCTCTCCACAGGAAATGGGCTCCAAAAGCCAGTTCATGCACTAGGGATAGATCCTGGTCCCACTGCCAGTGCCCCCACAAACTTCCCAAGCCTACCCACTGTCCATTCAGGGGGCCTAGTTTGGTCCTATGCAGGTTCCCTACCTGTCAGTCTGGAGTCAGTGAGCGCCCACTAGCTTGGGTCAGCTGTTTCCGTGGTGTCCACATCATGGTCTTGGCCTCTTTGCTCATGTTTTTGCTCCTCTCTCTCTTCAGTTATACTCTGGGAGCGCCACAGAAGGGTTAGTTGTGGATCTCTGCATCTGCGTCCAGTGATGACAATTACAGTAGTCCTCAGTCTGATTACAGGGGCAGGCCAGTTCAGGTACCCTCTCAACTATTGATTAGAGTTTTATCTGGGGTCATCTTTGTGTGTTCCCCGGGAATTTCCCTAGTGCCAGGTTTCTCGATAATCCCACAATGGCTCCCTCTATCAAGGATTCTCTCCCTCTCTGTCCTTCCCCCAACTCTACCACCCATTCTCCCATGTTCTTGTCCCCATTCCCCTTTCTTACACCCCTCTCCCTTCCACACTCCCCCCCCTCCTATCCTTCCAATTTGCTCAGGAGATCTTGTCTATTTCCTCTTCCTAGGAGGATCCATGTATGTCTCTCTTAGGGTCCTCTCTATTAGTCTAACTTCTCTGGGGTTGTGGACTATAAACTGGTTATCCTTTGTTTTTTTATGCCTAATAACCACTTATGAGTGAGTACATACCATATTTGTCTTTCTGGGTCTGGGTTACCTCACTCAGGAAGGTTTTTTTTTTTTTTTTTTTTTTAGTTCCTTTCATTTGCCTGCAAATTTCAAGATGTCATTGGTTTTTTCCACTGAGTAGTACTCTATTGTGTAAACGTACCATATTTTCCTTATCCATTCTTCAGTTGAGGGGCATTTAGGTTGATTCCAGGTTCTGGCTATTATGAATAATGCTTCTATGAACATAATGGAGAAAATGTCCTTGTGGTGTGAGTGTGCATGCTTTGGGTATATGCACAAAAGTGGTATTTCTGGATCTGGAGGTAGATTTATTCCCAGTTTTCTGAGAAACTGGCATACTGATTTCCAAAACAAGTTTGTACTCCCACCAGCAATGGAGGAGCGTTCCCCTTTCTCCACATCCTCTCCAGCATAAACTGTCATCACTGTTTTTTTATCTTAGTCATTCTGATCAGTATAAGATGGTGTCTCAGAGTTGTTTTGATTTGATGACCAAGGATGTTGAGCAATTCCTTAAATGTCTTTCAGCCATTTGAGTTTCTTCTGTTGAGAACCCTCTGATTAGGTCTGCATCCCATTTTTTTTTTTTTTTTTGGTTTTTCGAGACAGGGTTTCTCTGTGGCTTTGGAGGCTGTCCTGGAACTCGCTTGGTAGTCCAGGCTGGTCTCGAACTCAGAGATTCGCCTGCCTCTGCCTCCCGAGTGCTGGGATTAAAGGCGTGCGCCACCCACGCCCGGCTGCATCCCATTTTTTAACTGGATTATTTGGTATTTTGGGGTCTAGTTTCTTGAGTTCTTTGTATATTTTGGAAATCAGCCCTCTGTCAGATGTGGGGTTGGTGAAAATGTTTTCCCATTCTGTAGGCTGCCATTTGTATTGTTAACTGTGTCCTTTGCCTTACAGAAGTTCTGTTTCAGGAGGTCCCATTTATTAATTGTTGCTCTCAATGTCTGTGCTATTGGTATTGTTTTTAGGCAGTGGTCTCCTGTACCAATGCATTCAAGGGAACTTTCCACTTTCTCTTCTATGAGGTTCAATTTGGTTGGATTTATGTTGAGGTCTTTGACCCATTTAGACTTGAGTTTTGTTCATGGCAATAGATATGGATCTATTTGTATTCTTCTACATGTTGACACCCAATTAAACCAGACTGTTTGTTGAAATGCTTTCTTTTTTCCATTTTCCATTTTTACCTTCTTTGTCAAAAACCAGGTGTTCATAGGTGTGTGGGTTAATGTCAGGGTCTTCTATTTGATTCCATTGGTCCGCCTCTGTGTTTTTATGCCAATACCAAGCTATTTTTATTACTGTAGCTCTACAATAGAGCTTGAAGTCAGGGATGGTGATGCCTCCAGAAGTTCCTTTATTGTACGGGTTGTTTGGCTATCCTGGGTGGGAGTACAAACTTGTGCAGCTGCTGTGGAAATCAGTATGATGATTTCTCAGAAAACTAGGACCTATCTACTTCAAGAGCCTGCAATGCCACTGTTGGGCATATACCCAAAGGAGGCACACTCACACCACAAGTACATCTGTTCAACTATGTTCATAGCAGCATTATTTGTAATAACTAGAACTTGGAAACAACCTAGCTGCCCCTCAACTGAAGAATGGATAAAGAAAATGTGGTGCATTACACAATAGAGTACTAACTTGCAATAAATGGACAGAACTAGAAAAAACATGCAGATCCAGAAAGACAAATACAGTTTGTACTCACTGGTAAGTGAATACCAGACATAAAGCAAAGTATAACCAGCCACAATCCACAACCCCAGAGAAGCTAGACCCCTTTTCCAGAAACAGATGGAAGCAGATGCTGAGATCTATAACTAACCATTGGGCCAACCTCTAGGAGTACAATTGAAGTGAGGGAGGAGCAGCGAATAACGTGAGCACAGGAGTCAAGACCGTGATGGGAAAACTCACAGACTCAGCTGACCAGAACGGATTCCACAGTGTCAGTAATGCCATTCCCAGGAATCCGATGCTCTTTTCTAACTTCTTGTGCACCAGGAACACACGTGGTGCACAGACATATGTCTGTGCACATATATACATATATATGTATATATATGAACAAAATACTCATACACAAAATAAATCTAAACAAAATATGTTTCAAAGATTGGTTTTATTTTTTTAAGCTCCTTAATGAGTACATTAGTACACAGATCTCAAGGTCAGTCAGGGTCCATCATCTTTCTTTGTAATTAGTCCTTCCTGGCTCGCCTGCCCATAAAGGCTGCTTAACAGGGATACAGTGTACCCTGTGGACACAGCAAACCTGTCATGGTGCCAGCAGCACTGAGCACTGTCACCAGGTCCCAGACATTGCTGATTTTCAGGGATGATTCTCATGGTTTTGGATATTTTAGAGCTAAGCTGTGTGTTTTCTGTATTAAGACATAGAAATGACCAGTGTTTCTTGTGTAAGGCCTAGGAAGTTTAAAAATGTAAATATTTTTAACATAGCAGTAAAAGGACGGCTGCTTAAGTATGAAGGAGTCAGTGCAGAGAACAGTTGCAGAGAACGACGGCCAAGCAGGTCTAGCAGTCCCTGACCACTCTCAGGAAGCAAGTCTACGCATGGCCTGTGGAAGAAAAGGGAACAAGATATTGACCAACTTAGTTCTTTTTAGCGGCACATTATTGTTTTTAAAATGTGTTTTTCTAGTATTGGTTGCTTGATCTTACCCAGGTATTATAATTTAAGAAAAAAAGGAAAGAAGACAATTTCAATTCTCATCATACTTCTAATTGCATTTTATAAAGCACTGATTACTGTTCATTAGGACACTAAGTACAAAACCCTAATCTTCTCATGCAGCCTGAAATTTTCACCACTCTGTATAACCAGATACTGAAATGAAACAGGTTTGTGCTGACTGAATAGCCAGTAGGTATCAGATCAGGAGCAGCTGAAGGCCTCTCTGGTTTCAAATCTCAACTGCTACAAAGCTTCATAACCTTAGCAGCCATGGCTGAGCGATCAGTCTATGTGGAAATTAGTAACTATCTGTTCCACGGTGTGGCAGCCACTCAAGTTTGTTTGTTTATTTATTTATTTGTCCATTTATTTCTTGGGAGTAAGATCTCTAGTCCAGATTGGCCTCAAGTTCCAAAAGTAGCTACGATACCCTTCAACTTCTAATCTTTCTTGCTTCCACCAACAAAGTGCTGGAATTACAGGAGTCCATTTATTCTGTGCTGGCAATCGAATCCAGGTCCTCAAAGGGTCATAAATTACAAAGCTTGAAGGAATTCTAGGTTTAATTATGACTCTCATAGGCTTACACCAGGCTTGTGATTTTCATTCTGACATTACTTTCTTCTGTGAAATTATCTGCCTGACTTTACTACAGGGGTTTGAATGTTACCCAGTACTTTTCATCAGGACCTCCAAAGCCATTGTAGCTTGCTTATCAGATTTGTCTACAAAACAGAGTCAAAACTGCTGATAAACTGAGCCTAAATGCAGCCTAGCAGAACTGAATGTGATCTTGCATTTGAGAGAGAAATCAATTGCCTAAGTATGAATGGAAAACCCAGGTCCATCATAGTTTGTGTGAAAATGCATGGGTCTTTCTTTGACTCCTGTTCAACAGAGCTCAAGATTTTGATGTTCCTATGATATAAACAGACATATGTTCTTTAAATATCTTGCTGAGCTCAAAATGGTCATGGTTACATGGTTTCCATGGCACCCTAACTACTTGTAGGTCCTCTTGTTGGCCAGTAAAACATTGACAGACTGCATGTCTGTGAAGACAGAAGAAACGGAAAAGGCCGCCTTGGGAGTCTGGTGGAAACAGAGGTACTGTCAATAAGCAATGGGCTGGCCCAAGGGAAGGAAGGCCTGTGTTGCTAGGCAAGCATAGCTGGGCGGTTATTACAGAAAGACCAAGTTCACTCTTATAGGCATAATTAAAAGGGATTTCTATCCATGGAAACTTCCTTTGAGAAGTCACTGGTTGCCAGTGTCTGGAAATTTTCACAGAGAATCTAAATTAAGCGAATCAGGTTAATGTAGGAGAGATTTGTGCATGGGCTGGGATATCATATTGTAGGTTTCTAAGAAATCTTTCAACTTAAAGTTCTTTTAATTACTTCTCAGCCTTTTGGCTAAGATCAAGTATCAAGTTATCTTATTTTTATTTCTATCCTTTGCTGATTTCATGAAAAAAATGACCTGACCTTCCATTGTTGCTCTCATTTCACTTAGATGTAAAACCCTACAGTTTACTCAGATTCCCCAAGGTCAGTCAGCTTTCCTAGGAACAGTGTGATGGCATAAGACCTGAAGCAGCCTCAGCTGGTGAAAAGGAAATGTGTAAGTCATCATCAGTCAGGTGGAGAACGGCGCTGTGTCCCCTTTCCCTACCCCATAGCCTTCAGTCTCTAGAAGAAGTGTGTTTTGTGCTCAGTATAAAATCAGAACTAGCCTATGGCTACCAGTCAGTGGTCATCTCTGTGTGCCTGGGATTAAAGTTCCCCAAGTCCTCGTCATCCTTGAGAAAATTTCCTTTCCATTTCTCCTCCTATGTAGTTATTCCTTCCAGGATGCTTTTTGGATTTTTCCCTGGGTGGCTCTTAAACTACTCACTGCTTGTTGACTCCATTTATTCAATATTAAATCCAATTATTTTTTATATAAGAAAATAATGACCATACCTCATCCTGAACATCAAGTTCTTCCTCATTCTTCTCTGCTTCCATCAGTTCAAGAGGATCCTTACAGTCTTGAATGAGAGTGATCTTGACAAAGAACACGCACAGTGTTTATTGGAAACACAATAGCATCCACTGTAACACACACCACTGGAAATGGTAATGTCACCTGTAGCCTATAGACTCCAGAGTCCTCTTCTCATTTCCTGTTCCTTCATAGTTCTCATCTTAGGACTTTCCCTCTCCCTTTTTTACATTTAAACTGGTCGAGTTTTCCACTGTACAAAGTACTTTTACAGCTCCCTTCTCTGCCTCTGAAGTATGTGCCTCTTAACAAGACAACCCCAGCCATGCGGCCGATACTACTTGTCTTCTGACAGCTAAGCTAAGGACACTTGGTACACTTTGAGCACACTTCGATTATATCACCATGTGCTGGTGACTGAGGACATTATAGGATCCCAACTTTAATTTAGTGGAATTTAATTTTCTTGGAGGAGTTGACCGTTTAGGACATTTTTGCTTTTTATAGATAATATATCATTTAGTAGAGGATTAAATACAACTTGCGTTTGTCTTGCTCTTTGAGAAGGATATTTCTAAAGCAATACAAAATATATACTATAGCTAAAATGCCATCCTGTAGTACTGGTTTAATGTGTGACCTCAAAATCTGTAAGAGCTAGCTTTGTTTTTCACCTAGGGTTAGAAAACTTTAAGTGGGATAGGCACTTACGAGTTCAACCAATGGCCTGCAAGCCAGAGGCCAGGCCTGCAAGCCAGAGGCCAGGCTGGCTTTCAGGCTAGACTGGGTGACATGTTTACCGTCTCTAGAAGGGAATCCTGGCTCTGCTGGGATTTAACTTGGTTCTTCAGATAGAGTATGGCGTCGTGAACGGTCAGAAAGAATCTGTCCTTCCTGATGCTGTCGTCGAAGAACCCACACTGCTCCATCTTTTCTAGCACATCGTCTGCAAAGGAAAAGGAGGCTTTTGTAACATCAAATGCTATCATTTTTTGGTAGCACCTTTCACTGTTTTCTCATTCCCAAATTGTGACCCTCCTCTAACATTGCTGTCTTTCTTAGCCGTCAACATGCAGAATAGTTATCCCACAGTTCATTGCAGCCTGTCTTGGTGACCCTTTTGCCAATCCAATGTTCCCATCCCCCAATAGCTGTGAACCTGGCTGCTGGTTCACAGCTTTCCCTTCTTTGGCCACAGGGAGCTGTCTAACTTGAAGAGACCTGCTGGGCGGCAGGTGCCCCCCACATACCTGTCCTGCATCCACTTACTGACAGTTGAGGGTATAAAGTGGGACTTTGCATAACCGCGTCTGTGCAGTCACTTGTGAAATCAAACTTCTGACATAAGGTGCTCAACCAGCTTCATCTCCTGTCCTGTCCCCCTTCCCTCACTCCCTCAACCACGTGTGCACAAATCCCTGTCCCAGGGCCTTCGAGAGAACTCATCCTAAGCCCTGGTGCCCTCCTCTACATACGGACAAGATGCAGAGACTCATGACCGTGGTGTTTCTTCTGTTCCAAGAGATCTTAGTGGTCTCACCTCTACCACCCCAAAACCATGTCCTCACAGGCACAACACCACTGTCAGAGACACGCGTCTATGCTGTGCCAGCTCTGTGGCACAACTGGAATCTCCTAGCTCAGAAATTCCCTAAGCTACTGTAATTGGTACAGTTGTTTGTGGCGATGAAAAGCTTTGGAAACAGCACACAATTATTTGATATTGTGATTAACGACATATTTAAAGGTAACTAAGACGGCATTGTCTTAGACATCTGTACTACAATACAAAATAGTTTTCTCTTAATTTTGTTTGGCTTTTAGAAGACCTTTAAACATTGTATATTCACATTCCAAGGGAGGAGGTGTGGGGCAGTTTGATAGATGTGCACACAGGCATTTACCTTGAAGCAAAGCAAAGTACACATTCACGTCAATTCTCTGAAATTCTTTCACAATCTAAAAATAGAGAAGAATTTAGGCATATTGAAACATTTGCTCGGGAGAAATGTCAACATTTCTATGGTTAGTCAAGACTTTGAGGGGAGCTTATTACTGGAAACCCATAGATATTTTCAGCCTTAGATGATGCCGCATATAAAGATGTATATGTATGTATCTTAAGAGACAGCACACCAGCCGGGTGTTGGTGGCGCACGCCTATAATCCCAGCACTCGGGAGGCAGAGGCAGGCGGATCTCTGTGAGTTTGAGACCAGCCTGGACTACCAAGCGAGTTCCAGGACAGCCTCCAAAGCCACAGAGAAACCCTGTCTGGAAAACAAAAACAAAACAAAACAAAAAAAAAACCAAGCAACAAAAAAAAAAAGAGACAGCACACCAAGTAAGGTAGCTCACGAAGGTAAAGCAAGGGACTTTTAATTCAAGGATTACATAGCAAGACCTGTTTTGAAAAAGACAGAGAAAGAACAGCATCCATTGTAGGGTAGGCAGCCATTCACAACACTCAATAAATATTCGTAGAAGGAAGGAAACAAGGAAGAAGTTAGGCTTCCAAGCAGTTCTTACTGTTACAAAAAGTAGAAGACTTATCTAACAGTAAGATCTCACTAGACATCCAGGTCTTTGTTTTAAATGTACCAGTGTCAATTATCTAGACTGGACTCTTGAACCATAGTTTTCTATACCATGTATCCCTCTAATATCCCTCAAAACTAAATGTGACTTTACAATGACCATTAAAAGTTTTATTTTTAAAGAATCCAGACCCTAAGCCTGTGAGCAACAGGAATTGTCACTGTAACATAAGCAACCATTCAAGCGTGGACCATACTGTGGTATTAGGCGTCTACAGTCATTAAACCAACTGGCCAGTGCAATCCCTAATGGGTCTGAGTCACTGCTCAGAGCCAGGTATACAGCAAAGAGCCAGCATGCGTTGTCAAAGGAGCGAGCAGACCTGCTGAGACAACAGGGCCTCACAGCACACTCTCACAGCATCTTGCCAAGTGCAATTACTTACCCACCTAGCACCCAGACCCTGGCATCAGTGTCCGCTCCTGCAGTGGCAGCACCCTGCTAAGATGAAACTAGACAGGAGCCTGCTTCCTGAAAACATATCTGCAGCTGGTGCCTTACCCTGCTGACCTCTCCGTCTGACCCTCTTGATACCTACCCAAGGCCCCATCTAAATCTGACTCTTGGGATCACCCCTACTGCAGTTGTCTGTGCTGGTGTTTACTGTTTGCCTTCTTCTCTACTCGGGCAACCACGCCTGCCTCCACACACGAGCAGTTAGCACATGCCAGAGCTGCGGAGGGTCTGCTGTCACTCCCGGCCTGTGAATGCTTGTGTCCTGCATGTGGCTCACTCTTGCCCTGACCTTGCTTCTTCCCGATGCCTGCCCATTGCTGTTCCACAACGAGTGGAGTAAACACTTAACACAAACTGTCCCTTCCCTTGTTTTCACGGTCCACTAACATTCTCAGAAAAAGGAAACATACTCAGAGCTAACATCTTCCCAGAGATGTCTGTGTGCCAGATACTCTTCTGAGTCCCTTACATGCATTGTTTATTTGTTCTTCGTGATACCTGTGTAGTAAATACCATCATTGCATCTATATGACAAAAGAGGAAGCCAAGACAGAGGCACACTAAGAAACTTGTTCTTGGTAGCAGAGGCAGGACTCTCCTCACAGAGCCTGACTCCAGAGCCATGCTCTATTTCCAAAAAGGAAGGGGAGGAAGGGGAGAAGGAAGGAGAAGAAAATTCACTTAGACAAACTACAGAGCCCTTTCACACAGCCAAGTGACCCATCCTACCACTTGATCATTGCCGGTGTCCCACGTCTATGGTAAAACAACCAGAAGCTCGCTCACCATTCGCAAGGACCTCACTCCTACCACATCCAGGAAAGACACGGCCGCACAGTCCAGCACCAGGCTGTGGATTGGCACTTTGGGGACATTCACTTTAACCGGGAGCTCAGAGTTCCAGTCCACTTGAATCTCAATTTCTTTGGTTGGGATATCAAGCTCCTCTGGCTCCTCAGCATCTTCATCGGGTTCAAAAGCATGATTTGAAGAGCCAGCATCACTTATGATCCCGTTCTGACAAAGAAAACACCACCAACTTCATTGTCAGTAATACCAAACACCTTTCACTAATTCATCCCAAACTGCTTAAAAGCCCTGCATGAACTATTTAGAAAACAAAACAGCAAGGGGACGCAGTGCAGAGGAATGGATGTTCCTGCTATCCGTACCTTGGTGCTCTCCAAGAAGGAAAGAAGAACAAGGCTTCTGGATGGTTGTGGGGCTTTCCCAAGAGATACAGGAAAGTCACCGTTCATGAAATTACCATTGTAGTTTTCTGGCACTGAATTCCTATCTTGTTCTCAGTAAAAAAAATAATGTTTAAAGACGGGTACAGATGCTCACTTTACTCTGTTTTCAGGGAGCTCTACTGGTTTCATTTACCCTTACCTTTCCCGGGAACCTACAGAACAGTTGTTCTCTGATACCCGTTTGTCCTCTGCCCTGTGCACCTGGGTACCAGATGGGGCGGCTTTAATTCTAGACCACCTAACTGCTTTCATCAGAGAAAGGACCTGGAAGGGAGAGAAAGATATGGCCTCACCTTTGTTGCCCTTAGTTGTCCTTTTTTGATGAGTTTCTGTATTCTTCTCAATGCTTTCAGCCTCTTATTATATACTCTAATGGCATCAAATCCAACCTTTGGAAATAAATGTCAGTCACTTAACATGTCTGGTTCTTCTTAAGGTCCCATGGTGTCTGTTATCAGAGGGGCTGTTTCTCCTTCATTGTGTGTGTGTGTGTGTGTGTGTGTGTGTGTGTGTGTGTGTGTGTGTGTGTGTGTACACATGAGTGCCAGTGTCCAAGGAGTCCTGAGGAGGGTGAACCATGCGGCTGAAGTGACATCTGGTTGTGAGCTCCCCTACCGAAGTCTATTCAAAGGTCAGCAAGTGCTCCTAACTGCTGAGCCATCTCTCCAGACCCCAGAATGCCTACTTCTTAAAAGATACTATTTTGAAAGAACCCCTGTCAGAAAGAAACAATTGTGAGGTCTAACGGAGTAGACTCCTTTTCACTGCCTGGCGTCCCGCCCACTAGAGAAGAGGAGGAAGCCTAGCAGATTAAAGACTCTAAGCCAGTGTAGAGGACACAATCGGGGGCAGGGGACTGTTTAGCTTTAAGTCTGTATTTTCTTGATGTTACAAAGCCACTTTGTTATGGGGCGGGGTGTGTTAGCTTCCCTTTGAGCTAATTTACTCTGGAAACAGGAAAATAGCTCTCAGAAGCAAATTGAAAGTTCCAAGCAGGTGTGTCACTGGAGATAAGAACCATTACCCCTTTACCACACTGGCGTTCCTTACTCTACTCCTGCAGGGCAAATCCTGCCCGCCCCTCTGCTCTCTCCTTCTCTCAGTTCCTGCACTCCACCCTGCGCACCCCTTCCTCACACCATTTGTTGGTAAGTTTTATGTCAACTTGACACAAGCTAGAGTCACTTGGGATGGGGGACTCTCAACCGAGAAAATGCCTCCCTATGACTGGCCTGTAGACAAATCTATCAGGGATTTCCCTGGGCAGCGCCACCTCAGGCCAGGAGTCCTGAGTTGCGTAAGAAAGCAAGCTGAGAAAGCCATGAGGAGCAAGCCAGAAAGCAGCAGTCCTCCGTGGCCTCTGCATTAGCTCCTGCCTGACTTCCCTCACTGAGGAAAGTAACGTGACAGTTCTAAGGCGACATAAACCCTTTCCTCCCCAAGCTGCTTTGGCCATGGTGTTTTATCCCAGCAATAGACACCTAAAAGACATCCAATGTCTGCAAGTAAAACTTCGTTTAGTAATTTCTTTTTAAAAATATTGTGTGCATGTGTGCATGGATGTACATGTGTGCAGGTACCCACGGAGCAGAAGGGATGCCAGGATCCCTTGGAGCTGTGTCTACTTGTATTTATGAACATTTGATGTGGGTGCAGGATGCAAACTCCTTTCCTCTGTAGGTCAGGAAATACTCTTAACAGTTAAGACTATTTCTTAAAGTAATAAACCTAATACATGCCAGCAAAAATACATATTTTATGAATGAAACTATTTTTCAAAAACAATTCTTCAAGTCATGGTATTGTTTTGAATAGCTGTATCTATCTATGAAAGGCAGCTGGATTCCCTTACCTGCCTTTGCTGGAGCAACCTGTTCACACAGCCTCTGGAACTCAGCAAACCCCAGCCTTCTGCATCTATGCTTCCTACCTGTGTGCCTCAGAGCCAACTCCAAATCCCTGCCATTCTCCCCCTCCCCCTCTCCTCTTCTCTCCCAGTTTTTTAGGTTATATGTATGGAGCATAGATGTTATGATGTAGTTGTTTATTCATTATGTATTTTGCTTTTGTGAGACTAGACCTAAGTCTGTAGCCCTGTCTAACCTATAACTCATTATGTAAACCACATTGGCCTCAAATTTACAGTAATTCTCCTGCCTCAGCTCTTAAATGCTAGGGTTACAAGTATGTATTGCCACACGGTGTCACAATATGATTTTTAATATCCACCCAGAGAACCAAGCCTAAGGCCTTATTCCTTGTTGGTCCCAATAAATGAGTGAAATCTGAAAATAAGTTAAAAAAACTTTAGGAATAAAATACTTACTGTGGACATGACACATTTCTTAAAACCATCAACATTGCCATAAAAAATGGGACTAGAAAATCTCAGAATCTTCACTCCTTCAGGCTCTTCAAGCTGGCATTTTAGAAAAGGAGGGGGTGAGAGAGAGAGAGAGAGAGAGAGAGAGAAGAGAGAGAGAGAGAGGAGAGAGAGAGAGGGAGAGAGAGAGAGAGAGAGAGAGAGAGAGAGAGAGAGAGAGAGAGAGAGAGAGAGAGAGAGAGAGAGAGAGAGAGGTTAAACAAGTCACCTGGAGTTCTGCCTGCCGGCGTGGCCCAGTTTCTCACACTGCTGGCTCCTCTGAGATGGGGAGTTAATGGGGTAAGAAGATGCTTGGAGCCAGAAGCTTGGAATCAGAGTCAGAACCAGAATCTCACAGGCAGCTGCTCCCCATAGGAAGAAAGCGGCTCTAGAGGCCATGTGGCTGGTCTCCAGCCTCCACTACTGACAGTTTCAATTTCGCTAAACTTTGGCAGAGGGTGGGGTGGGGGTGACAACAGGGATCTGGTGTGGGGGGGTCAGAAACTTAGTTTGTAAGCTAACAGAGTGGCCGATCCAGGAGTGAACCCCACAGTCTTAAGCAGTCACAGCTGTCTCAGTCTATCCCTGCCATATGAGAACACCTTGGCCCTGGAGACTCAGGGGGCAAAGTCTTGCCAAGACAGAGCTTAGAATCTGGAGCTCCCAAACTCACACTAGGTTTCCCTGCTAAGCCACAAAGCTGAGCAGTGGCACGGAGTGGTGCAGTTGGGCATCTCTTTTAGAGTCTGGTTTACAGGAGGCGGTGGGATTCTTACGTGAGCGTCGGAAGGCACCCTGCTGCTGTTTACATGGCTTCCTCGTCTCCAGCACCTGAATTCGCTCTTGATGACACTTGGGTTACAGAAATGCACTAGCTAACAGCTACAAGTGATGTTTTTAATACTAAGGCAAAAATCAGACCATGACTTCCCAGGGTTCACCTCTAAAATGCATACATGCTTATATTACATCATATATATGTATATATATATATATATATATATATATATATATATATATATATATATAGTTGTAGCCCTGGCTGCCCCAGAACTCTGTAGCTCTGTAGACCAGGCTGTCCGCGAAATCTCTGCCTCCTGGTGCTGGGATTAAAGGCGTGCACCACCGCACCGCCTGGCTTCTCTACTTTTTGAAGGTAAGCGTGCGTGTGTGTGTGTGTGTGTGTTCTGAGCTTCCTCCTCGTTTCCCCTGTGGCCGCTACAGTTCTGCTTGTGAGCAGCACCTAACTCTCATCGTGATGCACAGTTTCTCTGCTTTTCATTTCTTGGTTCATATATTCTTTCTTCCAATTCCAGTGATTTAAAAAAGCATCAGATAAAACCTTGGTGATTGAGAGCTGGAAAGACCTCTTCTTGAGTAAAGAAATCTTACAGAGACTTCAGGCCATCTCCTGCAGGTTATGGGTTACAGACAGGAATGTGACTTTCATTAAATGCCTGGAAGTAATCTGACTGCGTGTTATATTTAATCCCTCATGATCGCCCCTCATTTTATACCAAAATAGCATTCAACTAGTACAGTCAGAATTCCTGTATTCAACATATAATGAAGGGCACATTGAATCCAAAGACACTCCCAGTTTGCTGATGAACTTTCACAACAGACATCTTCTTGGCTTGCACCTAGCAAGCTAAAAGAGAAATCTGTTGGCTCCTTGAATACCAGGCTAGCAAGCCCTCCTGTGACAAGCGTCTCACAAAGGCACTTACGTTTTTGTAATGTGAGATACTTCTATAGATGTCTGTACTGGGGACACTTCCAAGGCTGTTCCATGATGGGCTGTAAGAAGGGGAATGGACATCAGGATTTTTTTTTTTAACAACAGTCACTTTTTTGACTAAAAAGTTAAAAAGAAATAGCAGCGATGAAAGAGAACATCATTCTGGTGTTTCAAACTCTGCCTTCACCGCAGATGACATTTTCCTGTATCTAACTCTGAAACGAACAGCTGGTGTTTGCGGGGAGCTGAAGAAAGAGGAAGTAACTGTGAGCCTCTGCTGATGGCTGGGAGATAATGAGCACTTGCTCGTGCATAACGATTATGGGGAAGGGCCAAGCTTTCTCACGTGGGAAATCGTCTGGAAGCCCGACCACAACTCTGAACGGCCAGCGCTATTATCCATAGTTTTATTAGTTCATAAAAAGATGCTCAGAGAGGAGTTAGAGAAGCCCCTGAGTACAGGACACACAGCTTCATCTTTAACACATGGGTCTGTGGCTCCTCCCACTTCTCTGTGATGGAGTATGGTGTCTGCAAGTGATCGGATTAGTCCTTGATTTAGAAATGGCAGTCTGGGTGAAATGAGTCCTGCCTGCTGACCAGACCGCTGATTTCCTGCCATCAGATAAATCCATGTTTCTCAGCTATGACTGCCGACACATGCTGAATGCAGCCCCTGGAGAAGGACTGTCTGTTTGAGGTCCTTTCAGCCTCGTGCTCTCTGGATCAACATTGCAATTCCTGGAAACTAAATACTGTGAAGGGCACTGCTTTTTGTTGGGTAGGATCCTGGTTACCACACCAGCAACTAAAGCGTACCACTAAGTTTTCCCTTGGCTCACAACAACTGAGCTCATTTTTAAGTTAAAGTTCCTAAGTTAGTCTTTCTCTTAAAAACAAAATAAACAGACACTGATCACACTCAGCACCAGAGGCGATGTTGTCTGCAGACAGCTTCTTCACTGTTCCCTAATAGCAAACTGGGCCCTCTGGAAGGTAATGAACCCTTTCATAACCCTGGGCTCCTAGCATGCTGAGGGAGGCAGCCACAGGCCTTTCAAGTAGATACCACCATGCCAGGGGAGGGGGGGGGGGAGGGAAGAGAGCTGGTGGGTGGGATAGGAGAGGTAGCCCATGCTAAAAAGCCAGATGTCTGGAAAGGCAAGGAAAAACTAAAGGGGGGGGGGGGTCTGTGCTCCCCCACGTCCAGATGGACACATAACAAACCATCTCTGCCGCAGATAATCTGCCTCCAGCTTGCCTCACCTGCCCTCATAGGCTGCCCCACCATATGACTCATCCCTGCAGTGCCCACTGAGCATATGAACTAATCTTATTTACTTCATAAATTGGGTGTGTGCCTCATTTGTCAGACTTGAATGAATCCTGGCTGTGATAACAATTTTAAAGCTCCCAGTTGCATAATGAGTTAGTTACTAGCTTCAAAAAAAGTAAAACAGGTGAGAGCACATTGAGGAGTTGATTTGTTCCGGATGCCCCGTTCTCTTCCGGATGCCCTGTTCTCTTCCGGATGCCCTGTTCTCTTCCGGATGCCCCGTTCTGTGCTGGTGCTCTGTTCTGTGCCTGGTGCCCAATGCCTCTAATACTCACCCAATTTAAAAATGATTTCAACAAAGCAAATTTAGTCTTTGGGTGATCTGTGAGTCTTCATTTTAGCACAGCCAAAGGAGAGCAGAGTGGAACATGTGAATAAGGGCATAGATTTGGGGGTGAGCTGCATTGGGGTTTAAGTCTGTCAGTTGGTAATTGTAAGCATGAAGAAAGATCTTTAAATTTTCTGAGCTTAAACTTTCTCACCTGAGCTGGGTGTGCATTGGTGGCGCACACCTTTAATTCCAGCACTCCGGAGACAGAGGCACGCAGATCTCTGTGGGTTGGAGACCAGCCTGGTTTACAAGAGCTAGTTCCAGGACAGCCTCCAAAGCCACAAAGAAACCCTGTCTCAAAAAACAACAACAACAAAAAGAAAACAACAACAAAAAAACCTTCCTCGCCTGTAGAGCAAGTCTGATCAGAGCTATCCAACATTGTAAAGTGCTGTGTGTACAAATCATACGTTCATTCAATAAAAATTTTTATAAAAAGAAATCGTATATGTATGTTTATGAAAACAACCTAGGAAAATTCAGGCTGTGCTGTCTATGAGATACCTGTTTCAGGTGGGTTGGGTTGGGTTTTTTTTGTACTTACAACTGAACTCTCAGAACCACAGTCAGTAGTCCAAATAAAAGGCCTGCTAGCAAACCCAGGTCCAGCCCCAGAATGATGGACATTATGCATGTAAACACCCAGATAACCTAGAGGGAGTGGAAATAAAAAGAATTAGTTCATCTTACAACAGTCAAGCGATTAGAAGCAAATCATCCTAAAGATCCTGAACTGTCACAGAGAAGATATTAACCTTTGGCTTCTCTACACGACTCTAATAGTGCTCTGCAGTCCCGAAAGTTCAGACTAGCTTTAGGAAATGGGACACAGCGATGTGATAGGAGCAGTCAGAACTGAGCCCTAGTTAAAGAAAGACGCGTGGTGTCACTTACAGCATCAGTCTTATTCTGCTTCCACAGGCGAGGAACGTCACACACCTGCATGAACATCCCTTTCAGGTTGGCAATGACAACAGCTGCCAATACTGACTGTACAGAGACAGCAAAGGCTGTGTTATTCAAGGAACGGCTTCCGTGCATCCGCTTCTGCTCCCCTCCCCCTTCCCTGATAACAGTCTAGTGAAGAGAAATTGGCGCACAGAAAAGCAGGGTTTTACCTTCTGCAAGGGTTCCAGAAGCTTCCCCAGGGCAACAATGGCAATCATTACAATCCCAGCTGAGATGATGCCAGCAACCTGAAAGACACTTTCTATGAGGCAGGCTCACCACAGGTGAGCACAGGAACCTGCTCACAGACACGCTTAGTATTCCCTCATCTCCCTCTCTCTGCTCAGCATTTAGAAAAATAAGCATTATTTGATAAGCCGATGCAAAACAAAACAGCAACAGAGCAGCGTATACCCACTATTGCTGAGAAATGAGAGAAAATGTAAGAAACTAACCGTGATAAAGTAAGGCTAGTTTGTCCTGAGTGTCACTTGAGGGCTGATGTCTATGAGTGTGACCCAGGAGGTCACCGTCTGGTTGTTTGCCCTGCCTTGAGACACAGACCCTCACATTCTTGGGAACAAATCCTTATGCTGCTTTTTAGATTCTTCTACAGTGTGGAAGCATCAGCCATAACGGTGACTCATGTTGTACCTGTAGCTCATAATTGCCACGAACAACCCAGAGAATATAAGTTAAGCCATCCTATTATAAATTCACAGTGTCACAATGGCACCCCACAGCTCCTGTCTCCTCCAACAGTTGTAGGCACAGGTTCCAAACATCGGCTGCAACAGTCACGGAATCACAGGGTAAAGAAGCGCAGAAAGAAACTTTACCTTCGCTGACAAAAAGAAAAGAAAAGCTCTGCTAAGATCCATAAATAGGAGAGAGGCTGAGGGGGTGGGACCTACTCCTGGTTTGATCAGTTGGCTTGGCCAATGAATTCTCTGCTGAGACATCATGGGGCATAGCTGAGCAGAAGACTAGAGACCCTGAAACAAATGAGAAAAGACAGAGAGCCAGAAGCAGACGAGTTAGAGAGAGGAAGGGACGAGAGGAACTGAGCACGATCACCGCCCGTGCGTGGTGTCCCAGCTAAAGGAAGCAGGCATCGGCACACCGGCCATTTATGTTCACATAGGGGCCAGCCTGGGCAATATCACAATAGAGCATTAGAAATCTCACTTCACAAGCCCAGCTTCCTTTTTCTATGATCTTCTGACTCCGCAGTCCAGGTTCCCAGCACCATGAACAGTTCCCTCTTCTGTCTAAGAAGCTAGTATCCTTCTCCGTCCCTCCCCCTCCCTCCTCCCTCCTCCCTCTATGTCCTCCTTCTCTGTCTGTTACTTGATCAATATTTATTGAGTCACCTGCATCTAGGCTCTAGGGATTGGTGAGAGCTGTATCTGGAGACAGGGATGACAGTCTGCATGGCTCTGGGCAGGAGACTGGCCGTCATACACCAAGGATATGTGATAGTGAGTCTCTAATTATAGAGCCAAGGCTAATTTTTATCACAATGTTAAAACCTATAAGGGACTGATTACTTGAATTTACTGTGCAAGGCTGGTTTGTGGAAAAATGTAGATTTTACATGTTTGAGACTTAATTATTGTTAAGTGAGAAGGTAATTAGAACTATGGAGTAATTTGTATTAATTACTTTTCTATGAGTCAGCATAAGTCAGAGTAGGGGTGAGAGAGGGCAAGAAGGAAGGTTTAGCTCTGCAGTCCACAGAGACATAGAACACAGTTAAAACCCACCAACACTCCTTCTTCTATTTACTCTTTAACAACTGTCTGTTTGGTACTGCTCAGGTGCCAGACCCAGCACGAGTCACAGATGCTAAAAGGCCACTCCTCCCTCAAGGTGGAGGACACTCAGCATTTAGTGGTTAGTGTGTACTGGGATTTTCCATTGTCTCATTGAGTCCTCACAGCATCCCTTTGGGGTGGGTATGGTTAGTCCCATTCAGCTGGAATTGAGGCTCTGGAATAGGCCATGAGAAACCACACAAGCAGACTTGATTGTTTGTTTGGTCTCAGGTCCCTGGATTTCAGTCCAAGGCTTAGACTTTTAACCTCAGAACTTAATATGCTTCCCAGTAATTAAATGTCAAGCCGTCTCTGCTGGTTTCCTTCTTCAGTGCTGAGCTCCTGGCAACCTTCCCTCCTAAATAGAATGCAGGCCAGTGTATGGCAGAGGATATTAACTTACCAGAGCACCATTATCCCTGAGCCCTTTGCCAAGGTCTCAGGGTCACTTTACACATTATTACTGGGGCAGGCAGCCCATGCCTTGTCTGAGCCTAGAGATAACAGCAGGAGAATGGCCATGAGCAGCTCGGATCCAGCTGCACCCACTTGGGACCCTGTGTCCTGGGGAGCTTGTCAGTGCTCAGGGAGCAGGGGCTCTAGCTGCTGCCAGCATTAGCTAGGACAGGCGCAGCTGTGGGATTAGCGCTGACACACTTCTCCCGGCCACAGACCCCCGCTTTTGCTTCTTAGAGCAAACTGGGTTCCTTTAACTGTCTCCTCCAAGCTAGAAATAACTGCAAAAAGCTTTTTAAAAAACAAAAGCAAAAAAGCCCTCTCAGAATTAAAATTAAAATTTGCTTCAATGTAGCCAAAAAATTGGGAGAGACCATTTTAGCAGGAGAGGAGCATCACACATACGTGGTGACGTCACCTGTACTAGTTTGGTAATGCCATACGTAATGTGGGGACATCAGATGTGCTGTGAGGGCATTCATGGTTTTCCCTGGGCATGCCATTGTTTTCTTGGCATTTGCTTTCATCCTATGTCTCTGCGCAACAAAACCCTTGAAGACTGTGTGCTTCACATACTCTCCTTTGCAGTCTTGGAGGTTTTCTTTCTTTCTTCTTCTTTTTTTCCTAAATAATGTTCTTTCCTATGTCAGGAAGCCAAAGCCTTCTGAGCTGTGACGGGAGGGCCGTCTTGGTCTCAGGGCTGGCTCTCCTGTGCGTGTACCTGAGTGCGGTTTCAAGCAGACTCTGAGACTGTTTTCTGGGCAGCCTCAAGAGGAGTTATCCAGGTTTATGGCTACCTTGTGAGAGCAACAACCAAAAGCCATATTTAAAAGGCAAAATTAAAGTTGTATTCAGAACTTCAAGATGCCAAAATGATACAACAAAAATTTCTTGTCTACCAAATTGTTGTTCGTGAGACTAAAATCCTCTAGAGGACATTTCTGGCTTCTGAAAAGGAAATATGAATAGAATAGAAATTGCACTAACTCAGGGCTGGGGAGAGCTCAGTGGCTAAGAGCACTGGCTGCTCTTCCAGAGGACCTGGGTTCCACTCCAAGCACCCACATGGAGGCTCACAGCCACCTGTAACTCCAGGCCCGAGGCAGCCAGCGCCCTCTTCTGGCCTCTCAGGCCACTGCACATATGTGGTGATCATATACATGCAGGTAAAATACCTACACACACAAATTTAAAAGAAAATATAACTTGCAAAGCGCTTCCTTTTCCCATTGTGGTACCAGAGATGGGACTCAGGGCCTCAGACACACAGAGCAAGCATTCTGCCACTAAACTATCCTCAGCCTTTCTCTCCCCTTCTCTTTTAAGACAAGGTTTCTCAGCATTGTCCCAGCTGGCCTCAAATTCATTCTGTAACCCAAACAGAGATTTCCTGTGCTTGGGATCACTCCTGCCTCAGCCTCCCAAGTAGCTGGGATTACTGGCCTGGGCCACCAGGCTGACGTGGGGAAAACTGATGAACAGCATCAGTGTGGCTGTCCCTGGCTGGCCCGGTGAGCACAGAACACAGAACACTGGCAAGAACAGTTTCAGGAGACCATAGGTGTTGCTTTTAAAGAAGTTTTTGATGAGGATTAGGCAAGTCAAAGAGATGGGACCCAGGTTGGATCAGATGAGGAGACAAATCCCTCTCTCGAAGGCTGATTGTCCCGTCCACCTCCGAGGGGAGTGTCTCTGCGCCACCGTCCCCTTCCCGTTCCCTGTGTCATACTGTCCCACTGTCACTGCATACCTGTGTCTTTCCCCCGGTGCTCTCCTGGACAGCTGTTCGAGACAGAGCAGTGGTAGCCACAAAACAGGAGAAGAATCCAGAGAACACGTTGCTTATCCCAAAGGCAACAAATTCCTACGGGAGAGACTGGGTTACAGTGATGTTGCAAAGAGAATGCCTGCCGGACCCTCATCAAGTGTCCATCGGGATGGCTTAGTGGCTACGGGTACTTGCAGACCTGATGACATGAGTTCAAGTTCTAGAAACATGCAGAGGTGAAAGAGAGAGATCTGACCCCACAAAGTTGTCCTCTAAACTCCACACATGTTCTGTGGCACGTGCACGCGCACACACACACACACACACATGCCACGTGTTCTTACACAACAATCATTTAAAAGGGAAATAAATCAGCAAGAGTTACTCGGCCAAATGAAAAGCTCTTTGTCTAACCTAATAGTTAACTTTTTTGATCTGACTGAATTAACATTTTCAATTAGTGTTTGTGCCACTGATTTTATGTCAACTTGACACAAGCTAGAGTCATTTTGAAAGGAGGAACCTCATTTGGGAAAATACCCCCACCACACTGTCCCATGGCAAACATGTAGGACATTTAATTTTCTTCCTTCCTTCCTCCCTTCTTTCCTTCCTTTCTCTCTCCCTCCCTCTCTCTCTCTCTTTCTTTTTCTTTTTGTTTTTCTAGACAAGGTTTCTCTGTGTAGCCCTGGAAGTCCTGGAACATCCTAGAAGAAGTCTGGCCTCGAACTCAGAGATCTGCCTCCTTTACTTCCCAAGAGCTTTGATTAAAGGAATGCACCACTACTGCCCAGCTTGTAGGGCGTTTTCTTGATTAGTGATTGACTGGAGGGCTCAGCTTACTGTAGCAGTGACATCCCTGAGCTGGTGTCCTGAGTGCAATAAAAAAGCAGGCTGAGCAAGCCTCGAGGAGCAAGCCAGTAAGTGACACTCCTCCATGGCCTCTGCATCAGTTTCTTCTCCAGCTTCCTGCCTTGACTTCCTGAACTGACTTCCCTGGATGATAGACTGCAAACTGTAAACTGAAATAAAACTCCTCAGGTTGCTTTTGGTCATGATGTTTAATCAAAGCAAGAGAAACCCTGACCACGACAGTGTTACTTTAGCTTATTTCTTAAGAAGCAGTGACGGCACACGCCTTTAATCCCAGCACTCGGGAGGCAGGGGCAGGAGGATCTCTGTGAGTCTGAGGCCAGCCTGGTCTACAGAGCGAGTGCCAGGATAGGCTCCAAAGCTACATAGAGAAACAGCATCTCAAAAAACAAAACAAACAAACAAACAAAAAAGAAGTAACGTGACTTAGCTTGCATATTTAAAAAAATTAATTAGCAAGTACAGGAGAGAAAAATCAACTCAATAAAGGCCAGTGAAAGAAACCATCAGTTTCCTTAGGTGACACCAGTATCTCCCCAGTTGTGTTTTCTTTACTTGTTTCTAGCTTAACAAATAGGTGACCATACCTGGTTCCCGTCGATTAGATAATCATGCTTGGTGGCGTAGACTTTTCCTACAGACACTGCAATGGCATAAGCCACCACCGCGATGGAAAAGGATGCAGCCAGCATGTCATAAAACAGACCCACAGATGGAAGTGCAGGGGGCAAGAACCTGGTGAGTGAAAAAATGCGTGAAGCCTGGACAGCTTTTCCCTCAGCCTTACCAAATGCTGCATCCACTCCTCACACGCTACACACGAAAGGACCTGGCCTGAGGAAACAAAAGCATGTGAGATGCGTAACTTCCCCCTGCTCTTCTAGTTCTTAACCAGAAGCCAGCGCTGGCTGCTGGCTGCGGGCTGCGGCTCGTCGATGTTGTCGTTTGCTTTCATACCTCTGACATGGATAAATCTGTCACTGTGGATTCTTTCATACAACTCCATCCATCTCACATGTAACATTTTTCCTCACACAATTTCACCTTCAGGGTCTTTGGCAATACGAGAGATTCTAGGTATGTTATAAAATTCAGTCTGTGTGAAAATATGTCAATTCTGTTGACGAGACCAAGGATGTATGGTACGAGAAGAACTCGGCAGAAAACTCTAAAGATCCATGACATTTAAAAATCTTAATTTAAACTAGGCACTGTGCAATCCGCAAGGCTCCCAGACCACAGGAAGTCCATACTGTGCAATCCTGAAAGCCCCCGGTCCACAGAAAGTCCATACTGTGCAATCCCCAAAGCCCCTGGTCCACAGGAAGTCCATACTGTGCAATTCCCAAAGCCCCTGGCCCACAGAATATCCATACTGTGCAATCCCCAAAGCCCCCGGCCTACAGGAAGTCCATACTGTGCAATCCCAAGGCCCCCTGGCCCACAGGAAGTCCATACTGTGCAATCCCCAAGGCCCTCAGCCTTTAAAACAAATCCTTCCACCCGTGCATCTACAATTAAATGAATAGAAAGCGGGAATAGGAGTTTTAGAGACAAACTGTAGAGAAGTTTTGAGCTAGTGAGCTTCCCAGGGTGCTATTGAACCTGTCTCTCTCGTTTTGATGTGAGAACTGCAACCCAGAAGACTGAAATGAGTGGCTTGAAGTTTTAGTGGGCTGTGTTAAGGACTGGACAATTGTGTAGATCTGCCAGGGCTCTGCTGTTGTAGGACTATCTCTCAGCACAGTTAATTT
This sequence comes from Mesocricetus auratus, assembly GCF_017639785.1. Taxonomy (NCBI): domain Eukaryota; kingdom Metazoa; phylum Chordata; class Mammalia; order Rodentia; family Cricetidae; genus Mesocricetus; species Mesocricetus auratus. The sequence goes on from NW_024429186.1 coordinate 82,569,624, forward strand.
TCACACTTCTCCCCCATCCCTTCTCCTGTCCTATGTGAAGGGACCAGAACGGACCCCAGTTGTAGACAGTTAGAAACGGCCCACACTTGAGTGACTCAGCATCACGTCACCTGCTAGTCTAGATCTGACCTTAAATCTCACTTAACAGGACGTTTCCAAGACCCCGGTCAAGTCTCCTTCAAGTAACCAGGGCTCTATCAAAGCTAAACCCTGAAAAGATTTTAGTTTTGACAGTAGCGTCACACTCATTGCCTCCGTGACTGTAGTGTTCTCCAAATATTACCCAACCCTTAATTACTAGGGTTAAAAATTGTGAGGTCTGAAGTCAAAGGACTCAGTCACTGAGTGACTTTATGACTTTGGGCATGCTGTTTAAACCTACTAAACTGTTTCATTGGCTGTCATGGGATGGCTGTGCCCTTTCCTCATGAAATTTAATGAGACATTGTTGTGTAACTAGTTAGCTCCTTGCTACTAGTAGTGCTCAGTCTAGGCTGGAAGAACCTAAACCAACCACATTCCCGTTACTACTTCAGCTTTCTTGATAGACTTCAATGGTGTCAACCATTTGTCCAAAGAAAAACAGTGGAGGCTCTATCTGCACATTTTTTAATGACCCAATTAAGAATATATTCTATTACCTGGTGTAACACTTCCTAATCTATGATCTTGCCATGCTCCTGTTAGCCCTAGCCAACCCAGTCTGATCCAGCCACGAAGGGAAGGGAGCATATGAACTCATACTTATCCTGAAGACATGATATTGGGGAACAGTGTGCCCCAAAGGGCCCAATAACACATAAAGGGGGGTCACGCGTGGTAAACATGCTAATTAGATGTTCAGTTGGATATGAATGTTTGCCAACATTCAGCAATCCAGCTAAACAAGGGTGGCAGTCCGCAGGAACCCGCGTCTCTGTACTATCACACTGACTTTCGTGGGCCACCCTTCCAAGATCACTGCAAAGGACACCAAGTGAAAAGAGTGGCACTAAATATTATGACAAAGGGCACTTCTGGTGCTGACTGGTGAGAGAGGAACCAGTCACTGAGAGCAGAGACACAAGCTAGTAAAGGGAGTGAAATTCAGAGCATGCACACGCACACACGTGCACACACACATGCATGCACACACGCCGTGGAGACAGGTGGGGTAGAGGAGAAGCTCGCACTGGAATGATGAGAGACCAGACACACGGGAGACCTGCAGCAACAGGGTCAGCTGTGTCAGGACAGAGGCAGGTTCAAGGTTGAGTGACTACTAAGACACAGACCAGACAAAGGTAGGTTGTGTTTTTCTAACCAACAAGGCGTAGAGAGGACAGAGCCACCCGACTGGCCACCAGTCCTCTCCACTCATACTCATCTAATGCAGGGATCTAATGCAGTGATTTCTGAATGCACCTTATTTGTCAGATTTGTTTAGGTGAGATCTACGTGACGTCATTGTCTCACTGGCCACCAGTCCTCTCCTCTCACACTCATCTGGTGGTGAGGTTTGCTCACTCGACTTCCTTCTCACCTCTGCAATCCCTACGTTCTATTTCATCACTGTGACCACTCTCCTCAGCTCTTGCACTACTGGAGTGGGCTCCTCATCTGGTGGCTTAGCTGCTTTAATTCCCTGTCTACAGTGCTAACAAAAGTGGTCGCTCTCATGCTTCAAACCCTCCAACAGTGCCTCAGAAAATGCTAATACAGACACAAAGGCATCGGCCTTTCATGGTGGTTTCCACGCTGATGCTCAGCTCTCACCTCCCTCTCTCTATGCTCCAGCTGCAATGAACTCCTTGTTGTACCTCCAAAGTGCCACACTCTTTGTTATAAGGTGCACGTTTTATCCAAGCACCCCAATACCTTTCCCATTACCGCCCTGCCTTACTTAGTGTTTCCTATGTTACCTGGATGATTAAAATCATCCTTCAAATATCAACAAGTTGTCCTTCTTCTAATGCACAGCGAGCTAACCTCCACCACAGCACTTATGCCTGGAGGATGACTGTGTCCTCACTAGGTTGGGAACTTCCCACTGAGCATCCAGCACACTGCCTACCAAATGGTAGGTGCTTCCACACAGATAAGCGAGGAGTGTAAGTACCTGAAGTGTTGTTCTGTGTACAAATGATAAATGCCAGGTAAATAATATAACGGGTTACTTTAGTCATCTCATGGGAGTCTTGGTTTCCAAAAGATAAGCACAAATGTCTCTTCAATAAAAAACCAAGACATTCAGGACAACTGGAGAAGCACAAAGCAAACAGATATCTGAAATATTTTGATGGAAATGTACTGAGGCAAGACAGTCTTAAGATTATCTTTGAGTATCAGAGTATAGAAAGTAAGGAAACGCCCTAAAAATCAAAACCAACCAAAGAGCCAGCCATAGGGGAATACGTAAGTGGGGCATGGGAGCCAACGAAAAAGCCTTAAATGGCCCTGAGTAGACAACTTGACCAACACAAAGTAGCATTAAAGTACAACTCAGTATGACAGAACCACTCACGGGCCACACTGACATAGAAAGTGCGAGAAGAGACAAGCATAAGTAGAGGGAACAGCAGCCATTTGGGGCTATGCAATGGGAGGCTGTTCTTGGGACAGAATGTCACCCAACCTTCAGAGACAAAAGAAGCTGCCGGTAGCAATCTGACTGGAGATGCAGAAAGGAGGCTCCTTTTCCTTCTCTGGGGCTGTCCTCAGCCACTAGAACATTCTCATTTCCACTCCGGTTTCTCATCTTTCCATGTCACCCTTTTTGCTACAGATGCATTAATATCATTAGAATTGTTTCTGTGCCACCAAGTTAGACAGCCAGAACTTTTCTTGTGGCTTACTTGCAATGGCTTGGCTTAGGGAGCTTATTCCTTCGAGAGACGTTTTCAGAGAGCCTTCTGTAAGGTAGATGTTGGATTAGGGAGACAGAGCTGAATACCACAAATGGGACCACTACCGTGAAGGGTGCCCCAGACTCAGTTAGCAAGCAGAGGACTAAGCTAAACCAAAGGGCAGCAGGCTGAAGACCCTGCAAAGGGGAGTAGCCAGGGACCGTTTCAGAGCACCAGAAGAGAAGCTGAGTCCCCACAACAAGCCCCAGTGTGGGATTCACAAGGCAGGCCTGTGCTGCAGCCCACCTCTGGCTGTGCATACAAGAAGCTGAGGAAAGAGATCTGCATTTGCACATGTCTGCATGAGCACTGCTGATGACAAAACATCTCAGTCTTTAGGGTGCATGTTCCAAAGCTCAACTTTCATTGCAACTTTCATCATGGCATTTCTTCCAGTCTTACGCCTTACAACCTAAATGTGGAGCTTCTAGTATAGTTGACCAGAAGAATCACGTGAGACACTTTTAAAAAAGAATCATTTCCAGGCTTCCTCCAGACAGCCTGAATCCATATGTTTGAGGTGGGAAGCAGGGATTTATGTTAAAATAGATCAATGGTGTTATAATACTGGTATTTAGATTGGTATTAGAAAACCTGTAAGATATTTACTTAAATGAGATCGTTTGCTGTGGAAGCACTGAAAATTTCTGTTACAAGCACAGAAAAGCTAGGACGACGTGGGGCCACCATGATTGAAAGGAAGAGAAACTACCCCTATTGACTGATCCCGAGTCTACGTACAAACGCCGTAGTCAGTACTGTAGATGTGGCAAATATGTGGGCTTTCTCTTAACTGTAGTGTGAGCCACTTTGTCTGCTCTGTGTTTTTAGGAGAGCTCTCAGTGGCATTTCACAAGCTGGAGTTGAGGCTTGTGCCGTGTAATTACCCTTGTCTTACCAAAGAATTTTCCCAGTGCCACACAAATTGGTAGTGACAGAGATGGATTAAGGACCTTGGCGTTTTGCTCTTCTAATTCACAAAATTATAAATATATGTGAAATTTATATGAAAATAATGCAACTTATTTATAGGTATGAAGGATAGCATGTTTATCTGTAGTTGATTACATGGTAGAGAATTTAACTCAGACATTCTAAAGTTCATAATGCAATCAATGCTAATTGTGAATATGCTCACCTTACACTGTAATTATATATACGTGCTTTAATCAGGAGTCTGGTACTGAGCGCCCATGTCCTGTCACAAGCTAAGAAAGGGGAGCATGTGTGACCTGCTTTTAACAGCTGGCCTGAACTCGATGTCCACATGCACTGTTCATATGACACTCTGTGCACATGGCATTTCTTCAAGATCACACGAAAGTAAGACTATCAACGATGAAGCGAAACCGGCAATAAAAAGCTTCATTTAAACAAAGTACTGCCTTAGTTTATTAGTGCTATCTGAGAGGAACGCCACACTCACCCACTTGGGATGGACTTAACAATGCCAGCATTGTAATTTTTTTCCAAGTTGGCCCCATAGGAAATGGCAGTTGCAATTATTGTCTGAAATAAAAGAAAGGAAAAAAACCAACTCCATTGGCTTTAACAATCCCCTGCTTGTCAAACTAACGAGGGCTGAATTTTCTGACCATATATTCTACTTACCACAATCACTTCTATAGGAATAGGGACTGGGATTTTGTGTTTAAATCGATCATTTAATTCCTTAACAGCCATACAGATGATGATGGTAAGTAACCCAGCAATGAAATCTGCAATATTGGTGTCACCGATATTTTGAAAAATCTCAATTAGTGTCTGTAAAGAGAAAATGGGTGAACATGACATATGCCATACAGGCACATAAGCAGCACATTTGACTCTTACGCAAAAAATCTTAACAATGGGGCTGGCAAGATGGTGTGGTGGGTTAAGGCACTCACTGACAAGGCTAATGGTCTGAGTTCCATCCTCAGATCCCATATGACTGAAGGATGAAACTAATCCCCATAGAATGTCCTCTTACCTCCGTACCTTTGCTGTAGCACACATGGAAACATATACACACTCACGTACAAACATACAAACAAATGCAGTTATCATCTAAATATCATAAAAATGTATTGGCTGATAAAGGACCATTACGCACATAAAATATCAAAAATCTACATATGTTTAAATAAAGAATACAAAGCTATTAAAATTATTTTTTAAATGTATGGACTAATACAAGGCGCATTAAGAACATGCAACTTCTAACATCCACACACATAAAGTTACTAATTGTGATTAACATGGAGAGGTGATTTTTACATTCTTGTGTTTATCTGTATTTTTTAGGATGAAATGGAGAATTTTTCAAGGAAAACTGTGGAATACTTTCACTTACAGAAAAACAAATCGAATTTGTGTCTCTAGGAGGATGTATAGGTGCTCTTCGGAGGTCTCTATGTAGATCATGCTACTGAAACCAAAGTCTAACAACCCAAAAGCTCCAGTTACTTTTCTTTAGTTCCCAGCCGGCATCCTAAGTAATATTCTTCCCCCAACATGAATGATGCAGAAAACAGTAACAAAGCCTCCAAAAAGTGTTCCATGTGGAAACCAAGTGGTACTGATCAATTCTTTGTGGCACATTTAAACCACTGAATGGGTACATTGGCCAAGTATATATTGTTTGGAAATTAGTTCAACACTAGCAGCTAGTTTCTCCAAGTGGGCAGAGAAGCCAGCTCAAGGAAACTCATTTTGTTTTGTAAACATGAGGTCTCTGGGACACCAGAGTCATCTTCCAGGGAGCCTACCAAGTAGAACAGTGGCATCTTTGTTCGTTTGGTCTCTTAGGTAACTCATGTCTCAAGGAGGCGGCTCTCAATTCTGTGAGACAAGTCATGCCAGTGGCTACTTTCTTTTGACCAAGTCTGCTAATAGCTAGGTTTAATTTGCCATAAAGCAATGGTGCGTCTTAGGAGTTAAAACATGTATCTTGGTTTGTTTTTACAGATAAGTGAAATACTGTAAATAATTATGATAATCCTGTGTCTGTCATATGAGGAACATCAATTCATTTTGCCAGCAGCCTCACCTGTCTGGAGTGATTCCTGAAGTAAGGGGTGGAGGGTCTTTTAAAATAAAATTTATCTCAGCCAGTGTTTGGGCTAGGATTTAGTCATTTAACTTGGAGGAAACCTTTCAACTTTCTCTTCTACTTGGCCTTTTTGCTCTCACATTAAACCCAATATGTCATGTTAACTCTGCTTTCCAGAGACACTTAAAATGCTTAGACACAGATACATGGGACATGGTGAAATAGGTGACCACAGAATGAAAGAAAAACCCGGAGAAACACTACTACAGCTAAGTCCCAGGGAGTCTCACACGAGAGAAACACTGCACAGCTAAGTCCCAGGGAGTCTCACACGGGAGAAACACTACTACAGCTAAGTCCCAGGGAGTCTCACACGGGAGAAACACTGCACAGCTAAGTCCCAGGGAGTCTCACATGGGAGAAACACTACTACAGCTAAGTCCCAGGGAGTCTCACACGGGAGAAACACTACTACAGCTAAGTCCCAGGGAGTCTCACACGGGAGAAACACTGCACAGCTAAGTCCCAGGGAGTCTCACACGGGAGAAACACTGCACAGCTAAGTCCCAGGGAGTCTCACACGGGAGAAACACTGCACAGCTAAGTCTCAGGGAGTCTCACACGGGAGGCAGGAACCGTGTCATCTACTCCAGAGGCTTTGCATAATCAATTTTCTTTTTAAAAACCAATATCAGTTATTTGAGAAGTTCATACAATGTGTTTTGGTCACACCCCTCCTCCATCTCCTCCCAGATCCATTCCCACCTCTGCATTCACCCAATTTTGTGTGTTTTCCCCACCCCAATGGTGTTTCACAAATGTTCTTGTTATGGGGCCCAGCCTTATATAATCAAGTTTCTAATAAGAACTCTTATCAATTCACGAATTAGGTATAATACTTTGATTGTTTATACAATGAAGGCTTATTTCTCAACTTGAAACAGGAAAGTCAATTTGGAAATCATTTGTCTGACTGTAATTCTAGCATTCAGGAGACAGAGGCAAGAGAATCTTGAGTTCTAAGCCTGCCTGGACTGACTCTTTAGAATAGAGTACAACAGAGAGTTCAACATCAGCCTGTATCAAATCTCTCTCTCTCTCTCTCTCTCTCTCTCTCTCTCTCTCTCTCTCTCTCTCTCTCTCTCACTCACTCTCTCACTCTTCTCCCCATTTGGAACAACTATCCTGACCACAAAAATATTTCACCTGACAAAACCATCACTATAGATTGGGGAAACAGCTCAGTAAAGTGTCTGACACTCAAGTATAAACACCTCAGCACCCAGATAAAATCCGAGCGCTGCAATGCCTGTCCAGAGCCCAGCACTAGGGGAGCTGATGTAGGTGGATTGACCACAAGTCTAGACAAATCGATGAGTTCAGTGAGAGACTCTGACTCACAAAACAAGGTGGACCCTGACCCAGGAAGATGACTGGCATCAGCCTGGGCCTCTACACATGTGCAAACATGTATTTGTGCACACGCTTGCATAAATGTGTATGCACACATACATTTAAAAATATTTTTAAAATCACTGCATGGTTCTTGTTTAATTTTTGAAAGTTGCCCTAGTTCGGTTTCTGTTGCTGTGATAAAGTGTTCTGAGCAAAAGCTACTCAGGAAGGAAAAAGTTTATTTGGCTTACAGGTCCGCCACTGTAAGCCAAGGCCGGGACTGATGTCCATACCTGAGGACACTGCTTACTGGCATGCTCAGCCTGCTTTCTTGTACAATCAGGACCACACACTGCCCAGGAATGGTGCCACCTACAGTGGGTTGTGCCCCACCCATATTGATCATTAAGCAAGAAAATGCCCCACACATGTGCTCACAGAACAATTTGGTGAAGGCAGTTCCTCAATTGGGGTTCCTTCTTGGGGTGACTCTAGTTTGCGCCAAATTGTGAAAAGCCAACACGGAGATTAGTTAAACCTTTGAATAAAAAGAACCTCGGGAGCTCAGCATCTCTTGTGGAAAGGTTTATAATAGAAAGTTTAATCTGTGTAGGAATGAATCTCAGCTATATAAATGAAAGTGATCTGACTGTTGTCAATAAAAACAAATTCCAAAAATGCACTGAACAGTAATAATAATTTAATTTCCTGTCAGAGTTCTAAATTATAGATCAATGTAATTCTGTAGTTTAGCCTAACAGTCTAAATACAGGTCAAATCAAGATATCAGTTATGGATAATTTTTGTTTATTATGATGTCTGAAGAATTTTAAAACTGCTTCATTTGAATAATAAATGCTCACCAAGTGCAAAGCCATAAGAAAAAAAACATATGCTTAATATGTATCTGAGAAAATGCACTTGGTAACTCTTAGAGCTGACTTTTTTTAGTTCTCTTCTGTATGACAGTAACAACCTTTTATAATCACGTTGGCCACGCAGAGTTTCCTGCAACAGATACTGCTCAGCATTACTTTCTTTATCAATATGGTGTCAATTCTGCACATAGATATGAGTTAAAACTAGCAAATTCTATCATGCTAAGCTCTGCTCTCAGAAGTCACGTCTGCAGAGGATAGTTCTTATACACGATTAGATTAAGTCGTCCACCCTTACAATTAAAGCCTCAACTTCGGGCAGAGCTGTTTTCAGTGCAATCTTACTTTTAGAGGTGGCAGTAGTAGAGGTACCATCAATTAGCAACCAAACAAAGCAGCATCCCTTGTGTTGAGTTGGTTCCAACAGCCATGGCCCCATAGACTCATGTGCTCTAATGCTTAGCCCATAGGGAGTGGCACTATGAGGACGTGTGGCCTTGTTGGAGGAAGTGTGTCACTGTGAGGACGGACTATGAGGTCTCCCTCTCTCTCTTCCTGCTGCCTACTGATACAAATGTAGACCTCTCAGCTCTTCTCCAGATCCCTGTCTGCCTGCACTCTGCTGTGCTGTCCGCCATGACGGTAAAGGACTAAACCTCTGAAACCGTAAGCCAGCCTGAATGAAATGCTTTCCTTTATAAGAGTTTCTGTGGTCATGGTGTTTCTTCACAGCAATAGAAATCCTAAGACTAAGACACTCATGTACAGAAACAACTTGCCATGGCTAGATTTTGTCACCTTGACACCAACTTGGAAATAACTGGGAAGAGGTAATCTTAATTTGGGAATTGCCTCCATCAAATTGGTGTATGGGACGTTTTCTTTATTGATGTGAGCTGCCCATTGTGAGCTGTGGGCCTGTACTGTAAGAGAAAACAAGCTAAATAAGCCACGGAGAACCAGCCAGAAGCAGTGTTCCTCGAGACCTCTTCTTCAGTTCCTGCCGTGGCTTCCCTCAGTGATGTCAAATAAACCCATTCCTCCTCCAAATTGCTTCTTGTCAGGGTTATATTACAGCAACAGAGCCAAACTAGAATACAACCTGTTTTAGCCGGTGTCCTACTGCTTTGAAGAGACACCATGACCACAGCAACTTGTATAAAGCAAAATTTCTAACTGGGGCTGGCTCACAGTTGCAGAGGTTTAGTCCATTATCATCATGGCGGGAAGCAGGGCAGCATGCAGACAGACGCGGTGGCTGAGACGTCTACGTCTGTATTCACAGGCAGCAGGAAGAGAGGGAGCCTGGCCCTGGTTTGACCTTTTGGAACCCCAAAGCTCACCCCCAGTGACACACTTCCTCCAACAAGGCCACACTTCCTAATCCCTCTGAAATAGAGCCACTCCCTTATGACCAAGCATTTAAATACATGAGCCTGGGGGGGGGGTTATTCCTATTCAAACCACCCATACAACCCACAAATGCAGATAAAACATGTAAAAGGACTGTAAGATTTAAACACCTGAGTGACTGCATGTAGCATCCAGAATATTATCAACACCAAATAACTGCCAACATCCTGCCACTCTCCTTTCTGGCCCGTCCTTTGGCATCTGTGAATGAGAGTCTTTCTTTCTCTAGTTCCTTTCATCCATTACTGAAGTTGCTAGTATGTCTTTGGAGAGGCCCATTCTTAAAATAAAGAGGGTATGGATAACATTGTAATGCATTAGCTATTACATCAGGGAAAATATTTTTCAGCAATGTTACAGTATTCCCTGGACAATGCACTGCGCCTGAAGGATTCCTTCACATGTGAGGGCTCAGCAGGGGAAGATGCTAGCCATGCCAGCCTGCCAGGCTGCGTCTGATCCCAGAAGTCATGTGAAAGCCTGACTGTGGTGACACCTATCTGTGACCCCAGAGCTGTTTATACTGAGATGGGAGACACAGACAGGACACTCAGCCAAAGCTCAGGAGCCATTCATCCCGGAGTGGGCAACGCACTGACTGAGTCAGCAAAAAGAAACCCTGCCCCGAGGTGGAAGGTGAGAACTAACTTCTAAAAGTTGTTTTCTGAGCTCCCTGTGCACCCAGTGTCATACATGCATACAGACAGATAATAGATAGATAGATAGATGATAGATAGATAGATAGATAATAGATAGATGGATAGATAGATATTGGTGATGGGGGGAGCAAAAATGACCAAAAATCATGCTGAATCAAAAAACAGCCTGTGTTGGGACCCAGAGGTGAGCCTACTGCTATTACTCTGCTGAGTGCAAAGACCACCAAACTGCCCTCTGAATTCATCTCCATGCCCAAAGAAAGGGGCAGCTTGCAGACCTCACTAGACACACATGCAGACAAAACACACAAACACGTAAACACATAAAAGGAGGAAATGAAATTTGGAAGGGGCGAGACTGTGAGGATGGATCTTGGAGGAGGTGAGGGAGGAATGGAAGGTGAATAGATTTAAACTACATTGTATGAAATTCTCAAAGAATTAAAATAACTACTATATCTAAAAAGGAAGGAAAATGTGTTAACATCTCTGGTGGGCTGGGCCGTGTCAAAGCAGACAGTAAGCTCAGTGAGGTCTGTCCTATGGCAATGAAAAACTCTAATCAATTGAGCTTTTCTGTAGCAGATACTGTGCTCACTGATTTGTATGGCTGGAGGGATGGCTCAGCAGTTAGGAGCACTGGCTACTCCTCCAGAGGAGCCCAGTTCAGTTCCCAGCACCTACATGGAAGCTCAGAGCCATCTGAAACTCCAGTTCCTGGGACTCCAGCACCTTCTTCTAGCCTCAGCATCAAAGACCCACATGGTACACAGACACACATGCAGACAAAACACACATAAACATGCACTTGGTACACAGACACACATGCAGACAAAACACACATAAACATGCACATGGTACACAGACACACATGCAGATAAAACACACATAAACATGCACTTGGTACACAGACACACATGCAGACAAAACACACATAAACATGCACTTGGTACACAGACACACATGCAGACAAAACACACATAAACATGCACTTGGTACACAGACACACATGCAGACAAAACACACATAAAGACAGAGTCTTGCTATTTAATAAGCCTGGGTAGCCTCAAATTTGAAATTCTCCTGCCTTAGCTTCCCATGTTCTGGGCTTACAAGTATGTGTTACATGCCAGATGTAAATTTTCTTATCATTATAACTCTAAGAAGTGACCATCACTATTATCCTGATTTGAAAACTTAGGACCCAGGGAGGGTATTAGGGAATTATTTTTTTAAATTCTCATAAAGTTTATTCATTTTTTTAATGAGTAAGTGCTTTGCCTGCATGTATGCTTTTGCACTCTGTGTGTCTGTAAAGGTCAGAAGACTGTATTAGATCCCTTAAAAGTAGTTACAAATGGTTGGGAAACAAACCATTAGGTGCTGGGAAACCATGTGGGTGCTGGGAAACAAACCCAGATTTTCTGCAAGAACAAGTGCTCATAGACTCTGATCCTTTCTCTAGCCCCGGGCCACACAATGCTCAACACACTCCAGGCCACACAATGCTCAACACACTCCAGGCCACACACACAATGCTCAACATACTCCAGGTCACACACACAATGCTCAACACACACCAGGCCACACAATGCTCAACACACACCAGGCCACACAATGCTCAACACACACCAGGCCACACAATGCTCAACACACTCCAGGCCACACAATGCTCAACACACTCCAGGCCACACACACAGAAAGTAGTCAGACTAAGACTCTGACTCCTGTCTGCTGATATTCAAGTGTTATGACCATTAGCCCCGTCTGCAGCTACTCTTCCTCCGTCTGTTCTAATGCTAGCCTAGTGCCTGGCCTGCAGTGAGCATTTGGTAACATTTGCTGAAGGATGGCGCATACCCCGGGTAATTAGGGACTGTGGCACTGAGACTGCAAGCATTTTTGACGACATTGCTCTTCTATATGGGTGTTTGGCCATATATTGTTTTCAGATGCTAATGTTTTAATCTTATAGCTCAGGCTGGCTTCAAACCACTATGTAGATGAAGATAACTCAGAACTTCTGGTCTTCCTGCCTTCTGCTCCCATGTGTTAGGGTTATAAACATAGATCAAGTGATGGGAATTGAACCTAGGGCCTCGTGTATTTGGCAAGCACTCTACCAACTGAGCTACATCCCCAGTTCCTGTTTTTTTTTTAAATGCACTTTTTCATGGCTTCATTTCCCCAAGCCCCAAGAATGACATCATGTTACTATTATCACCATTTCCCAAGCATCCGTAACATACTTTATATAGAGCATATACTTAGACCTAAGAACTTCAAATCTACTTCTTATGATCTAGATCCTTCTTTTGCATCTCTTTTGCATATTGAATCATCTTTGAATCTAATGTTCCTCTATAACTTTTAATTGCAGAAACATCTATATTATATAAGCATTTTATGGATGCTCATAATTAGAAAGGGCTTGAGAGACACATCTCCAATCGTTTTTTAAAAAAGAAAGAAAAAGAAAGGCTTGCAATAATAGTTCCACAAAAAATAACTTCTCCGGAACTTGCTATATGACATCACCTGATCCAATTACCCAATTACTCTCCTCTAACAATCCAGTGAGGCAGATGCTGTTTGCAACCCAACTGTGCAATTTCTGCAGAAACTGAGGCATGGTGATTTGTTCATAAGACAAGCAAGTAGTAAAACCCAAGTGTGAGTCCAGACCCACCCAGCTCCAAGCCTGATCTGTCTAGGGGTCACTTAGCTTATCAGAGGCAATGCAGGACCAGAATGCAAGCCTATAACGTCTCAACCCTGCTGTCTTTATGTTATGCTGCCTCAGAGCCCATGGTGTTTCTGAGGGCCACAGCATCTGGGAAAGCTTTGGAGCAGTTGGAAAATGATGGTTTCCATCCTGAGTGTCCCCAGGAAACAGTTCTCCAGGTTCAATCTGGAGAGAGGGAATGGAAATGTCTCTGCAGTGACACCACAGAACTTACGTAGATAATGGAGAGGATGCCATTGTAGTTTTTGGTTGGAACGTTGAGCACAATCTTTAGCTGTGAGACCAGCACTTGGAAGGCGGCAGCCGTTGTAAATCCACCAACCAAAGGGTCTGCCAAGTACCTCACGATGAATCCAATCTGCAGACCTCCAAATACCAGCTAAGGCAAGAGGAAGGAGAAGGTTAGGTGTTTGCCTGACGCAATCCTCTGGAAATATTAACAAATCACACTGTGTGTCAGTGAAGACGTTGCATTTCCCTGCATTCCCGTTCTCCCTCAGTTAACCACTTGCCCTCTGTTTGCTTTCTTTTCTGACTTTGGTGACCAGTGGTCCTGGCTTTTGTTTGTTTGTTTATTTTGGATTTTGTCTTTTATGTCTTTACAGTTTTCAAAGTCATTTTAGTATCTGACAAAAGAAATGTTATTTAGAAAATAACATTAGAACTAAAAATAATTTTTTACTTTTGCAGTTAGACGCATCTTCAAGTCTCCATGTTTTAAAATGAATGATTTCAAGCATGAATCACACTCATCTGCGTTTACATGTAAGCCTATTACCTGTATGATTCCAACCAGAAGAGTGAGGGTGCTTGCGATCAGTACTCTTGTGGCATCTCTGGTTCCGGCGTCTAACGTGGTCACGTTTGACGCACTTCCGTTACCACTGGGCACAATGAAGTGTTCATCCGGAGCCATGCTCAGAACAACAGATCCCACCATTAGACTGACCACGGGGAAAGGGCCTGGAGAAAAAAGGCTTTGTCAACTACCCAGTAATCCATCACAGACATTTAGGCTCGACGGGTCTACGTGCAATTAGGAAGGTGTGTGACAGTTGCTTGTAACTAAGAATTACTGCTCAAAGGAGCTGAAAAGTCTCAGGCGCTCCGGACTCAGCGGGGACGAGAATGGGATGTCGGTAGGTGGTAGTAAAGCCATGCTGAGCACACTTGGTAAGTTATAGGGAGGGTGTGAGCCCCTCCTCGTGGGGTCCTCACAGCACAGGGTGTGGGGGTTATCAGGAAAGGTTTCCTGGCAGAGACACGCATAAGCAAACCCTCACTTGTCCAACTTAATATCTATGCCCTATGATCTCATCTTTTAGAGTGTCCAAAACCCTGAACTCTGGACACGAGTACCTCCATCAATATCCCAGTGTCCAAATCGACCAAGGGTTGGGATACAGTTCCTTTTTCCATATGCCAGTTAATAAAACCCTAGTTTTTAAAGTTCTGATTTCTTCTATTTGCTGCTTACATTTTTCTCCACGATGATGATGATCCTATCTTTTGATTATAAAATGTTTCACGGTTGAGAGGCCTTAATACCCAAACCTAGTAACCAGGAAAATCTAAACCTGGCAAATGCCGGAGGCAAATCCACTGGCCCCTTACTGACTGGTCCTCAAAGGAAGTTGATCCAGTCATCAGCTCCTCCTGGCCCGCTTCTGCAGAGGTTAGAGCTTGTGAGAGACACACGGGCACAAGCTCAGGGGGTGAGGACGGCTCACCCAGACGACATACCTCACCAGCACATGGATGTAGCAGCAAAGTCATCTTCATTGCTGATGTCAAGGTCACATAAAATCATATCAAAACATTTATTTGCTGGAATATTCCAGGAAAAAAAAACCCAACAAACTACCTTGAAGGAAAGGAAAGCCCACTGTGAGTCACGCCAAGAAGGAATACAGAGCTTTTTCTAAATCGTCTTGGCAGGACTTTTGCCAGCCTTGCAATATTACCTTACTGAAATAAGAATGTTCTTTAATTAAATAGTATATATTTGGTGACTGTAATTCAGTAACTACAAAGTTTAACCTAGTGATGTAAGTGAGTTTAGATCCTGAAGAGATTTTTTCCCTGTCACATGTTGAAGAAAAGTTTTAAATAGTCAATTTTATTGCATTTTAAAATTTGAGGCTGTGATAAAACTCAAAAACAGGCTTTAATTTTCAGGCTTTCCGCGTCATCTCTTTTAAGCACAGTCACACATGAGCTAACACTGCATTTAACGAGGAAAGAAGGCAAGGCCCTGAATTTTGGCTCCTCTAGGACTCATTGGCAAAGGTCTGGAGGCATCGTGTATATAACATAGCAGAAACACAAACGGACAAATACAGCTGTAAAATGTGCTTGTAATTACCAACTGAGATGTGTCTTGACGTTCCAAAGACAAAATACGTCAGGATAGGGAAAAAGGCAGAGTAGAGACCATATTCTACAGGAACTGCAGCTAGCAGGGCATAAGCCATTCCTAAAAGCACAACGGGGTAAAAGTCACAAACAAAAATCACAGCATGTTTGTACCGCACAAGGCTTTTTCACAGACATACTCAGTTTACAGGTTCGAAACGTCAGCCTGCCCTGAGTGGTTTCTTGTTTTGCATGCAGACGTCAGCTATGCCAGGATGTGGACTATGGCTGGGCTGGGATAATCTACCCACTGCTCCAGGGAACTGACTCCACTGCTCATAATTCAGTCACTGGCTCATGATGCCAGTTGGAAAATAATCAAATCAGTTCCGGTATAAATTGATTAATCCAGGCCCAAAGCCCAGAGCAGCTTATGTGGATAGTTCCGTTTGAACTCGTGGTTCTCTGTGTTCATACGGATGCAGGCATCATTGCACTTGCTTTTCCCTTGCTAGAGAACAGAAATCAGATAAAAAGCAAGACAGCCCTGCCCTGATGAGGGAGGCGGAGCCATCAGTGGGCTGTGCCAGGCAGGCTCTGGGCTATGAACCTCAGGCTATGAAGAAAACAACATTCCGGTGGACATGGGAGTTGGAAAGGATAATGATGTATTCTTTCCCTCTGTTAAATATCCCAACAGTCAGCTTGCCTTCACATAGCGTGCCTCCACAGTTCCCACTTTAAGAGGGAAGATGCAGCCTTTGACTCTAGAGTCATCGATAAAGGGCCGTTTGTAATGCTTTAAACCTTACGACCTAAATAACCAGACACATTCGCACTTAAAGCTATCTACTGAATGAATATCTCCCAATAAGAAAATGGTGAGTTAAATTATACTTTAAAGGTGGTGATTCTATGTTGTAGAAGGTTTTATTGGAGAGGAATATGAAATTCAATGGAATAGAGCTGATGTAATACAAAGAAATATGCTTCCACAACCAAATGTCAAGTAAGACTTTTAAAAAGTTACATTTTAATTTATTTTGTGCATGTGTTGTGGAAGAGGAAGGGGAGTAGGTATGCGTGTCCCAGCATGCATGCGTGTGAAGGGGAGAGCAGAACTTTTGACAGATGGCTCTGTCGACGGTGTGTGTCCTGGCGGCCAAACTCGGGTCCTCACGTTATAGACACATTTA
Organism: Mesocricetus auratus; assembly: GCF_017639785.1. Lineage (NCBI taxonomy): Eukaryota > Metazoa > Chordata > Mammalia > Rodentia > Cricetidae > Mesocricetus > Mesocricetus auratus. Next base: position 82,586,185 of record NW_024429186.1, read on the forward strand.
TTTTTTGAAAATGTTGTATATGTATATGGATGTGTGGTAATCACGTGTGATGTATGCACACGTGCGTCTTCAGGACACCAGAAGCTAAGGAAGACATCCGGGGCTCTACTCTCCAGCTCTCACTGAACCTGGAGCTAGGCTGGGCTGTCTGCAAGTGGCAGCCCTCTTCCTGTCTCTTCCCCTTCGAGGTGCTGATGTTACAGCACACCCTGCTTTTTACACAGGCTCTGGGGACTTGAACTCAGATCCTCAACCTTGGGCAGCAAGGGTTCTTCACTGCTGAGCTGTCTCCCGGCCCCTGGGTGCCCTCCTTTAAAACTCCCGTTACTGCTAGAAAGTGCAATAACCAGGCGCCCCAGGAACACAAAACAGAAAGAGCAGATTCACCAAGAAGCAACGGAAAAAGGCGCAGAGAGCATGAAGGCACCTTTTTCCTGGGACAGCTTTCAAGTCCTCGAGCTGAGAGTTCCCTGAACAAAGTGCTGTGTCTCCGTTTTCTTCTCTGCCTACATGTCTCAGTATGCCTGGGAAACACGTTGTCTATTTAGGGTAACTTTTATTCACGTACAACATAGTTATCTGTATTGCAAAGGAACTTGGTACAACAGTTTTGAAATAATACGGCTTGTGGAGGACCCTAAACTGTGACTGGCAGTGTTGTCTCTCTGCTGGTGGGGAGGACGGTGGCATGGAGGCTAGATGGAAACCACTCGAAAGGAAAGGCCTTCCACCATGTGCGGACACAACACGGCAGGCCACGGGTTTAGACTCCTTACCTTTAAAAATTGAGAATTCCTATTATGCATTAAGTAAATCAATTGATGCCCAAAATAAAAACTCCCTATTGTATGAGTAAAGATACCAATGAAAGGGCTTGTAGGTCTTTTGTTGCTTAATAGGAATTTACTTTTTAATATTAGGAATCAAAAGACGCCACTACCCTGAGGAAACCCAGACTCCTGTCACTTCCAAGGGCCCAGCTAGCAGGCCAGCCATAGACTGTCACCACTGCAGGGCAGGGTAGCCTCTGAAGGCCTGTTTGAGTCTCCTCTCACCAGCGTAGCCTGGCGCCCTACACAGTCCGGAACCTTCCTGGGACACTGCTTTATCTTCATAAGACTTCCACTCTGACCCGACCACTTTGTCCCCGCCACTGCGGCATCTGTCCCTCACTTCCATCCCGGGTCAGCTCAGCCAACGGGATTCTACAAATGCTCTCAAACATTCATGTGCTCAAGCAAGTACGCAAAATCTAGACGGACGAATGCTAACCAGTGCTCAAAAACGTCCGGATCCCAAGCCCCAACAGGCACCGAGCTCTGCCTGGTGAGCCAGACGCCAGGTGCCAGGGCGCCTTTCCCCAGCCTGGCTGAGCTGCCTGGCGGTCAGCTGCGCTTACGTACATCATGGGGATTGCTGCTGTGGAATATATTTCATATCTCCAAACGCTCTCTAAGTCCTGCCAGGTGCAGCTCAAGGTGGCAAACCTATCCTCGGGGATGGGTTTAGGGTGAAGCAGTGGAGTGCCTTGGGGACATCATTTCCTCAGGCCCCTGATGAGAGTCTGCTTGCTTCACCCAAGCCCTAGCCTTTCCCGGTATTATCTCAGATGTCATCCTCAGTGACACACTCACGGGACCAGAATTCACCAGCTCCTGCCGGTTTGTCCTCAGACCCTTTGCATCTTCAGGGGGTAGTCTTAGCTCTGTCATCACATGGGTGGCTCCCAGTCATCCCGAGGGCTCTGTGTAAATCCCTTGTCTAAATCCCTTTTCTTCAGTTAGTGTCTAAAATAAGTCTTTCTTCCCAGAAGAGTTCCTGTCATGCCATGTCCCCACCTCTGTCATTGGACCTGACCCACAAGGTCAGTGCCTGGTAGCGATGGTTGGATTCCTGATGTACAGAATTAGCCATAAAACTTTATTGTGTGCATGAGTGATGAGCAGGTGTGTGTGTGAGAGAGAGAGCCAAATTAACTTTCCAGAAACTTGCCTAGCAAAGATAAATTTATAGCATTATTTCTGGAAAACAAGCTACCTGTAAAATAAGTCAGACTGTATCCAAGTCCCAGGCACTCCAAGGTCGGGCAAGAATTAATCAATTTCTCATGGTTAAAGGGGCTATAGCAATATAATAGTGCCTCCTCTCTTGAAGAAAATGCATCTGGTACATACTAAGCAAAATCTATGTCTTCCCTGCTGGGTTAGACCTAAGACCCCATGCATGCCAGCCAAGCATGCTACCTCAGAACTCCATCCCCAGTGGTAAGTTGATCTTTATAACACATTTGCCTATGACAACTGAGAATACCTGGGGTCCTAAAAAAAAAGCTCACATTCTTCAAGTATAAAAATGATTTATCCAGCCTCCAAAACAATACAGAGAAACCCTGTCTCATAAAACTAAAAAAAAATGATTTATCGTCAGGAATGAAATTCAGTCCTTTTCATTAAATATTGATTGGGCCACCTACTATGTGCTTATCTCTGCTAGACAGAGTCTTAACAGCCATGAGGTGGAAAAGGCATCCTGTTCCCCAGGAGCCCTGGGTGGAGCCACTTTACAGCATTTGTTTGTTTGTTTATTTATTGGTTTTTCGAGACAGGATTTCTCTGTGTAGATCAGACTAAGTTCAACCTCAGAGACTTGTCTGCCTCTGCCTCCTGAGTGCTGGGATTAAAAGCCTGTGTCTCTGCTGCCTGGCCACAGCCGGGTTTTAATGCACAATATTGCCTAATGTTTATTGAAAGCTTCTAAAATAGTCTATTTTCAAGTTCTTTCTCCACATGCCCACCCCCCGCAACACTTTCCGTTTCTCGGCAAACTCAGATGTCACCTTCAGGAGAAGACATCATAGCGCAATGCATATTTGTAGCTGTGTACGATGGTAACTTTGGGGAGCTCCAGCTTGGGACATGCCTATAATCTGCAGTCACACAACTAGACAGAAAGCAATGTTTCCTGTTAAAATACCTACATGGGAGAGTAGGTGACTCTCTACTAAGAGAAAGAATGAAGGCCTTGAGAGGAGGAGAGCACTTGGTCTGTGGTGCGGGGATGGGGAAGGCACGGATCTTTGTGGGAGGCAGTAACTCGCAATCACTTGAGAACCTCCACCAGCACCTTACCTTGCAGGGTTCCCACTAGTCCAGTGCTAACTCCAGAGATGATGTCACTGAGCAACCATTCCTTGACTCGGTATTTGGGGAGCCAGTCCAGAACGGGCAGGAGAGTCTTCAGAACGCCAAAGGCTCTCTTTCTTGAGCAACTGCCAAGAAGCAGGAAAACAATCTGACCCAGTTTTGACCAAAACCAGTTGCAAATCACAAAGTCGTGAACCAAATTCTGCTGCTTTTTTTTTATAACTAGTCAGAAAACTAATGCGTTCCATGAGGAAAATACTGACACTGAAGTGCTGTAATGTTTTTGCCAAGAACTGTATCTACCTTTTAACTGCCCTGTTCTAGGAAACACGGGATTAAATGTCTCCTCCCCTCGTTCACCTTCTTAATCCACTGAGAAAATATTCCTACACAAGAACTCATTTTCTGACCCAGCCAGAAAATGATCAGTGTGGAGTCTCTCTCTGTGTGAGATTAATTTTTAGGCTCCTAACACTGGTATCACCTTCTTTGAAGAAACATAAACACAGGGCTATTTTGGCAATACAAGCTTAGAGCCAACTTTTTAACAAAACTTGTAGTGTGGTGAATTTATTCTTTGTACCATGTTACATAGCAGTTGTTAATTTAACAACCTATAGATTAAAAAGAAAAATGCCAATAGATAGGGCTTGCACTTTTTAAAGGTATTTTAAAATTAAATTTATTAAATAATTGCAAAGTGTAATAGGTCTTCCAAGTTTGATATTAAGGGATTATTTTAGGTGGATAATAAGACATAACTATGTATTTTAAATCCTTGGAGGAACATACTGAAACAATATGGCGGTCCTCCTTATCTGCCACATGTTTTCATGGGTTCAGCCTATTGTAGATAAAAAATAAGAAAAATGTACTGAGCAAATGGAGGCATTTCCCCCTTATTTCCTAAACTTTATGATGTGACAGGGGTTAGCAGTGCGATTACGTTATTAGGCATTACAGTCTAGGGATAATCAAAACTGCCAAAAGGTATATGAGTTATATGCAGACATTAAGCTAATATATATATACATACATGTATATGTATATATATCTTGGGAATTTGGGGGTTTTGCTACGGGGGTCCTAAAACCAATCTGCTATAGATACCTAGGAAGAACAGTAACACACCAAAGATCCAATACATGGGATTTTTAAAAATCACGCTGTAAAGCCTAGCAGTGGTGGTGCACACCTTTAATTCCAGTACTCAAGAGGCAGAGGTAGGGGATCTCTGAGTTCGAAGCCAGCCTAGAGGAAGCAAGTGAATGGCAATGAGTGAGCTAAACTCAAAATGATCATTATTGAAGTGGGTGATAGTAAAATCTCAGGTGTTAATATACTTTCCATCTACTCTGTATATACTTTAAGTATTAGGTAATCAAAGTGTTTTTTGTTGGTGGTGTTTGTTTGTTTTAGAAAAAAAAATCTGGCCATTAGTTGAGTGCCGAATTTTTTCAGTTTACCGTGTTTTGGTTCTGGAGCTCATTGGGGTTTAGGGACACGGTGGTTATCCCTGGGGGACCCACTGCCTCCTGAAGCACTTGGAACACCTGTCTTCTGGCTTTGATGCCAGGTCTCTGAAAGCGATCCTGACCTTGGTGTGGCCAGAGCCCCTTTCCTACTGCCTAGCCTGGCCTTCACAAGAAGGAAGCGAGCTGTCACTGGACCCCAAGGAGCACTTCAGGTTTCATTTAAGAGGGGAAAAGAGAAGAAGGGCAACTGGGGTGGCATCGAGACCGGACGCCCCCTTCTCCAATAAGGAGTTCCTCCCGACGAAGTTCCAGTAATTCCACCTCCGTCCTGGAACTCCGCGGAGAAGCGCGAGCGCGGCGGGGTGCGGCATACCCGGCCCGCCCCCCGGCCGCAGGGCGAGCGCTCCTTCCCGGGAAGGGCCACCTCGGGCCCCCGCCAGCTGCCCCTGTACCTGCAGCTCCGAGCCAGGCTGTCCCGCAGCGTCCTGCGCTCCTGCAGTCGCCGCTCGCGCTGCTGCTGGAAGGTGAGCTCGTTGTACACCGGCCGCGACACCACGTAGCTGCAGCTGTACTCGGGGAGCTGCCGCGGCTCCGGGCTGCTGCCCGGCGCTGCCATGGCCTGCGAACCCGAGGGACCACCGGCAGGGAGGGGACGCAGCGAGGAAGGACGCTCGGCAGCGCCAGGCAGGGGAAGAGTCCGCCGCGGGCACCCGGGAGCAGCCTCCCGTGACACCTGGGGTAGCCGCGCTGCAGAGCCGGTCGGGTCCTGCAGTCCTTGGCGTTGGCGACAAATCTCCCCTTCGGCCGCCTGAAGGACGGCAGCTGAGGATTTCAGTGTCTCCCGCACCAGAGCCCGGGTATCCCCGCTGTCCCGGGAGGGAACCCGCTTTGGGGAGTTGACCTGGGTGCCCTCCCTTGGCGGTCAGGGCGCTGTCCGCGTCCTGAAATCTCCCCCGACCGGGTTCGTGAGACAAGGAAGGGGTCCTGTACTCCCGCACTCTACGGGAAACGCGGCTCCGTGTACTCTGGGCTGCAGCCGTGCCGTCCCACTCGGGGACAGGTGCAACGACTTTCCCAGTCCGATCCCTAGTTTCTTTTTGTCTCGCCTTTTCTGATGCCTGCCCTGCCTTGTCCTCCGGCGCCTGACCTGTCCCATCCCTAGAGGGTTACAACAGGGAGGGGTGCAGCCTACTGCATCTTCTGCGATGAACTCACCTGTTTGGGTTCCGTGCTCTCTGCCTGCCCGGAATGCCCTGGGGACAGTCTTCCTGCTGCCTTTATAGCGCTCACCAAAAGCAGTGGGACGTTTTATTTATGGAGCAACAGAGACACCTCAGTCGAACAGAAGGATACAGAAGCAGCAATCTTTCCCCACGAATCTCAACCAGGAAAAAAGTCCTACCTCTCCTGCGGTCTTCCCTTTCCCAAACCAGAGGGCTGTGAGTCTTAAAGGTTGGCCCACAGGTGCCACTGGATCTTCACTCATACCACAACTAGGGCTGTGAGGTCAGGGACAGGCCAGAGCTTCCGTGTTGGGAGACCCCGGTTCCCGGGTTGTCAGAATCCACAGTCTGGTCTAGGCTCACCTACCCCAAGTGGAGGAGTCAGTGGGTGTGGGGAGGAGGCTGTAGTCTGCCACTGATTTTAGACACAAATTCTTTCCACTTTTGTGCGTGTGTGTAATTCACAAACTCAGGTGTAGAGGTGGTCCCCTTCTCATCGGCTTCTTCGTCTCTTTAATGTGTTGTCCTCCAGCTAGATAACCAGGAGGCTTTCCGATGGAACAAGCAAGAATCAAGACAAGGAAGAGTGGTTCTGAGCTGCATTGTTTTGTACTCTGTTGGGAAACCAGCTGAAACTACTGCATGGTTAAAGTCAGGGCAGAAGGGCTTGGTACTTCGGGTCATTCGTGCCCGGCTAGGGTTCTGAAGCAAACGGGAAAGACGCTCAAAAGTATGGACCCTCTGGGCACCAAGTTTCAGTCACCCACTTAGGAAATACAGACCTTGACAATTCTATAAATTCCCGGAAACAAAATGCCTCCCAGGAGAACTCTAGTGTAAATCCCCTAGTCAACATGTTGCAAGCGTGTGTGGTTTCCCCTCCTCCCCCCACCAATGAGGGATGAATGAGTCACCAGTTTTCAACAGATTTTCAAAGGATTACTTGACCCAAAGAGGTCAAGAACCAGCCAGGCATGGTGGCACGCACCTATAGTCTCAAGACACTTGGGAGGCAGAGATGGAAGGTCACCTGAGTTCATGATTTTGAGACCAGGTTGTGCAACAGAGAGAAGGTGGGGGGAGGAGAGGGGGGGCAAAACTATCAGAGATGGAAGAGGCCCTGTCCCACCTCCAACCCACTCTGCTGCCTGCACACAGTCAAAACTCGATTATCCAGCCTCCTGCCTCTTGCCACGCCTTTCTGCCATTATGGATTTTAACCTTCTGGAACCATAAGCCAAAAAAACCTGTTTCCTCTCCAAATTGCTTTTGGTCATAGAAACAGAGAAGTCGCTAACACACTGTAAGAATTTGGTTCCGTGATAATGATGCATATTCGTGAAGATGTATTGATGAGATGTAGTGTTTTTATACTGTTGTAGAAAATTAGTAACACAAAGAAAGAATTTGGGAAGGATGAGATGGCTCAGTGAACAGAGGAGCTTGCCACCAAGACTGCCTACCAACCTGAGGTCAATTCTCAGAAGCTTTTCTTTGACTTCCGCAGCGTTCTATGCTACTTGCACACTCACAAAAATAAGTAAATAAAATGTAATGAAACTTCGTTTAGAATTTGGCTCAATCACCACTCTGCAATATGCCCTGTGTGTATCTGAACAACGACACTGCTTTCCCTCAACCCATCTAGTGTCTTTTCTATAGCAAAAGTAGACATCTATAAGCAGAATAGCATCTGCATTACAGGATTTGATAAGAACATAGAATTACTCTTCCCATAGCTAAAAGACTTGGGCTATCTTTTAAATAGCTGAGTGGGCCAGCTAGACGGCTCACTGTGTAAAAGGCGCTTGCTGCCAAGCCTGATGACCTAAGCTTGGTCCTTAGCCTACAAGAAAGAAAGAGCTGACTCCTACAGTTGTCACCTGGTCTCCATATTCCCCCATACAAAATAAATAAGTAAATTAAAAATACATGAATAAATAAAACCAGAGAAGGAAGGGTGGTAAACACAGCTGCCCTCCACCTTGCTCGTCATATTCAACTCCTCGGATTACTCACATTGCCTTTATAAATCAAGTCTCGCCTGTTTCACATGGAAGTGGGTGGGTCTTATTTACCAGAATTTAATCACATTCAGGTTTGGTTCCAAAGAAGTGCGTGTGTCACTTCAATTAGACATCACAGGGTAATATTGCTACCTTATGATACTCACTTCTCAGTTGTTGCTGATTCAAAGGCCAGGTAAGGAGGCACACTGCCGTCATCCCAGCACTTGGGAGGCAGAGGCAGTAGCAGAGCCAGAATTCCATGGTCACCGTGGTCTACATAGAAAGTTACAGGCCTGGGCTGGAGAGAGAGTTCAGAGGTTAAGAGCTCTGGTTGCTCTTCCAGAGGACATGGGTTCAATTCCTAGCACCCACGTGGCAGATTACAACTCTCTATAACCCTAATTCCAGAGGATCCAGCACCCTCTCACAGACATACATGCAGGCAAACTATCAACGCACATAAAACAAAATAAAGAAGTTCCACACCAACTACATGAAGAGGTCCTGAATCCTGTCTCAAAAACAAACAACAGTCCTAAAAAACAAACAGCAAAAAAAAAAAAAAAAAAAAAGCATTGTTACTCAGGCTTTTGGAGTGTAAGGCCACCCTACTATTAGATCTATGTATCGTTTATTCAAGAATTTAGTAAGAATTCACACGCACACACACCGAGAACCAGGCCTGTGATTGCCCACTGCCTGAGGTCTTCAAGCTTCGAGCCCATTTGAACTTTTGCAGTTGTAGATAGCACCAATGGCATCAAAACGGAGATCTACTGCATCATGAGATTCTCACAGAGTCTGTGCAAGACCCTGGTGACTCTGTCGTTGTGCCGTGGCTTGGATGTAAAGTCACCAGAATGCCTAGAGAAAGTGCATTGACTCCTCTTTGCCTTTCCCATGGTTCTCCCCTCTTGGAGTTGTTCCCTCATTCTCTTGCTTACGAGGCTGGCTGTCCTTAGAACTTCCAAGAGCCGCATGTGGCCTGGCAGGAGTCTTCCGGGGCAGCCGCTACTTGACAGCAGGACCCGGGCATCCACAAGAGAAGGTGAGCACCGCGAGAAGAGGCAGAGCTGGAGTTAGATTCCGAATGCGAGCGGTAGGACGGGAACCACCAAGGAGCTCTTTGCCCAGACATAGAGGCACAGGAAAGGAAGGGCTGGATGCGACCATGGCCTGTCTTACAGGTCAGTGGAGTCCCCATCTGAGAAGCCAGGGAGCAATAAGAAGAAGTGCCTGCAATAAGAAGTCGGGCGGTGGTGGCACACGCCTTTTATCCCAGCACACTGGAGGCAGAGGCAGGCGCATCTATGTGAGTTCGAGACCAGCCTGGTCTACAGAGTGAGTTCCAGGACAGCCTCCAAAGCAATACAGAGAAACCCTGTCTCGAAAAACAAAAACAAAACAAAAAAAGGATGTATCAACCACTTAGAATTCCCCCATCAGGAGGCACAAGTCTTCCTTCCTTCCTTCCTTCCTTCCTTCCTTCCTTCCTTCCTTCCTTCCTTCCTTTCTTTCTCTTGATTAACATTATCCCCAGATATTTGATGCTGTTTTTGGCTATTGTAAAGGGTGAGATCAGTTTTCATATAGACCAAGCTAGCCCCACTCTTTGTTTTGTTTTGTTTTTTGTTTTACGAGACAGGGTTTCTCTGTATTGTTTTGGAGGCTGTGGTTCAGACCGGCCTCAAACTCACAGGTTCTACAGACCTGAGAAGGCAGGAGGGAGCTGTCGTCAGGGCCCAGAAGACTGCCCAGCAGCTCTCACTTTTGGTAGAGAATCAGAACTACTAATAGTTTCACATTCAACAAGGAAGGAGTCAGGGGAGCACTCAAAATTCTCTCCCGCCCTCCTTTCACCTCCTATGGGGGTTCCTCCCCGGCTTCCCTGTACTGCCCTTGTCCTCCTGGAAGGGGCCTATTGACACTGCCTTTAAGGTCAGCCTTCTGGGCAAGCGCTAAGTGGAGAACCTGGACAGAAGGTAAGAAGTGAATGGGAATATCTAGACACAAGAGCAAAGTGTAGAGTATTTTTCTGGAAGTATTCACATCAAACTAGTTGGGATTAACAAAAGACTTTTTAAAAATACACATGATTTATTTCGGAGCAGTGTTAGATTCATAGAGCAATCAAGAAAGTTGCACTCAGGAGGCAGAGACAGGCTGCTCTCTATAAGTTTGAGGCCAGCCTGGTCTACATAGCCAGTTCCATACCCTGTTTTGTTTTTTTAAAGGCCAAACAGCCCTTTTATGATATACTTTACATTGACATTTGCCCCAACTCAGGAACAGTGTGTATACACGGTTGTCTAGACTTCTTAGCTCTTACCAACATAATGTGAACCTGCCCAGATGCCACATTACATTTGATCAGCACGATTTTCTAGGCTCCTCTGGACTGTTTCTCAGATGTCCTTATTTTCAGTGATATTAACAGATTTGAGAACTCACTAAGTAAATAGGCTGATACTCTGCTGGGATCTGTGTGACAATTCATGTGGTTAAACTGGGCTTCTGTTTTCTTGGATAGCAATCACAGAGGTAAGGTGTCATCTCATCACACAGTGCAGGGAGTCAGTCAGCTTCCCTGACCTTCAGGTCTTCCCAGGTTCCTCACTGTGAAGCAGTTTTCCCTCCCTACCTCCTTCCTGTTCTGCCATCACTGGAAGAAGGTATATAGCTTGTGCTTAAGAAGTAGGGAGTTAAACTGAACATCCTTGAGGGTAGAATTCCTATATGAAATTTTTGAAGTTCTCCTCCATGGGAGATTAGTTTCTTCTTTCTCATTTATTGATTTATTCAATACTTCATGTCACACTGTGTGTGTTTTGTTTATACTTTAAATGATGACTTAGTACAATTAAAAAGCAAAACAAAATCATATTGTTCCAGTTTTGCTTGTTATGAGCTCCTTGGTTGGCTCCTTTGTGTGCTGTAGAGCCGAGGGCAGCTTGGCTCCTTTGCTGCCATGACAGGCTCAATAGACAGTCAGAAAGAGGGCCTGCATGTCGGTTTACCCAAAGCAACACCTGACTTCAGGAAAGACCACAAACTGAGGCCACCCAGGCACTGTCCAAGAATAGATCAGCATCCAAGGGGAAAATACCTACTGTTCCAAAGGAAAACCTAATGTTCCAACCATTGTAGATAGGATCACCAGATGTCCCTCAGCCCAGCACACATCCATCCTCTGTCACCAAGACAAGACAAATGTCAGCCAATCAGGGGTCCTAAACATTAGAAATTCCCCACCCCAACCTCTGCTATGATAAAATCCCCACCCCAACTGAGCTCAACACTCTCCAGTCTTGGACACGTGGGGGTCCAAGCTCGAACTTGAAATAAAGGTTCTTTGCTTTTCCATACAAGATTGGGCCTCCAGGGTGATTTTAGGGGGGTCCCTATGATCTGGACATAACATGGATCCCTCCAGTGCAGGGAATATTTCACATGGGGGGCATATCCTTACGTTCTGGCACTATATGACATTTCAGACTTATCCTGTGCATTTCTTTTTCTTTTTCTGTTTGGTTTTTTGAGACAGAGTTTCTCTGTATTGTTTTGGAGGCTGTCCTGGAACTTGCTCTGTAGACCAGGCTGGTCTTGAACTCACCAAGATCCACCTGCCTCTGCCTCCTGACTACGTATTTCTTGTACTGGCTCATGACTGAACCCTTTCTCTACAAGGGACTGCCTGTTGGATGCTCTCATCACTACTAGAGTGTTGTTGCTTTAAGCCATCTTAACTGATCAAACCAAGAATTTCATGTGTGCATTCGCCAATATTTATATATACCCATGGCTGTATTTTCTATACATGACCATCACTGTGTTTTTAAATTTTATTATATGAGATATATATATACATATATATATCACATATATGCATACGTGCGTGGTGATGATGGTGGTGGTGCTTTGGATGCACGAGCATGTGGAAATCAGAGAAACTGGTTTTCTCCTTATCTCTTTACGTAGGATCCAGGGGTTAAACTCAAATTTACCCAGTGAGAGCCTTTTTCCACTGAGCCATCTACCACCACAACTACCTAGTAAGCTAAATATAAACTCATACTAATGAAGAGACATCATACTATACAGTATTTTATACTGTCTATCTGCACCCTCTCTATATGTTATTCTATAATTGAAAAAGAATGACCATGACACTTAAAATGACATTCTTACATGAAAAATGTATATACGTCCATCTTGATAATTGTAGATAGCTAGATGCAATGATAATCATGTCCTGTTGAAACTGTGCACATGTTAGTGTTGGAGAGGTGATTCTGCAGTCACGCCCACTTTGTTTTTATGTTTCTGGAGGTGAACTCAGGGTCATATAGGAACACACGCTCTGTAAGAACTCTACACTGACCCATTATCCCAACCTATCCCCACTGCTTCCATCCCATCGACACTGACTCTGCTCACCATTTATGCTCTGAAGCCATCCCCAAAAGTGTCTGTAGTGTCAGTACTCAGAAGCCTGAGGCAGGAGGACTGCTGAAGTCTGAGGGAAAGACCCTGCTTCAAAAACAATAACAAATAATCCATTCTATCCTTAGCTTTTAAATCTTTCAAGACGGCTCTCCAGTTTCATGGTCACCCTCTTTGGCTGGACTTAGGGGAACTGGAGAGCCCATCTATCTATCCTTATTCCCCTCCTGTCTTGCTGTAAGTATTCCGGTGACAGCGGCTTCCCAATAGTCAAACAAGGTAGATGTTCCTCCTACAGATGTATTCAACGCTTGCCACACTGAAAGTGCTTTTTCTGTACTCAGTATTAGACTAGAAAATCAGTGCTGTGGAGTAAAAAGGGTAAAAATAGAGCTACCATTGGACCTAGCTATACCATTACTCAAAGGACTTTATCTAGGCATTACTTAAAGGAGTTTATATCTATCTTAGCTTGGGTTTCTATGGCTGTGATAAAACGCCATGACCAAAACCAACTTGGAGAGTATGTTGGCTAATTTTGTGTCACAGGCTAGAGTCATCTGAGAGGAGGGAACCCCAGTTGAGAAAATGCCCCCATAAGATCGGGCTGTAGGCGAGCCTCAAGGGAATTTTCTTAATTAGGAGAGCCTAACCCATTATGGGTAGTGATATCCTTGGGCTAGTGGTCCTGGCTGAAGAAGCCACAAGGAGCAAGCCAGTAAGCAGCACTCCTCCACCGTCTCTGCCTCAGCTCCCGCCTCCAAGCTCATGCACTGTTTGGGTTCTGTCCTGACTCCTTTCAGTGATGAGTAGTGATGTGGAAGTGTCAGCCAAACGGACCGTTTCCTCTCCAAGTTGCTTTACATGGTGTTTCATCACAGCAACAGTAACCCTAACTCAATCAGGCCTTCACTAAAGGAAGTCTGGAACTTGAGGTGGATACCTGGAAGCAGAGCTGCATCAGAGGCTGAGGAGGAGCGTTGCTTCCTTGCCTCCCCCACATGGCCAGCCCTTGCCACTTTCCCATGACTCAGGGCACGGAGAGATGGCTCACACCTTGTGGTCATCCCTAGGTATTGGTATCTCAAATAAGCTAGGTTATTCCCCTCAGCTAGGCTGTACCTTCACCAACAGTGTTCCTTGACTCTCATCTGTTACTTTGATCATGCTACACGATGCCAAATTGCGACTTCCCACTACAACCCCTTCAGTCCTGGGGCTTTTGCCACAATTGAGGCATCTCCTGGCCTCTCACAGGACCAAGCCTGGGTTCCTCTCCATGATCCCTTCATGCTTTCAAAAAATCAATGTCATAAGGGGAACTCATATATTACCAAGTTCAACTGCTACGTACAGCCTTTGGACCACAACTTCTGACCTGAGGAAACACTTCCTAGAATATTTAGCCTCAGTGATTATGATCATTTCTTTCTTTGTTTCTTTCTTTCTTTTTTTACTTTTTTAAACTGGTCATTTCTTAATCATGGCTAAGTCTTCATCCCCAGCTGATCAGTGTTGACCATCCCAGCAAAGCAAAAATTCTAGTCAGTGGTTCTAAGTCTCTTCTTAATCATAGCTGATTCTTCAGTCCCTGATGACCAGAACCACAGATGTTGAATGGTCCCGATAGAGTCTTTACAGGACTCTCAAATTTCCCCCTGAAACTTCACAAGGCAGGCCTCCATCTTTTCACTACTTCGGGAATATCACCTAAACTCCACAATAGCTCATTAAACTCTGCAAAGGTCCAAAGTCCTGCCCGAGGCACGATCAGCTCAGCCACAGCAACATCACATGATCTAGTAGCAACTTCTGCTTTAGCCGGGGTTTCCATTTCTGTGATAGAACTCCATGACCAAACGCAACTAGGGAAGGAAAGGGTTTAGTTGGTTACATCTCCACTTGATATTCCATAAAGGAAGGGAGTCAGGCAGGGACCGGAGGCAGGAACTGAAGCAGCGACAAGGGAAGAATGCTGCTCACTCGCTTGTTCTCAACCGTTTGTTCAGCTTCATTGCTTCTACAACTAAGGACCATCTGCAGAGGGCTCCCAAAACAGTAGGGATTTGCTATTACCGCTGGCAGTCTCTCAATACTTAGATAGATCTATTGCTGAGAACATCACATACTTTGGCTGCAAAACAGAGAATTAAGCTGGATCTGACCTGGAAACTTCCTTTCTATTGGCTAGTATTCACAGTGACAGAAAGTACTGTGCAGGAAAGTCATTGTGGTGGTTTGAATGACAACAGCCCCCATAGCTCATGTTCCTCAGTGGTGTAGTCACTGATAAAAAGCCCTTGCGCAAGTACACATCTTTTATATACACACACACACACACACACACAGAGGCAGAGACAGAGACAGAGACAGAGACAGAGACAGAGAAAGACACACACACAGAGATGAAAGTAGGAGAGAGAGGAGAAGCAGGAGGAGACTGGTTTGGAAGAACAAGGATTCCTTGGGGGAAGGAAGGGGATGAGAGGACAGTGGGGATGCATGTGTGCAACTGTGATGAATAAATAAAAGCTTTTTTTTTTTGGGTTTTTTGAGACAGGGTTTCTCTGTAGCTTTGGAGACTGTCCTGGAACTCACTTTGTAGAAGAGACTGGCCTCGAACTCACAGAGAACCGCCTGCCTCTGCGCCACCAACGCCCGGCTAAATAAAAGCTTTTTAACAGGGGAAAAAAGTGTTTTCAAAGTCAGACTGACTGAGTTTCAGTCATGGATCTGTTATTTGCGTGTCTATGACCTGGGAGAAGTTTAGCTTCCTTTGGCTTTAATTTCATCATCTTTGAAATAAGATTATGTGAGAATAATGCTTATCTCACAATGCTGAAGAGAGCATTAAATAAAATGCCTGGCACATAGTAAGAGCTTAGTAACTGTTAAGCTATTGAAGTTGTGTTCCAGAGCCCCATGTGCTGTGTAAGTTTGGTGCTGATTTAATGTGTCCCAGAGCCCCATGGGCTGTGTAAGTTTGGTGCTGATGTATTTGAGCTTCATCCCAGAAAAAGGTACACGAGTGTATGTACATATGTTATTTGATTTTGCAGGGAATAGCTACTTTCATCTGTCAAAAATTTCTTCCTAGCACGTTCTTTTGAGTCACTGATTTGGCTTTTAAGCAAGCTAAAGGTTGATAATTGGGAGACCAGCCAAGAAAACTTACCCACAGCTTCTGAGTCACATGTTGAGCAAATCTGGCAACATACGCTTCAAGCTGCCTTCTGTTTCTAATCACTCTTCTTCCTGATTTAGTTTCTCCCACCCAAAGGAATTATAATTTATTTTCATTGCAGAAACTCTGCAGAAGCCACAGGATGGAAATGACTTTCAAGTGGATGAGATCTGTGTCTGCTGGACGTTGCCCATGTTCTCAGTGGCACAGACTTTTCCTTGGGCTGCGATGTATCGATGATTTGAAGCTCCTGGCCAGGCTTCAAACAAGCTTCTGTCCTCATGGATACCTCTGAAATCCTAAGAGCTAAAGGAAAAGCATGGGACAACATCTAGTTTTTGAAAGAAACCTTTAGTCTGGCTGGTTTTTAAAGATATTTATTTCATGTTTAATTATGTGTACATGTCAGTGTGTGCAGGTGCCTGAGGAGGCTATAGGCACTGGATACCCCATGAAGCTGAAGTTATACGTGGTTGTGAGTCACCTGATAAAAGACCAGAGTGAGCACAGGGCACATCAAAACCAAGTTCTCAGCACAAAGGAGACTTTTTTTCCCCTAGAGGGACAAAGACAGGACAGGAGACAAGGCAGAAGGAGAAAAACAGCAAGGGATCCTGGTCTACAGAGCGAGTTCCAGGACAGCCTCCAAAACAGAGAAACCCTGTCTAAAAAAAAAAAAAAAAAGAGCAAGGGAGAGGAAAAAGAGATATTTGCCCTGGAGGGAAAAAGGCGTGGCCCAGAGTCAAATGGCAGTTTATAAAGGAAAAAGGGGAAACCCCATGTTAGGATGAGTTGTTTTGTTTTGATAGGGCATGTTAATTAGGGTAGCCAAAAGGGGGCTTTTGATTACTGGGCTTCAATACTTTGATAGCTGGACTTTGTTGTCAGCGTCAGGAGGAGGAAGTAGCCAAACAGGGAGCAGACTTTCATGGCTAGCTTTAGCCATGAAACTGTCATCAACAGTTCAGCAAGGCAGAGGGAATGGAGGAGGACAAGGCCATGCTTGCCGCGCTCAAGCCTGCTAAAGCCCTTCATCTGACAGAGTGAGTGCTGAAAGGGGAATTCAGCCTGTGAGAGCAGTCCATCTCAAAAGGATCTTTGAAAGGATCTTTTAGAGGCTACAGGCTGAAGACCTGTAGTACTGGGAAAACTCAGACAACTCTTGATGAGATGTTGTATGAGAAGGTACTTACCAGGGCTGTCATACACCTATTGGACAAAAGTGCCTTGAGTCGGTTCTCTTCTGCCACCTTGAGAGACCCAGGGATTTAACGCAGGTCGTAGACCCTATTAGCAAGCGCTTTTACCCACAGAGCAATCTCTCGGGACCTACTTTTCTTCCTTCTCCCCTGTATCTGTGTGTGTGTGTGTGTGTGTGTGTGTGTGTGTTTGTGTGTATACACATGGCTATTCATGCATTCAGGGGCAAGAGTAGGGCACTTTGAATCCTGTGCTGTCTGTGTGTGAGTGTCTGTGGTACATATCTGTGTGTGTGTGTCTGTGTGCATACACATGGCTATTCATGCATTCAGGGGCAAGAGTAGGGCACTTTGAGTCCTGTGTGCATGTGTGTGTGTGTGTGTGTGTGTGTGTGTGTGTGTGTGGATACATATCTGTGTGTGTATGTCTGTGTGCATACACATGGCTATTCATGCATTCAGGGGCAAGAGTAGGGCACTTTGAGTCCTGTGTGCAAGTGTGTGTGTGTGTGTGTGTATACATATCTGTGTGTGTATGTCTGTGTGCATACACATGGCTCTTCATGCATTCAGGGGCAAGAGTAGGGCACTTTGAGTCCTGTGCTCTCTATCTTATTCCTTTGAAACATGGTTTCCCATTGACCTTGAGCTGAGCTCCTAGCTCCACTTCTCATCTCCCAGAGTTCTTGGGTTACAGGTGCGTGTGCACCCACAGGGGTGCTGGGGACTTTAAACCCAGTTCCTCACACTTATACAGCAAATAATGCTACCCTACTGTACCCTCCTCCCAGCCCTGGCCTCCTAACAGAACAGCCTCTGCCACTTACACTGTGCAGCTCTCACAGTTACAGACCTCTGTCCATCAGGCATGACATGGGCTTGCTGTCTTTAAACCAGCGAGGCTGTGGTTACAGGAGGGTTCATGAGGTTCCCTGACTCTCAGATAACATATAAATCATTAATGGTGTTGGTGGGAAAACCAGAAGAGCCCCTTGTGGCCCTAAAGTTAACTATGTTCTTGTAAGTTACTTTCTACCTATACTGATGGAAACAAGTCGTATAAACAAGTTAGACTTGGGTGAATTATTTCATTGGTCTACTGTTGCCCTTTCTCTGTGAGAGGGATAGAAATACAGTTCCCAGAAAAGTCAAGACAGAGGCAAAGATGAGGATGGGAAAGACAGTTGCGGCCCACTGGTATGGGTGATAGGACACACAGAAAACGATCTGAGGATGGGACATCTGCAAGGGCAGTCACGATAGAGCCATCTTTCCCTGGGCTGCATGCAGTGGTGCGCCTTCTGTTATGGTGGGAATTGTCCTATAGCCCCTGACACAGCTATAAGTCACACCATGGGAGCTGAACTGTCTGGAGACGCAGTGTCTGTGCTTGTGTTGGGGGTGGGCACAGAGACGATTCCTATACAGTATGGGTTAATGCACGTCTTTGATGAATGACGTCAACCACATGAATTTGGGGACTTCCAGGAGATGACTAGAGAACTACAAGATATATTGCAGTTCCTGAAAGTAGCATTCATGGGACAAGATCGTGTGGGAGAGGGTTGTAAGAAAGCCGTGGAGACAGTTGCACAGCTTCACCTGTGGCTGACGAGACACAGCCGAGGCTAAGCTGGATGCCAGAAAGAACTTGCTTGCAAAAGCAATGAATCACAGTGAGGAAAAGATATGTGGGTACTATCTGCTGTAGTAGCCTATGAGTTGGTAGAAAAAATGGGGAAAGCAGATGAGACAGACATGTTGACTTGCTGTTTATTATGACAGGTGGGGTACGTGAAGCAGTGAAACTAAATCTGTGTGCTTATATATTAAAGTCTTCTGTGTCATCCAAAAACATAGAACCCGTGGTAAGATTTGGACATTGAAGAGAGTGAGGTGAGCGTGGCAGAAGATGCTTATGAGGTCCAAACTTTGATACAGAGGAAGGAAAAGATCTGTGATTCAGAATGCTTATGCGGGCACCTAATAAAGGCCCAGTACAGGAAACTGTGGTAATCAGGGACTGTAGTGTCTTTGAACTTCTTGGATTGGAAAGACTTTTTAAAAAGAGGCTGGGGGGCAAAGGATGGATGAGTGCCATGGAAGCAGTATTCATCTTCCCTGGAGATGAAGACTACATAGTCTGTCAATACAAGGAGAGGAGTATCCTGATTGGCCAGCTCCCGTGAGCCGCTGGGGACCTTGGTCATCACAGACTAGAAGGCCACAGAGCAAGGATGTACTGAGGGAAGAGGGACTGTGAGGTAGTGCTTCATACCCGGTTTACTGGCCAGAGAGAGCTCTGTTCACTTGAGAAGAAAATAAGTGCACCGAGCGTTGGGGGGGGGGGGGGCTCGGCACTGGCTAGTATGAAGTCTTGGTAGTTACTCTACCAGAGACGCTAATGTAGATCTCAATTACTTGGACCAGCATGTGAATTATGTTTGCAAAGCACTGAAGCAGTCAACAGGAGATAAGGACAAACAAACAACAGCATGACACAACACACAAAACAAAAACAAACAAACAAAACAAAAACCAAGGGCCCTCAAATGCAAGTGTGGCAAAATTTGTGTTGAGCTGGAGTTATGAGAACAGTTATAAGTCATAAAAACAGCCAAGCTCAGTGAGCATGAGCCTTGGGAATCCTTTAAACTCATTGGTTCTCAACCTTCCTAATGCTGTATCCCTCTGATACAGTTCCTCTCATTGTGGTGACCCCAACCATACAGTTATTTCATTGCTGTATCCTAACTGTATTTTGCTGCCTTTATGACTTACAATGTAAATATCTGACATGTAACCCCCAAAGAGGTCATGACCCATGGGTTGGGAACCACTGCTTCGGAGCACAGATTCACAGTGCAGCTGAGAAAGACCATGTTTGTTCCTCTCTCCAGGGTATGCTGTATACATCTCTCCTCCAAGAAGGCAAACTGGTGGGGGAGTCTGCCTCCCAGGGCTTTCAGAGTCAAGTGTGGTCAGTGCCGGAGCAACAGCCACAGCCCAGGCCCAGAGCTCATCAGGCCACCTCACAGGAGGTGCAGCAGGCCGATTGCTCTCTTCTGGCCTGAGGCCAGCCAACCCGTGCTGTCTGCCTTTACTGTTGCCTGTGGAGACACGTAGCACTGCCTCGGATCGAGGAGACAGAAAGACTCAATGGGGAATGCCGGTGGTTTACAACGAGCCAAGTAAAAGAGCTCTGCTGCTGTAGCCAACTTTGCTCTTGTGAGAGAACAAATGACCTAAGCAACAGGATCTCCCCCTCGTGCCCCCAGCCCCCAGCATTCCCGTGGCTACTGAGTCCAAGACCAATTGGCCTCTGCTTGTAGCGAATGGTGGTAGGCCTTCAAAGATCCTGATTGCCTTTTGTAATACAGATTTCATTACATAATGCTAACCTGTGTTTTACAGATTTAGAAAAACATTTGAAATAGGTACAAACACATCTGAAACAGCAAGGATGGGGAATCAGCCTACGAAGGGTGCAGGAGTCAGGCACAGATGGGAAAACTCTTGGGGAAATTATGGTTTTATAAGGCACATATGATACCTGGCAAGGTAACTGAAAATAAAATAAAAATCCTACAAAAGCCAGTGTTTGTAAATGTAAAAATATGTTAGAAATTCAAATTCAGAAGGTACTCAGTATGGGTGGGGAAAAGGCACATTCACAAAACAAGGTTGTTGGTACCAGAGATGATTTATCTCTCTGAGGTATTAGATAAGGAGGCCATAAAACAAGGTCATTCACACCAGGGGGGTTTCACCTCCCTATAAGGTATTGGTTAAGGAGGCCACACCCAAGGAGGCCCCTGCCACAATTAAGTCATGGCCACTGTTGTTGGTAAAACCCTATTGTAGATGATACTACACACTTTGTAGGACAAGGAAATCAGGCTGGGCCTAGTCTAGATGCTCCTTTTTGCTTAGACTCTATGAAGGTTGCCAAGGAATTATTGCCAATGACCTCTCTTGGCAATGGGTCTTTTGTGTTAATCGGGTAAAATGTACCCACTTACACAATGGCAGCACAACTGTTGTGGGCACGATCAATGGTTTTCCAACTGGGTGTTAGGCCTGCTCCGCAGGTGAGAATGTAGATCTTGTACTGTAGGCTAAAGCTTATGCTGGGGAAACCAAAGGCCCCTCCAGGAAGGCTAACTGCTATTGTTTCGTTAAATGGATGTCTGTCAAATTGCCTTCTAAACAGTTGTATTTACTCTCATAGCTTATTGCTCCTGCCAGCATTAATTTCTTTTTACAGTGTGTGTGGGGGGGGTAGCTACTGTGATGACTAATTAGTAAAACTATTGAGAATAAGTGTTGCTGTGGGTTGTAATATTGCTTGGCATAGCAGCCTTATGCTCACAAATAATCACGTGTCAATACCACCCTTACCAAAGCTCAAGGAATATTAGACCAAGTGAGGAAGAAATATAAGAGCTGGAGAAAGGGGCATCTGGAACTATCCTCTGGGCAGCCTGGCCATTATTGTTTTGAAATTTGAGAAATTGCCATTGCCCATTGGAGACACAAAACCGCATTCCTTCCCGAAAGGAGGGAGGACTCATAATACCCCTTAGACCAGAGGATGTCTAACATTTCTGGGAGAAGGATCAAAACGCTTCCTAGTAAGTTGATCATACTCTGGTAAACGGCTCCTCATCCATCCCAGGAAGCTAGATGTGGATGGAGCCAATTCTTCAGTCTTTCTTCAGAGGTGACTAGAAAAGCAATTCCATGAAAAGTAACTCAACACTGCTCGGTGACATTTTACTCTTTTGGCTTTTTGAGGAGCCTACCACCCAGCTCCCAAATAAATCACACACAAAGGCTTACTCTTACTTATGAATGCCTTAGCTTGGCTTGCTTCTTGCCAGCTTTTCTTAAATTATCCCATCTACCTTTGGTCTCAGGGCTTCTCTCTCTCTCTCTCTCTCTCTCTCTCTCTCTCTCTCTCTCTCTCTCTCTCTCTCTCTCTCTCTCTCTCTTCCTGTATACCTTTTCTTTCCTTCTTACTCCATGTCTGGCTGTGTAACTGGGTGGCTGACCCCCTAAAGTCCTTCTCTGTCCTCTCTCATTCCCAGATCCTACACACTTTCTCCCATATTTATGTTCTTTGCCAGCCAGCCCTGCCTATTCCTCTCTCCTGCCTCGCTATAGGCCGTTCAGCTCTTTATTAGACCACCAGGTATTTTAGACAGGCACAGCAGCACAGCTTCACAGAGTTAAAGAAACACAGCATAAACAAAAGCAACAAAACTTAAAATAATATTCCCCAATATAATACAACCATATTTGTACTGGCTTTGTACATGGAAGCGTTTGTTCTTGCTTTGAAATTCCTATAAAAAGAGGTGAATCTGGAAATGCTTTCTGTCAGCTCTAAACTATGTATCTTATAAAACAATAAAGCTTTTCACAAAGAGGGGGAAAGTGCTGGTTATGTAAATCCCATGCATTAAGTCTAGTAAATCCCATAGCAATACATCCTTTGCAGACTTTTCCTTGGAGATCTTTCTGTGCTTTGTATCTGCTACAGACTTTATATCACTGATTCCTTCTGTGTCACTCTTCAATACAAATATGTTTCTTGGGCTGGAGAAATGGTTCAGTGGCTAGAAGGGCCTACAACTCTTCCAGAGAACCTGAAATCGGTTCCCAGCACCCACAATAGGTGACTTATTACCACTTGCAACTCTAGCTCCATGGAATCCAACAACCTTTTCTAGCCTTTGCAGGTACACCCCCCCTCACACAAACACAATTAAATAAATATTAAATAGGAAGAAATTTTTTCCGGTTTTTTTGAGACAGGGTTTCTCTGTGTAGCTTTGGAGTCAGTCCTGGCACTCACTCTGTAGAAAAGGCTGGCCTTGAACTCACATAGGCCCTCCTGCGTCTGTCTCCCAAGTGCCGGGATTAAAGGTGTGCGCCACCACTGCCCAACAAAATATGTTTCTTGAGGGTCAAAGATTATCTCTGTTAGCTGGATGGTGGTGGAGCATGCCTTTAGCCTTTAATCCCAGTACTTGGGAGACAGAGGCAGGCAGATCTCCAAGTCTGAGGCCAAACTGGTCTATAGAGTGAGTTCCAGAACAGTCAAGGCCACACAAAGAAACACTGTCTCCAAAAAACAAAAGCAAACAAAATCATCATTATCATCTCTGTGATTTTCAACCCAGTGACAAACTCTCTAGACCGTAGTAAAGTGTTCAATACAGCTAATCACTTCTTTCTCTCCTTTACTGTCATGTTTCTTCCATGGTTTCTCAGTGAGCAATGGGAGGTGACACAGAACAGGAATCCAGAGTACAGGGTCTGGTTCTGATTTCCTGATCAACTACTCCCTAAGGAATGCAGAAAACATACCCTCTCCATGGAGCTAGCATTAGATCTTGCTTCATAATAATTGAATAACAGTAGGTAAAGCAATTAGAATGTGGTACATGGTGAGCATTCCAGGAATGTCTCAATGCTCAGTGTACAGTAGATCAGTAGATGCTGAATACATATGACACGCGCGCGCGCACACACACACACACACACACACAGCATAGCTTTGGTCATTGTTCTCTATTGTCTGTCAAGTCATATTACACTTGGATCTTGTGAATGACTTCACTAGAACAAGTCTAACTATTCAAGTTGTAACATAAAAAAATTAAAGGAGCTGGGCGGTGGTGTCGCACGCCTTTAATCCCAGCACTCGGGAGGCAGAGGCAGGCGGATCTCTGTGAGTTCGAGGCCGGGCTGGACCGACAGCCTCCAAAACAATACAGAGAAACCCTGTCTCGTAAAAACCAAAAAAAAAAAAAAAAAAAAAAAGTAAAAGTTAGAAGAAATTAAGTTGATTATAATCAGAGGAAAGGTGTCTAATGTGAGTGAGATATTCACACTGGTATATATCTTAATCAAAACTTAGAGTTCCAAAAAGTCAAAGTTTCATGTTAATATAATGTTGATGTAATTGCATTAGGAACAGACAGAAATCCTAATACAGGCTGGAAATCAATATATGGAAGTATAAATAAGGTTTTGTTTCTCCTAAAGAGCTCATACCATAAATATCTCATTATTCTGGGCAGTGTTTCAAGAAAAGTGTAAGGTACCCAATTGAGAAATGCTGATTTACAAAAAGAATATAGAGAAATGTTCAATTTTTCTTTGTTTTTTGAGACCGGGTTTCTCTGTATTGCTTTGGAGTCTGGCCTGGAACTTGCTCTAACTCACAGAGATCCACCTGCCTCTGCCTCCTGTGTGCTGGGATTAAAGGCGTGCGCCACCAATGCCCAGCTGAGAAATGTTTAGTCTTATGACTTACAGAATGAACAATAAAGATTGCTTCTTTTCCATTCCCCTACATTCTCAAGATAGTCCTCCGTTTGCATTTAGCCTTCCTGCAATTAACTTTAGGGAGCCTGCACTTCGCTTCCAATGGGTGGTGCTCCCCCAAGGGATGGCTAACAGTCCAACTATATGCCAGATTTATGTAGCTGCCTGTTTAGATCCCCTCAGGCATAAGTTCCCTGATCTTTACATCATCCACTACATGGATGATGTTCTTTTGGCTGCAGCCGAGGAGAGGCAATGTTACATAGCCTTTGCAGAGCTACAAGAGCTCCTGGAGGCCCACGGATTTATTTTGGCTCCAGAAAAGATCCAAAAGAGACCCCCTTATACTTACTTGGGTCATCAAATTCAACAAACTGGCCTCCGGCCCCAAAGACTCCAAATTGATTGTTCAAATTTTAAAACGCTTCATGACTGGCAGAGATTTTTGGGAAAGGTGCAGTGGATTCGCCCTTCTCTTTCTATTGAAACAGCGGCTCTTAAACCCCTTTATGATATTCTTCCTGGGGATCCCGCTCCAACTTCCCCTAGACAGATTACCCCAGAGGCCAGGAATGCGCTACAATTGTTGTTAAAAAGTATAGAGCAAGCCCACCTTTGGTGTATAGATTATGGACAGCCTCTTGTTCTGGTTGTACTTTCATCTAGCTTTTCGCCCACTGCTGTGTTTTGGCAGACTGGCCCCATTTATTGGATACATTTGTCAGCCTCCCCTAAGTTGTTATGGAAGGCACACAAGTTTAGCATTCAAACCTTTGGAAAGAGTCCTGATAAAATTATTCTTCCTTATGATAAAGAGAAGATGGAATATCTACAGACCTTCCATGATGGGTGGACCCTGTTTATTACATCTACAGGTGCCAAGTTTGATAACCTTTATCCCAATAGCCCCTTGATGTCTTTTTTTAAACAACACCCTGTGATCTTTCCCAAGGTTTTAAAGGAGAGCCCCCTAGTTGGAGCTCGCTCAGTCTTTACAGATGGTTCCTCCAAAGGTTTCGCGGTGGTGGTTTCTTCTCAGGTGCAGAAGAGGGTACCCATAGGGAAAATGTCAGCACAAGCTGCAGAGTTGTTTGCCTGTTTGATGGCCTTCCAAATGTTTGAGGGGGAGCCCTTTAATTTATATACTGATAGTGTCTATGTTGCCAACATTGTCAGACCTTTAGAAACCTCTCCATATGTTCTTCCAACCTCTCAGATCCGTTCCTTATTAGTTCATCTCCAACATCTTATTTGGCAGCGCATCCACCCTGCTTATGTGGGATTTATTCGTGCACATACTAACCTTCCAGGACCCCTTGCCCAGGGCAATCAATTTGCTGACTCCTTGACCCGCCCTAGGGTCTTATACACTCAGGAGCAGCTTGCCCACCAGCTCCATGAGCGATATCATCTAAATGCCCGCTCCATTAAATTTCATACTGGGTGCCCCCTATCCATGGCTACACAGATTACCTCTCAGTGCCCTGACTGTGCCCCTTATCATAATTCTCCCAATGAGGGGGTAAATCCCCAGGGCCTCAGGGCCAACCATCTTTGGCAAATGGATATAACTCACCTGCCACAGGCAGGGAAATTAAAATACATGCATGTTTTGGTGGATACATATTCTAAACTGATTTTTGCCTCTCTCCACTCAGGAGAGAAGATTAAAGATGTTATTTCCCATTGCCTGCAGGCCTTTGCCTACATGGGCGTTCCTGATGCCCTAAAAACGGACAATGGCCCTGCCTATGCCAGCAATTGCTTTGCTGCCTTTTGCAGGGAACATCACATTGTCCATTCTTTTGGTATTCCTCACAACCCCACCGGACAGGCCATTGTGGAGCGCACCCATGCCACTCTCAAACAGTATTTTAAAAAAATAAAAAAGGGGGAATATGTCACCTCCCCCAATATTCAGTTATCCACCATACTTTATATTTTAAATTTTTTGACCATAGACAGTAATAATTTGTCTGCTATGGAGAGACATTGGAACAAACCCTCCCAGTCTTTGGGATGGGTCAGATGGAAGGATTTGATTACAGGAAAATGGCAGCCACCCACTCCCCTACTAGCTAGGGTCCGAGGGGCTGTTTGTGTTTTCCCTCCAGGAAGTGAGAAGCCTATTTGGGTCCCTGAACGGTGCATCAGGCATGTTGACCCCGACTCTACTCCCGACACTAGGAATGCTCGCCATGATAAAAATGATCCAAACATTGCCAAACTCAGGTAAGGGAAGTATGGGCACTGGTGAGGAAAACCCCTCCCACCGTTTTGATGCCAGTTAGTCACTGCAGCTCCCCATTCATCGCCTTTATAGCACTAATAAATACATTGGGAGTGGCTGCTGCCAACACGAGAGTCTGAGTTTCCCCCCTCCTAAAAGGGCAATCTCTGCTTTATTAAAAATATTTAATATCTCCATGATTAAACCCTCAGTTGAAGGGTGGATTGGATTAAATGTCTAGGCCCTCACCTAACAAAGGTCAAAAAAGAAAGGGAACCTAAGATAAGAAGTTGCCCTCAGTTGGAGGGTAGATTGGAGGATCATCCTCAATGGGAAGATAGATTAAAGATGGGTAAAAATGAGGTATTAGTATTCAGTAAAGAAAAAGACAAAGGTATATAAAATAAAAATGTTTGGTTACCTTTATATAGGGTAGGTTATTGAATTTTGTGAGTCATCTCTAAAAACTTTTGGCAAAAGCCTGGCCTTTCCACTTTGCATCTACAGAATTACAAGGAGTGGGTATGGCTGTAGCCCCTGAGTGTAGCTCAAAACTTCTCTAATGAAGAAATGACGAGGGACATACAGGACTTTTTCAACCTTTTGTTTTAATTCAAAGATTGACTGGAGTTGTTCTGTTAAAGAAGTTTCAGTTCAACAAACTAATCATAACCTAGGCAAGGAGAGATATGTATGCATGGTCTGTGTGTATGCATGGTCTGTGTGTGTGGACCCGTGGCCACATCAGTATGTATGAAGTGTGAAATGTAAATGCGTGAATGTTGACAAAAGCAACTGTTCTAATTGCCTTGGATATGATTAAAGGGATACTTAAATCCCTTCAAACAGTTAAAAACTACCTAAATCGATTTAGATATAGCCAAAAGAAACATCCAGTCAGTCGGTTAATATTTTAACAAAAAATTCAAGTTAAGCCCTCAGAGCCAGTCAGAGAGAGAGAGAGAGAGAGAGAGAGAGAGAGAGAGAGAGGTTTTTTCAGGGAACTGTCCTGCTGCTTTGGCAGGTCCCCACCCCCAAAGGCGTCTATGTAGATGCAAATTAGGCCTTGTCAGTTCAGATGCAAATGAGGCCTTGTCAGCTAGTGAGAGCTACAGGTTAAAAAAAAAAAAGGGACTATTTGGGACATAATATAGTTTACAATCCTTAAATGATTCTCAAAGGTACTTAATGGTTATGTCCCTTTTAAAGGACATCTACTAATACTTTAAATAGTGATCCCAATTCACCTAGATAGTTGACTAAGGAGGGTAGACAAATCCTTCTACTGTTATGGTCCAACTTCAACAGTTCAAACAAAATTTAAAAATAAAAGGGGGAGTAATGTCCCCAGTCCCCACATGATTCATTAAATAATCCACTCCTCATTTAAAAATTTTTAAAATATAAATGCCAGTGAGGAATCTGCTTCAGACAGATTCTGACGTAATGAAAGTTAAACAACTATTACTCGGGTCAAATGGAAACATCCATACACTAGACAGTAGAGAAGACCCTAATTTGGGGTCGAGGGCATGTTTGTGTTTTCTTACAGGAAAAGAATAAAGCTTCAGTAGCTGTCACAACATTTGGTGAGATGCTTGGAGCAGAGAAAACTGGACCTGAGACCGTGGGAGCCTGCTCAAGCCAGTTCGAGATCTCCTAAGTCGGTGTTTCTGACCCTTGATGTCATCAAATCTACAGCCCGAGAAAGAAATAAAACAGTCAGTTCGAGATTTCCAGTTTCTCATCAGGCTTGCTACATCAACCTCCTGGACCCGTGAGTTTTCATCCCAAAGCCAACAAAACTGGAAGATTAGCAGCTAGCCTTTGATACACCTTAAAACAACAGAATTCATTTTGCCAGCTTTTCCCTTTGGGGGAAAAAAGACCCATTTAAAACATTTGGACATTGGTATGGACTGTGATGAGTGGCAAAAGCCTCTTTTCAGTATTTGAACAGGACATGGTCACTTGAAATATCAGACTTGGTAGTTCCTGTTTCTGGAATCACACCTATGCCAGTGTGTTCTTCTGGAGAAATGTGGTTTGTCCTGGTGCGACAAAAAGACTTTGACTCGGGTTACATGTTCGGCTGATACTACTGACCTTAAATCGACAGACTACATCACCACAGGAACAAATTGGTACTCTGTAAATAGTGCACAAGCCTCTTGTTCATATTTTTTATAATGCTACATGTGTAACATCAATGATTGTACCTAATGTATCTGTGCAAGTGCACTCTCTAATGCTTTCCTAAGTAGATCTTAAAATGATTGTAAACGTTATCACTGTTTTAACCGTCAAATTGTAACTATAAATCACCCTTGTAGCAAAGAAAGGCTGGTGGTAGAATGCTAAGGCCCAGATCAGGGGATGGGCAGGTGACAGAGAGGCGCTATGTCAGTGGGGGTCCTAGGAATGGTAACAGTGACAGTAGGCATTCTGGCTTCATGCTGAGTTCAAAGTGCCTTAGCCCATGGCAATCCCGATAGCCATAAAGCCTTATTACAAATGATTCTAAGGTTGGGGTGACTCCAAAGACGGGCAACCTGTGGGGAAGACCCTCTCCCACCTAAGACAGGGGTTCAAGGTCCCCCAAAGACGGGCCAGGGAGGGTGACCCTACTTGACCTAAGCCAGGAGTGCCTCATTTAAAAATAAAAAGGGGTGAATTGTGGGGACACCAGACCTTGAGCAGAAACCCACTTCCCCTTCGGCCTGGGAGCAGGCAGCTGTGTAATGTTTACTGAAAATAATTCAGTGCTTTAAAGCTCTTGATAGGGCTCAGATAAGGGCTCGCTCACTGAGATACCATGACTTTCACACCCCCTACAGCTAGATGCCTCTTCCTGTCCCCCCCCCCTGCGGTGTCTCCCCGATTTCGGGGCCGGAGATTAACCACCAGCCAGGAGGGTGAGAAGTCTGGAAAGAATTGTATGTAGATGAATGGCAGAAGTCCTTAAAAAGGGAAGCTCCTTTTTCTTAGAGAGACTTCTGAGAGCTCTCTCCTAAGCGGACTGGGGTCTCCTCCTAAGCTGACTTGGGAAACATAAAGTTTTCTTAAAGCAACCGACCGGTCTCTGTGTCATCTATCCCGACCACCTCGCTACATTCTTGGATGCAGGCCACACAGCAGGTGCGACATGTCCTCTTCTCAGTTCCTTTCCCCAAAGACACCCATTTCCAAACCCTTAGCTGATTCTGCATCTCAGATACACTTGCTTTACTTGTGAGATGGAAGGCTCCTCACCTGCCTCTCTTCTCCAGAGAGAAACATAATTTTGCCTAGACCAGTAATAGTCACGTTATTGTAATTCTGTTTTCTCCTCAGAATGGAGCATATGTACACTGCTATTGCATTTTGCTTATGAGATACTTGTATCTCTGCGTGCCCCCTGCCTGTTGCCTCACTGTGGTCCTTCCTCGTATCAGGTGTTTGATTAGCATCCTCCAGAGTAGTTGCCTAAGCGCTTCTAACAAACGACTTCTCTTTACCAAAATCCCTTGAGATAATCTGCCTCTCACCGGTGTAGGTTTCCCTTTTCCTAGTTTCAGTGTTTCTTTTCCTTGATTTATCCATCTTTCAGATGGAACACATATCTTCTCTCCACTAGTTTCCTTGAGGAATTCTGTACAGGAGGTAAAAGTGTGTACACACACACACACACACACACACACACACACGCATGCAAGCAAGCACGCACACACGCATGTACAATGTCTAAGGCAGCACAGACTGTGTCAGATACCATTCTTACATTTTTAAACTGTCTTTGTGATTCTCCCCCACCCTCCTGATAGCCACTGTCCAACTCTTTCATGTCCCATGTGCCTTCCTGCCTGCCCCTCACCATTCCTTATCACCTGGTTTTACTCTGTTTAGATTTTTAGACTTTAATTATGTAGTGACCAGTCCCCCATTTTAGCAGCCATTACAGGCTAGCATGTGCTCGCCTGGCCTTGCTGGGGCTGCCCTAGTCACTAGGAGGTCAGATGCCCTCCTCGTAGCAAGGGACCAATCAGAAGTTAGCTGGTGGGGCTGTACTTTACGGCTCTGGGTGTGCTTTATGGACAAATGTACAACAGTGATGTGCAGAGCATAGCAACCACCCCTGGAAGGGCCTATGGGCCATAACAACCCCGTTGACCAATCAACACAGGGCAGGTCGTTAAAACTTAGAAGCGCAACAATCCTGAGACTGTTTCATACTCTTAGACTCTGTCTGCCCTTTAAGGTCCCTGCCTCGAGGTTGCTTGGGGTCTTTCTCCAGCCATGTGCCATGGTGGGGTGAAGGGGCCGAGCTAATGGGTTTAGCTCATTAAGCATCT
Source organism: Mesocricetus auratus (assembly GCF_017639785.1). Taxonomy (NCBI): domain Eukaryota; kingdom Metazoa; phylum Chordata; class Mammalia; order Rodentia; family Cricetidae; genus Mesocricetus; species Mesocricetus auratus. Next base: position 82,616,760 of record NW_024429186.1, read on the forward strand.
ACAATAAAAGACTTTTTGCTTTTGCGCCGAAATGTGCCTCTTGGTGATTTTGGGATTCAGAATTTGGGCACAACAAACTACACCATGTCTGTTTGCATATATACATGTATACATTCATAGGCTAGAGTCTGCAATAAGGAGAATATTGTCTTGAGTTTGAATCATGGGAGGTAAAAGTTTTATAAACCTGCAGGTCTAAACTTTTCTTTATTCTTCACTCATGCTTGACTTGCAGTTTGACTATAGAATATGAAGTTGTATATATTTTTTTCATCATTTTTTTTTCTTTGGTTTTTTGAGACAGGGTTTCTCTGTGTAGCTTTGGAGGCTGTCCTGGAACTCGTTCTGTAGACCAGGCTGGCCTCTAATTCAGAGATCTGCCTGCCTCAGACTCCCGAGTACTGGGATTAAAGGCGTGCGCCACCAACACCTGGCTTTTTTTTTCATCATCTTGAAAGCATTACTTCATTGTCTTCTGCTTTTCAAAGCTTCCTTTGAAACATCTGAACTTACATGTCCTTTTGAGTTTCCTGGACTCTTGTAGAACCTTCTCGTCGAATCTTGTTCACTAGTATTCTTCTTCTTGATGGTTTGAATGTATCTTCTCCAAAATTCACCCTGTGACATTTTAATACAGTTCCTCATGTTGTGGTGGCTCCCAACCAGAAAATCATTTTATTGCTACCTTAGAACTATTTTGCTACTGTTATGAATGATGTGTTTTCTGATGGCCTCCGGTGACCCATGTGAAAGACCCCAGGTTGAGAATCTCTACTATAGAGCTGGATGGACTAAGGCATTCTATTTTTAGGCATTTATGCTAAGGATCTACGGAGCCTTTCACTTTTTTCCTAAGTTCTCATTTGTAACTCCTGATAGATATTTGAAAATTTGAATTTATGAGTGCATTGTAATAAAAACCCACAGCTTCTAAAAACACTGGGTTCTTTTTCTTCCTATACTCTATTTTCAGCACATTAAAAAAAAACTGCACCAGCTTTTCTCCAGTGTCTTCAGGCTTGAATTCCTTCCCACTCATATTTAAAACGAGAGCCTCGAGTAGCCTGGAAGGTACAAATGAGTACTCGCTCATGGTGAGACTCCCAGTAGGGTGAGCTGCCTGAGGCCTATCGTTGGGGGACCCAACATCAGCATGTATGGGAATATCTCTAGCTATTTCCTCTTGGGCCTACTACTACTAAACCCTCACTGGAAAACACTCTTGAGCTTGGAGGTGGAGGACTGACTACTATCATTCTGGTTGAGATAGAAATTATGACTTTAGAATGTGTGCATCATCTAATTCTTTCTTCCTCTTAAAATAGACTTCTGGGCCTGTGAGGGGAGAAACCTGCCCAGGAGTCTGAAGGGAGAGGGGCATCCAGGGATAGCATCGCTTTCTAAATTACTTTCTTCCAGGAGCACCAGGAAGTTTAATGGAGCTAAATCCTGTGCTTAAGGAGATAAAAAGTTTAGAGAAAAGTCAGATGCTATAAATGGAATAAAGGTGAGGTCTCAGGGTAAGACCACACCTAGCTAAGCTTCCAACGTGTGAAAAGGAATTAAAAAGCCACTTTAGGGAAGGGAATATCCAAAACAGAGAGCTGGTGAAAATGTATTTGAACTAGCAAGCCAAGTCTAGCCCTAGCAAGCAGCAAAACTTGGCAGCTTCAGCCACATGGAACTGGCTTTAGAGACAAGGATACAAGAAAGGGGTTGGAGAACTGCTGAGGCCAGCCATGTGTGTCTAGGGTGTCCCTGAATGGAGGCCTAGAGAGACCATTGCATCAAGCTCTGAAGGTGAAGCCTGGATTACCTGGGAGACCCCAAGATGTTGGAGATGCCAGAGCCCTGGGACACCTGGCAAGGTCAGCTGCAGACCAGATGTGGAACCGGCCCACGAGAGAAGCGTTGGGGTCCAAAAGGCTGAAGGGAGAAATTAGTGAAAGGGTGCGGCAGTGACGGGAGGGAGCCACGGCCTTAGGGGCACCCTCTAGAAACCAGGTAAGCGCTCTGGGGCTGCTCTGGGGCCTCCTGCAGGAGCTCACAGGCACTGTCTGCAGCCCAGTGAGACTTCTGACCTCTAGAACTTCAAGATAAAGAGTTTATGTCTGTTTTGAATCGCCACATTTTGGGGTATTGTGGTGGTCTGAAAGAAAATGGCCCCCAAAGAGAGTGGCACTTGCTCAAGCCACACCCAGTGTCTCAGTTCACTTCCTGTTCCTCTGGGAGAGAAATTCCCCATTCTCTATTTCCTTTTTCTCCATTCCAAGGCGGCCAGCTGTAGCTTGGGCACACCCGGCATACACCAGCTCTCCCCTGCAGCTCCCACTCCAAACCAAGCTGTGGATCTAACCCTTCTAAGGTATGGAGGGATCATGTGTTTGTGAATTTGACTCCAGGGGCTGCTTCCCTCTGGTCTACTGCACACACTTGACATCTCCCTTCTCTCCTAGCCTTCTCTTGTCTTCCTTCTATGTGCTGTGGTTCTGCCTGTGACAGCATTTCAACATTGCAGACCACACTTCTCCAGCATTTTTCCTTTTTTTGGTTTTTCGAGACAGGGTTTCTCTGTATTGTTTTGGAAGCTGTCCTGGAACTCGTTCTGTAGACCAGGCTGGCCTCAAACTCACAAGAGATCCACCTGCCTCTGCCTCCCTAGTGCTGGGATTAAAGGCATGAGCCACTGACACCCGGTCTCTCCAGTACTTTTTGACTTTCATTTTCAATGATTCTCACTATTAATGCCTTTCCCTTTGGGAAATTCTGTGCGGGATTTGGTAAAGGATGAAAATGTGTACAATGTTAGCTTCTCTAAACAAAGTGATTCTTTGAAAAAAAATGCCCACCACCTCAGAACCAGGAATCTCATGCACCCTCCTAATTACACCAAGAACAGGAATGTTAGAGATTTACTAGACACACCTGATTCCAAGGATGACATGTCTACAATTCAGTTGCAGAGCCTGAGGCCATTAAGGGCAAGAGTTCAGTTAATAGAGAAAACAGAATGGTACGGTATAGTGAGAGAAGAGTAAGACATCAGGACCTACCCTTTGGGGAGCATGAGAGGTTTTACGGTGAAGCCTCACCTCAGCCCCTGGCATCCATGTACCAAAGAGTCTGGGATGTTATAGTGGAAGCTCCACCCAAGGCCCCTCCCCCATCTCCCTCCAAACCCTGCTGCATCTCAGAAAGCCTGCCAAATGATAACCCCCTTCCTGAGAGATACTCAAGACCACTCCTACAGGGTATTTAAAATGCCCAATCTCCCCTCTGGGGGACTGTAAGGCGTTGAACACATTGAAAGTGGGCTTTTCTAATTTGGTTTGATTTGGTCTGACTTGGATTGTTGCATTGGTGGAGAGGCTTATGCAGGTGTACACACTTTTCAAGGGGAATAGTCCCATATAGTCCAACTATAAAACTGTAGTATAGTGTTTGCTCCCCAGAAGTCCTTTTCCCAAGGTCAGGCATTTGGATAAGAAGGGTCTCCATCTCTTGGGGGAGGGGGACTTGAAGAAAGTTCCTGCTTGCTAGAGCAGTCATTCTTATCTCTGGCAAGAGGACTGTGGCTTTCCATTAACCATCTGAGTGGTGCCTATTTTCAAGGTCAATGCTGGCTAGATTTCCTCAACCAATGATCTCGAGTCACTTCCCAGGTCAAACATCCTCCTCCCCCATATAATCCTACATGCAATAAAAGGCTTTTTCAATAAGCACCCCACAGCCATCCAGATTCACCCTCCCACCACCACTCCACACATCCTCTTTGGGACCTGAACCCCACTGAAGCAGTCTCTGGCAGTCCTCTCTCTTTTCATCTCTGGCTCTCCAGTCCAGTTGGATGGCCATGCTCTTCCTGCTCTGCACTCTTCCGGATGCCTCTGGCTGCTCTCTCCCTCATGTCTACAATAAACCCTTCCCTTCAACCTTGGAGCAGTCAAGACATCAGTTTATACACATATAACATTGTTTAAGGGTTAGCGAATTCCATTTTCCTCAGGAAAATTCCTCAAATTTTTGAGGTCTCCAATTACAGATCTGCAAACTTGAGAGGTGAGGTCTAACATTCCCTAACTGTAAACTTAAAGTTTGAAAAATGAGGTAAAAGAGGTCTAGAAAATTCGAATACTTGGTTCAAAACTCACAACTAAACGAGTGAAGCTGGGTCAGCCCCTTTCTGCCAGCTGTAAAGCTGTGAGCTCTCTCTTTGGTTATGTTATTCTGATGCAAGAGCCGATTTCTGTAGAGGAGGTCAAGCTCTCAGACATTCAGTACCTATCATGTGACTCCTGCTGAGGTTCAAGATGGATGTGCTCAGTTTTCTTTTAACTCAGCGATCGATCCCTTTTCTTGTTCTTTATGGTGGCGTCACTCCCGATGTCACCAGTCCCATGTCTTGCCCGTTACATGTCTTCTTCATGTCTGTTTTCTAGCATTCACTCCTCACCTTTGTCTTAAATAAAATTAGGTATTAAACTTGCATTAAACATCAAAAGATAAAACAAAGACAAGGGAAGTAAAAATTCCAATTATTGCTTTATATTTTCTTTTATATTTAAGTCATTTTAAGACAAATGGCTATCCACAGTTAAACATTGAGATAATCTCAATCATATTATAATTATTACCTCTATATGAATATTTGCATGAAAACAAGTATTCAACTTTGAAAATACAGAAACATCATTGAAAGATCTGTTTGATACCAGTGCATGTATACTGAGGTAATATCTGTATAATCAGTAACTTTCACAAGCATAAGAAACAGACTTTTTGGATGTCATAAATGAGCTTTGTAAGTGGAGAATTCTATAGTGCAACATAGTTCAGTTCAATGTTATGACAGTTACACAAATGAACATAAATTCTATTGCTAGATGAACTTGAAAAGATAGAATATTGATTGTATACAACTAAACAAATATCAATTAAAAATAGTCTAATAGGCACAGAAACATAGTAACAAAACACAGCTAATAATAGTGCTGTAAGTCATGGACTCCCCAGGCTTAAAGAAGCCCTGCGGCCATTGTTTTCCCTGTTCTGACTCTCTTCTGTTAACACAGTGGCTATTGTGGTTACTTATCTTTATTTCCCTGTGAACAAATTTTCTGACTGGGTACTGTTTTCAAACATCATTTTCACCACCACCACTGATTATTACTGAAAATACATCAAAGCTTTCAAGGCTAATAATGGCTACATGCAACTTCAGATCTATTTTGGGAAGCAAATGGCTAATGAATTTTTCCTTTTATGGGTAGAGAGCCACCATATATCAATGGTATTAGCAATATGTAAATATGGCATTCAACATGCTTATATTTTTCAATAGAGCTAAAACACATACTTTATATATGAAGCATTATCAAATATTTTGATAACATCAGTACTATATATAGCCTATGTGAGCCTGTGGCTAGCTAGCAGAGCTTTTTTTTTAAAGTTTTAGTGGCTACCATGATAACAAATTTGTTTTCTTGACAAGGTGTATAATAATCTTCTTTTATAAAGTTAATTCACAGGGCTTTCTTATTGTCTTTTTCTAAACGGTTCTGTAACAAAAAAAACAACAACAATAATAGATTAATAGTAAGTTCATAGACACAAGGACATAAACATTTGTCTTTTGTCTATTAGAGAATTAAAATTTGAAAATATTTATTGAGAATGTAGAAAAACTTAAATACTATAAAATCTGAGTTTTGTTTACAAATATTCAGAGGGGAAGTAAAGTCTCTTGATAAGTTTGTTTTTTTCATATATTAATCTGTTTTGCTCTCATTTCACAGTTACCCCCAGGAAAACAAAATTTTTCAAATTCCCCCATTGCATACCCAATTAAGACTTTTGGCAAGGAAAAGATAAGGAAAGTAAAACAAAAACAATGGGAACTGAAATAGACTTGGAGTAAGAAAGCAAATGGTCTATCAAGGAAGAAATCCCAGAGAACGAAACTGCAGAGTGTGACTGCTTACACAGAAAGACACTACCTCTTGTTAAGGCTGAGTACTAAGGCTTTTTATAAGAACTTAACATTAAGCAATTAAAAAGACAGGATGAGAGGAGGTATTTTGAATGACAACGTATTACCTTCTACATCCATGACCACTTTAGATATAAATCAAAGGTTTAATGAAAATGCTATTAAATTTAGGCAAATCTCCTATGTGAAGGGTGATTTTCCAAAATGAATTGAAAAATTAGCCAGTGCTGATGGTCTGTGTTGCAAGTAATACCTAGTCAGTTTTGTTTGGTTCTCCTTATCTAGAAGACAATCAGGCCAAATAAGAAAAAACATAGACTGTATGTTTTGAAGGGAACATTTTCTAATATTTATTTAATGTTTTTGACTGGGATGGGCCCCAGCTGGGGAAACACAAATAGATTTAAAAGCTGCAAAATGAGATTCGGTTACAGAAAAGAAACCAGTTTTTCTACCACTTTAATATTTATACTTGTTATACTTGTTTCATTCAAATTATCACAATTATATAAAATTGAGAAAATGTGTAAGTTTTTCCAAGAAAGCTTAGGATATAATTAAATTACTAAGACTGATTTGACAATAGAAGTAAAATTGATGAGGACAAGCTAAATTTACCTTTATACTACAGAATGGTTTTCTAGTCTTTTTTGCTTGTTCAGACTATGAATATTAAAGGTTACTTGTGAGAAGATGGGTCCAAGAAATGGCATCTAAATTTCAGCATGTCTTAGGTTTTCATAGTGGACAATGAGGGCTAGGTATGTGGGCAGGGGAAAAATGTAAGAAATCAACTAAGCATCTTATAGCAAGGGCTATAGAGAGACTTTCCTATTTCTTGAAGTAGATCTGGTTTGGTAGCCAAGGCACCTGGAATGTCAAGTGGTTCAGAGGGGCTACAGGAGCAGCTCAGCCCTTTAAGCAGACACTGCAGGAAGTTACATTACAGGCGATGAGCAGCAGGCACACAGAACAGTGGGAAGGGTTAGCTAAAGAAGGCGACAGCAGAAAGCCAGCACCGCTCTTGGGTTGGAGGGGTGAGAGGGATGAATGGGTAAATAAAGGTCAGCAAATGGAGGCTTCCCACTGGAACTGTGACCAGGGAGAGAAAGGCTGGAGGCCACGAAGGAAATGTTGATAGTTTTCTACTAATGCCTCTCACTAGCTAAATTTGCCCAGGAGTCAGAAAGCAAGGCTCTGGAACAGTACGTTTCTACAAGGGATAGGGCATGGGTAGAAAGAACGGAACCAAGAATACACAGATTGATGACCAGCACAGGCTGAAGAACCCAGCTAATGATGGAGGTTGTGGAGAAAGATTTCCTGATGTTGATGCTTAGCTTTAAATGCTAACCTGGTAGCAAACCACGTAAAAATTTTTGACTCTTGACATCTTTACCCACTAAACAGAGATACTAAAATATTTTTGCCTACTAAGTTGTCAAGGAAGCAAATCTGACATATACATAAGACCATTAGCCAGGTGCTTTATCCAGAGCACACTGAATACATATTGGAACTTCATAAACAGAATACACTCAGGTATTAAGTTAAGGTTTAATGCGGAAGTCCTGTGTATATGTCAATAAAGCACTGTTGGCCAATAGAGAAACAAGATAGGTGGGACTAGGAATCAAGGAGGACTCTGGGTAGGAGAAGCACAGGGAGTCACGATGTAGCCCGCCAGAGAAGTAAGATGTCCGGAACTTTTCTCTGGTAAGAGAAATACTTAGATTAACAATTATGGGATAAAGCCGGGCGCTGGTGGCGCACGCCTTTAATTCCAGCACTCGGGAGGCAGAAGCAGGTGGATCTCTGTGAGTTCGAGGCCAGGCTGGACCGAAAGCCTCCAAAACAGAGAAACCCTGTCTCGTAAAACCAAAACCAAAAAAAAAAAAAAAAAAAACAATTATGGGATAAATACTTAAGTCAGAGCTAGCCAGTAAGAAACAAGCAAGGCCAACAGCTTCATAATTAATAGTGTCTTGTGTGTTATTTGGGGACTACAACGTGGCAGAGCCCAGGCGACTGGTGGGGAACAACCAAAGCGGCTGGCAAGGAAAAGGTTTCTCTCTACAAAGGTTTACATGTGTTATTCAATAATGTTCCAATCTGTATTACATGGCACTTAGTCTATCCAGGATAGGGTTCTTTTCCAAAGAAGCAGGTACAAACAACTATTTTCTCCGGCAGAGTACACCTATAAAGCGACTATGAAGACTGATACAGGTGTCCCATAGTATCTGGGCACGATGCCTCTGTGTCACGCGCCAAGGCAGTTCTTCCTGAGCCTTCCCCAAAGTGTACTCAGGGCGTCAACACTTGTCTACCATGCACTAGTACTTGGATTTGATTTCTGGGACCCCCCTCCAAATGGTGGGTGGCTGGGAAGTAAATTCAGGTGGTGGTTGACAACTGAAGAGAAAAATGACAAGCCTACCTATTACAGATGAATGTTTGGAAATGACTCTTGATTAAATTAGAGACAGAGAAAGAAAATCCATGTCTTAGATTTGAGAGCTGCTTTAACCAAGACCCCCCACCCCCATCTTCAAATCAACTTTGGAGGTGTAAGTCAGGTATTTGAATGCCACAGTTCTTTCCCTAAGACACTGAAAGCAAAGATTGGAGTAATGTGATATGAAACTTCAAATTTTGGGCTTACATTGGCACAAATATGGCAAACATTCCAGATGGTGAAACACATTTTTTAAAGATCAGTTTTTAAATACTATTTTATAGATCAATTCTTTCCTTTAAAACTTTACCATAAGTGGAATATTTTTAAATTATCATGTTAGCAATTCTTTATATTATAGTTATCTTACATTTTCCTGTAATGGCCTAATCTTTACCCTTCAGGTACATCTGGCTTTTCTGGTTATTTATTAAAGCCAGGATTAAGCACATTATTTGAATTTGTAAAGGGCAAACAATTCAAATAGCTTATTTAAGTATTTATTATTTCAAAAACCTTTATATCTGTAAATACATGTCACCAACCTGAAGCTCCGAGTGTTCTTTCAGGAGTCGATCATATTCTTTTGAAAGTCTCTCTGACTGCATCTTCATAGCCACCACGTCGTTCTGTGCCTTTAGAAGGGCTAAAGGCATCAAACACAATTTTATTTAGAAATAACTTTAAAGAATTAGCAAAGCTGTAAGACTTAAGTAGAGACTCCTATATAGTATACACTCAAACCCCCAACTGTTAATGTCATGCTACATATTGCTATCATACTTTCTACACACACATTTGATAGCTTCAAAAACATGTCTCTTTACTCTTTATTTCTTCTTATGTGCATTGGTGTTTTGCCTGTATTTGAGGCTGTCAAATCACCTGAAACAGGAGTTACAGACAGCTGTGAGCTGTCATGTAGGTCACAGGTATCGAACTGGGGTCCCCTGGAAGAGAGCCAGTGCTCTTAACCACCGAGTCATCTCTCCAGCACCGCTCTTTATATCTTCACTGTGCATTTCCTAACAATAGGGCACTCTCTCATGACCACAGTGTAATTACTAAGTTCGAGGAATTTAATATTATTAGTAGTATTATTAACACAATAATTTAATGTAGTCTACCACCATTATTTCAAGAGTGACAGCAGTCGTAACTATGCCCTTTTATATGTTGTTTTCACTTCTATTTTAAGATACAGTAGTGGGTCACACTTACATTTTGTTTCCATGTTTTTCTAGTTTTCTTTAATCTATACTAGTTTTGTTTTATCTTACTCCAATCTTCTCTTTTGTGGCCCTGACATTCTAAAGACTACAGCCACTTTGAAACAGAATTGTCTTCTTGGGGTTGGCCTGGTATTTCCTTATGAGAGAATTCAGGTCATACACTCCATGTGAATATGAAAAAATGGCATTTAACACTTCCCAGGGCACGCACACAACAACCTCTTCCAAAGACCTTCCACTTTTCACTCTTGTTTCATTTTTATTATTGTCTGTACCTGGAACCAGAGCAGCAGTATGTGGGAAGATAAATTAGACTATGAAAAAATCCTGCTCTCTGTCAACATGTCAGCCTGCCCAACTCTATTTAGCATCTGCTGATAATTTTGCCTAAACCGATCATTGTGATAGTTGCAAACTAGCAATTTTCTAACTTTACCATTCTATCTACACCATCCTATTAGAACTGTACTGGCTTCTTTCCCATCTATCTGTTGGCACATCTGTCATCTATGCATTGTCAATATAGATCACAGATTCCTATTTTTCCTTTGTTTTGTTGTTATTGTTTTGGGAGACAGTGTTTCTCTGTGTAGTCCTGACTGTCCTGGAACTCACTCGGTAGACCAGGCTGGCCTCCACCTCACAGAGATCCGCCTGCCTCTGCCTCCTGAGTACTGGGCAGTGGCTCCTATTTTCTCCTGACTAGCTTACGATGGTAGTTAAAAAAAGAAAAAAAAAGCTGATACTATGGTGTGAATGATTTCTACTCCCTAAAACTTACATATTGGAACTTAATCACCAAAGTGGTACCGTTAGGTGAGGCTGGGAAACAAATCATGAAGGCAGACCCCTCTTATATGAGATTGTGTCCTAGCAACAGAGGTCCTGGAGGGCAGCCTTCCATACTGTGAGTACAGTGAGAGAGAGCGCCATCCACGAGCTAGGACAGAGGCCCTCCACTGACACCACATCTCATGGCACCATCCATGAGCTAGGAAAGAGGCCCTCCACTGACACCACATCTCATGGCACCATCCATGAGCTAGGAAAGAGGCCCTCCACTGACACCGCATCTCATGGCACCTTCATTTCAGACTTTCCAACCTCCAAGACTGTGAGGAATAAATTTATGTTGCTTGTAAGCTACAGCACCTAAATGTGTCAGTCAAAATGGATAGTTGGCCAGGAGCTTGTATACAGGGCTAGTTTTAATGCAAAAATTTACATTACATTTACACTTAGTGATTTGAATAGATTATTTAGGACATTTACTACATCTTAGATATCAACACTCATCAGTTCCTTATTCTTTTTAAACTTTTAATTAACTTAATCACAAAAAAACTTAGAAATAAAAACATCAGACAGTGAAATTAACCAGACTCAAAGTCTATACATTCAGTGAACTTCTGTACAGTTAGAATAGTTATTCTGAAGCTGTGTCACACTGAATTCATTATTAAGACACTAGGAACCACTTACATAGCCAATTCAGGAGTTTCTTCTGCTTATTACTGATATGAACTTTTAAAAAAGCAAAAGTAGACAAAGAGTTTTCACTGATACTGATCAAGTCAAGGTATGAATGAACGTGTCTCTTTGTTTTATATCTCAGTGGATATCAATAGCCCTGATAATTTCTTTCTTAGAATCAAATTCACTCTAAACTTGGATAGTTTCCAAATTCTTTATCTCTTCTTTTACAAAAATAATAATACTGTGTTTCAGGTGCTTCCCCCCTCCTTCTAGAATGTGTCTGTAAACAAGGGATTATATAAACTATTCATCTGACATGTCAATGTGCTTTTTAGAGCTGTATCATTTGAAATAGCAGATATATGAAATACATTATCAGATAGGGAAGTCTGAGGTGATATGTCTAAGTTGCTATTTCAATATTCTTATCTACAAAATGGGCTAGCATTTGCAGCTTTAAGGAAATGCTGAGGTATTTCCTAAGAATGGCCAGATTCAATTAGAAGCTAGAGTATATTCTAGTCACTAGAACCCTTTAAAGTGCACTTATCATTGACACAGAAGATAACTACAACGTTATAACGACATTAGTAAGTCATTATTAATAAGTCAACGTGTTTGTACAAACTAACATATGAGCAAAGCCAAACATGTGTGATCTTTCCAAGTACTAACCGTAGCTATTGCATGCCAACGTGTCATACCACTATGGTTTCTATGTGGCAACAGAGAAACCAGCTAAGCACTGCCAGGAAATGGAAGAAAATATTTTTCAGAGAGACTGGCAAAACAGATAAAGTTGGGCTGTTGTACAATAATTATATGCTCTGAGCCAGAGAAGAAAATATTTGGAAACTTCTATACATTTAGTGCTAGTTTCTTCTGTTTTTGAGAAGTTGAGCATATGATAACCCGGAGTTATTCAGAATCTGATATTCACATACACTATTTCTGCCATTGAACAACTGTGGGATCTAATGCAGTGATTTCTGAATGCACCTTATTTGTCAGATTTGTTTAGGTGAGATCTACGTGACGTCATTGTCTCACTGGCCACCAGTCCTCTCCTCTCACACTCATCTGGTGGTGAGGTTTGCTCACTCGACTTCCTTCTCACCTCTGCAATCCCTACGTTCTATTTCATCACTGTGACCACTCTCCTCAGCTCTTGCACTACTGGAGTGGGCTCCTCATCTGGTGGCTTAGCTGCTTTAATTCCCTGTCTACAGTGCTAACAAAAGTGGTCGCTCTCATGCTTCAAACCCTCCAACAGTGCCTCAGAAAATGCTAATACAGACACAAAGGCATCGGCCTTTCATGGTGGTTTCCACGCTGATGCTCAGCTCTCACCTCCCCTCTCTCTATGCTCCAGCTGCAATGAACTCCTTGTTGTACCTCCAAAGTGCCACACTCTTTGTTATAAGGTGCACGTTTTATCCAAGCACCCCAATACCTTTCCCATTACCGCCCTGCCTTACTTAGTGTTTCCTATGTTACCTGGATGATTAAAATCATCCTTCAAATATCAACAAGTTGTCCTTCTTCTAATGCACAGCGAGCTAACCTCCACCACAGCACTTATGCCTGGAGGATGACTGTGTCCTCACTAGATTGGGAACTTCCCACTGAGCATCCAGCACACTGCCTACCAAATGGTAGGTGCTTCCACACAGATAAGCGAGGAGTGTAAGTACCTGAAGTGTTGTTCTGTGTACAAATGATAAATGCCAGGTAAATAATATAACGGGTTACTTTAGTCATCTCATGGGAGTCTTGGTTTCCAAAAGATAAGCACAAATGTCTCTTCAATAAAAAACCAAGACATTCAGGACAACTGGAGAAGCACAAAGCAAACAGATATCTGAAATATTTTGATGGAAATGTACTGAGGCAAGACAGTCTTAAGATTATCTTTGAGTACCAGAGTATAGAAAGTACTGCCTGCTCTTCCAGAGGACCTGGCTTCAATTTCCAGCACCCAGATGGTAGTTCACAACTATCTGTTACTCCAGTTTCAGAGATTTGATACCCTCTTCTGGCTTCTGAGGACACCAGGCATGCATGTGGTATACAGACATACATATATACAAAACACCTAGATACATAAAATAAATAAAATTAATCAGTCATTTCATCAGAGTACACTATTAGTAACTGTGCAGGAATGGAAGGTATGGAAGGAAGACAGTTTATTGTGCCTGAAGGGAGGACACTTCCTAGAGGTCACAACTTTGGAGAACAACGATGAACATCAATTAATTTATGCTTGTGCATAGAGTTCTAGGTAGATATACCTGCAAAACTGAGCAAAGGTTAACAACTTATGAGATGCCACTGTTGTAACTACAAGCTATGACAACAGTGAAGGAGTGTAAAATTTAAATGATAAGACTGGAGATGTGCACACAACATTGCACAACTTGAACTGCTGCGTAGTTGACAAAGGAGCCAACAGAGTTTTAAATAGTGCAGAGGCATAATCATGGCTAAGCAAACAAAACCAACTCTAGCAACAACAACAAAATCCCTGTTCTTAGCAGCAATGTGAGAAGCCCAACCAATGGCAGATAGATTAAACTGGACAACTTTAGCAGACTGCTTTCTTGGTAAGAAGAGCTAGACATTACTGAAATAGAGACAAAGCTACACAAAATTTATCCTATAGAGTAAAAATAATTTTCTTTTCTTTTTTTTGGTGGGGGGGTGTTTCGAGACAGGGTTTCTCTGTGGCTTTAGAGGCTGTTCTGGAACAAGGTCGTATAGACCAGCCTGGTCTCGAACTCACAGATATCTACCTGCCTCTGCCTCCCGAGTGCTGGGATTAAAGGCGTGCACCACCATCTCCTGGCCTTTTTTCTCCCTTATAAAGACTAAATTTACAAAGAACAAAATTTGTTTCTTTGCACATGGGGGTAAGCTAGGGGTATGGATGAAGTCCACAGGAAACACATGACTTTGGAATTTTGGAGACAATATAGATTTATCCATGTGGACATAATTATTGGTATTCTGGGCCAGGGAACTGATCAACAGGCTTTCAAACTTAATAAATAAGCCCACTACATGCATTGTATGTAAATAAGCTTAAGCTGCTAAGCACTAAAAGTAATTTGGGGCCAGGTGGTAGTGGCACATGCCTTTAATCCCAGCATTCAGGAGATCTCTGAGTTTGAGGCCAGACTCTTACTTTTCTCGCCAGTCTCATCATTCCTACTCAGATATGGTCACAAGGATTTCCAACTTTGCTTCAGGAACACTTTTGACAGCAGGGGAAGTTATTCGTAGCCTATTTCTGTTTATCAAATCCCTCCCATGCCGGTAACTCAGGTAAAATGATGCTCTTTCCTTCAAATTTCCTCCAGTAGTGTCATAAGAATCAACCACACTCTCTACTGTGCTTCGCTTGATTTACTTTCCTCTTGCTGTGATAAAACACCATGACCAAGGTTCCTTACAAAACAAAGTATTTAAATGCTCTTACAGTTTCTGAGGGTTGGAATCCATGATGCCAAGCAAAGGCATGGTGGCAGGAACAGCTGAACACTCACATTTCAATCCAAGAAGGAGGCAAAGATCACACTGAGGCCAGAGAGAGGCTATGTCTGTTATTCCTTCCCAGACAAGTCCACCCACTGGGGACCAAGTATGCGAACACATTCACACACCACATCTGACCTGACATTATCCCTTTATTTTGGTTTAATATCCATTTCTTTACTTTCTTCTCTGAGTTTGTCTGGCTTTCTCAATGTACTCATCTTTGTACCCTTTATAGCACCAAGGGAACTGCCCTGAACATGAACCAGTAGTTCAAATACGAACCTTGACCAAGACCTCATGTTGCCTTTTTTTTTTTTTACTATGCTGTCCTCCAAGAGGTAGCCATTTCCAGTATTCCAAATCTCAAAAACAGTTTCTAGATATAAACTGCTGAGTACTTTGTTAAGGAGCTATAGGGCACTCTACCAAGCATAAGAAGATGCCACTGATCTATTGTACAGGGCAAATGGGACAATCTTTTCCAAGAAAATAATTTTAGGAGACCACTTAATAAAATTTAAATACAAATTTTCAAATAAACTTTACCCTTGGCAATAATCTCTTGTCAATAATAAAGAGTACAAAACAAGATGGAAAAGGGGAAAATGAAAGGAAAACACTGTC
This sequence comes from Mesocricetus auratus, assembly GCF_017639785.1. Lineage (NCBI taxonomy): Eukaryota > Metazoa > Chordata > Mammalia > Rodentia > Cricetidae > Mesocricetus > Mesocricetus auratus. The sequence goes on from NW_024429186.1 coordinate 82,632,082, forward strand.
AACCTTGTTCTGAAGAAAGCATCACATTGTGGAAGTAATACAAGGAGTTGGGGTAGGGCACCTAATCAGTGCTGTTTACTTCATAGGTTGCAGCTTCTTCAGATACCCTAACTTACTCTATCCTACTAATCTTTTTGTTTTCATGAATGTTGTTCCTGTAGATCATTTCAATGTGTCTTTTAAAGAGTAAGATCTCAAATAAATTTTATTTTTATAATTATATATTGTGTTTTGTCCTTAAGAATCTTCTAGAGCAATAGTGACACAATATTATTTATATACACTGAACACAGTTAATTCTTGTAATTCAGAAATCTCAAGCATTAAATAACCCCAAGTGGAACAGTTACTATGTAAAAGCTCTCCTCTGTCTTCTCAGTGTAATCTCCAATATATGTGCCAGAGTTCCACATTTAGACTTCTTTTCACTCAGTGCTGTCTTGGCATTCCTATCAATTGCCCAATTTAAATTAGCAGTAAGGATGCTAGATGGTCTGGATTCTCATATGAGATTGGTTTCCTCTGAGCTTCACACTCGTATTTTTCAACTCTTTTGGGAACTTTCACTATAATATCCAGATAGTCCTTCAAACTTAGCATATTTATAACCAATTATTTCTCCTCCCCTGCTTAGTATATTAAAGGGCTCCACTAATCCTCTTGTCCTTATCTTGGTTAAAAGCAATCTTGGTCAATAAACAAGAAATCCAGAGTCTTCTTAACCCTTTATTTTCCCTCATACCCCAAGTCTTGTTGATTCTGCCTCCTCTACATCTCTCAAGATGGAATTCTGTATCTTTGTAGACACTGAAAAGATTTCACAAGTATCCTGAGGGCAAAACAAGGTTTGAGGATTTAGCTAAGTGGTCAGAGCAAGAGCCTACCTGATTGCCAACATCACAGAACAAAACAAAACAGCTAAAGTGCTCACAAAACAAAATTAAGCCTTAACAACAATAAAACAGGCTATATACAAAATATCCAGGGAGTGGAAGAAATCTAGCTATAATCAGCAATGTCTATCAGAGGACCACCATCTTCAATATTCTAAGATTAAACAGTTTATAAGCAGAGGTGAAAGGTCAAAGTAAAATTTCTTTCAATTTGATTAATTCATTAAATTATTGACACCTAATCTATTTTTTTCTCCAGAGAGCTTTTGGATGATATACTCCACCAAAGAGAGAGTAAACAAAAATAGAAAACATGGAGCTAGGTATTGGTGGCCATGCCTTTAATCCCAGCACTCGGGAGGCAGAGGCAGGCGGATCTCTGTCATTTCAAGGCCAGCCTGGTCTACAGAGCAACTTCCAGGACAGCCAGAGCAACACAGTGAGATCCCATTTCAAAAAACAAAGACATGCTTGCATCCTGGTCTTGTCTCTCATAAGAAAGCCAAAAGATGCTATTCCACACTGAAAGATAAAAAATAACTGCCTAATAATAACATGAAGCAAGTATCACAAGAAAGGGACCAATGAATGGAATGGACTTGCTTCTGATTTTTTTTTTATGGTGAGCTTCTACTAATTACCGTTTGAATTTATGCATACGTAAAACTTAGATGAATTAAAAAGTTAGAGAAAGGCTAAAAACAGGTACACTAGGTGGATAGTCTTTTATATAGTACCAGAAATATGTAGATATGCTAGGCAATATGTTCAGATACAGGTTTTATGTTTTATTTGTAAAAGCAAACACTCTTAAAAGTTGGAAATCACTGAATAAATCTAGTCTCATTTTTATTTTCTCATGTTGATTTTTTCCAAATCAATTCTCCTCTCATGAACTTTTGTCATTCTAAATCAGTGGGTTCAGCAGATGTTCTACATAAGCAACCGTACAGAAATAAGGTCATTTTGTTTACTGGCACATATCCTCTTCTTCCTCCAAATGCTCCACCCAAGAGAGTTCAACATTTAAGAGCTAAGAGATGGATCAAACATGCCAGGTCCTGCCTAATGATTGCATGAAACATCTTTCTGAAGTCACAAATACTATCTAATTAACTACCTGTTGAATTTAAGTTTTAGAGAAATAGAAGTCACCGTGAAGCTTTCTCTCATGACAAAATTATTCGTATTTGAAGCCACATAACATAACAGACATTACAGATTAATCTGATTACCTAATTTTATGGGACAGAAAATAGTAGCCTAAAAAGATTTAACAAGATTACTCTGTGCTTTCTCACACATTTCCAAGGTTAAACAACGTCTAATAGTAAAAAATCTTTCTAGTTAAAGTTAGGAATAGAGTCAATTGGTCAGATATTTCAAGCAAAGAATGGCTATCTTACCAGGGTCTTTAAAAAAGAATAAAAACAAATAAGCAAACAAAAACGACAACAACAAAAGCTACCCATAAGGCTTTTAACTTCTCATTGTAGAAAATAATTTAAATTGTTAATTACTACGTATTAATGGTTTGGTGTATTTTTAAAAAGTGTTTTCAGATGGGTTGTCCAGCTTAATTTCGGTAATTCCCTTTGCAATAAAAAAAGGCTTTTATAAGGTGATGTATTCATTATAAAAACATTTACCATGCAGGTCTTTAGTAAACATTTCTACCTCGGTAGAAATTACAACAAGAAGAACCCCAAGATATTAAATCATTCTTGTCACAGAATTCTTGTATTGTGACAAGCAGGTTAATCCCTTGTTAAATCGCATTTATTTTTACCATTGAGTGGTGCATGTTTCCTCTAGCTATAAAGAGAAACTAGGGAGGATTTAGTTGTAGGCATAAGTACTTCTAATTATCCTTAAAGGGTCTAAGTCAATCTTTTGAATTGCAGGTTTTCTACAACATAGCTCTATTTCTAATATTACTCAACACACTGGGATATCAGGCTTGACTTACTGTTAAATGGATTATTAAAGTGACAGATTAAATCCTTGTACCTGACTAGGTAGTCTTGAGCACAGATTAGGTACTTTGGGGTATAAATGCTCTCTAGTATATTACTGTATAGAAACACAGAAGTTGCTGGTCAACATCTGAGCCAGGAACTAATAATTGGTGGAATATTTACTGCTACTCTTGGAGTGTTCCTTAAAACAATATTTTATGTGTGTGCCTCAGTGTATGCAAATATGCTACATGCATGCAGAAGCACATAGATATTAGGAAGTAGCATTGGATCCCTAGCAATTGGAATTACACACAACTGTGAACCACCGTGTAGGTGCTGGGAACCTGCTGAGCCATCTCTCCAGCCCCTGGCAGAATGTTTTAAAAAACTGCCTATAGAATGACACTTTTCCAATCTGGTGCTAATATTAGTGTAAGTAAACCTTTATATTTAATACTTTTTTTCACTAATAAAATTTGGAGAAAATCCTTAGCCGGGTGGTGGTGGGGCACGCCTTTAATCCCAGCACTCGGGAGGCAGAGGCAGGCGGATCTCTGTGAGTTCGAGGCTGGACTGGACCGATAGCCTCCAAAACAATACAGAGAAACCCTGTCTCGAAAAACCAAAAAAAAAAAAATTTTTTTGGAGACAATCCTTAAGGTGGATCACAGAAGCACAATAGTTAAGAAAATTTCTTTGGAAAACATACTATAAAATAAAAATGACATTGCTTTTATTTGGGTTTTACATCTAAAAGATCACTGTAAAAAGTTCTTAAGCAATGTCATCCCAATATCCTCAATTTCTAGAAATAAAGGAACACTTGATGAATCTGCATGTCAAGCATTGTTAAAATCATACAAAATTTACTCTATCAACTGATACAATTTTTTAGTATTACCTGCATGAATTTGTCTGGTATAAGTCAAGAAAACAGCAAAAGAAACATTTCTGGAAACAGAACTTCTGAGTTTCTCAAGGTCATTAAGAATGCTCCCTAAAAAGGGACTCCAGGTAAATGGAATGTGTTCATAAAATATTGCACCTCTTGAAGGAACCAAACAGCTCACATTCAAACAGGTGAAGTCTGCTTTGACTTCAGCCCTGACTCCCTTAGAAAGTAGTCAGTCTACATTTCAAACACAGGCAGGACTGGCATGTCTTGTTATCAGATTGTAAACACATTGCCTATCTTATTAAAGAGTTCATTTTCTCCAAACACCCAAGTTTTCTGTTAAGTAAATACTGAAGTAATAAGTTTGGTTTTATGTGAGGATAAAGAAATTGAAGTTAAAAATATCTCAGAATTGTAAATTTTGAAAGGCAAAGAGGAGAAACTAAATTGACTGGAAAGAAATAAGAATACATCTATTCTTGCCTTTGCAAATACTACATTTATTGGTTTTATTTAATGTGGGTGGGGGAGAAAGCACACATAAAGCACAGATGTGGAGGCCACAGGACAACTTGGTGAAACTCGTTCTCGCCTGTTACCTTGCGGGCTTGGGGAGCTATCTCTGGCAATCAGCGGTGACAGCAAATACTTTTACTGCTGAGCCATCTTGCCATATTTTCTTCTTTTGGTTTGTTTTTTACATTTATTTACTTACTTATCGGTATGTGCAAGAGTAGGTGTGTGCACATGGAAGCCAAGAGGTTAACAAGGGGTATTTTCTCTTCCCTGAACCTGGTGTTTAGTGATCACACTAGCCTAGCTGGTCAGCAAGTCCCAGAGAGCCTCCTGTCTTCGTTTTCCTAGAGCTGTGACTACAGTTGATTGTCAATATACTGGCTTTTACATGGCTGCTGGGGACTGAACTCAGGTCTCATCCTTGTTTGTTTTCAAGACAGAATCTCACATTTAGCTCTGTCTATCCTGGAACTCACTCTGTAGAGCAGGCTGGCCTCAAACTCACAGAGATGCACCTGCCTTTGCCTCCACAGTGCTGGGACTTAAGGTGTGTTCCACCATGCCCAGCTGCGGGTCCTCCTCCTTGCTAGACAAGTACTTTATTTAAAAAAATAATTGTTTGAGACGGTTTTATGCTGCCAAGGCTGGTCTAAAGTCCATTGTGTGGGTTAAAATGACCTTGAACTTCTGATCACCTTTACACCAGTGTCCTGAGTTCTGAGTGATCACCATGACTGGTCTAGAAGTCAGAGAGTGAATACAGAGTTGTGCATATTAGGCAAACCCTACATTAACTCAACTACATCCCTGATTTCTTTTCTTAAATCTGATATTACATACTCAAACATAAAAGAGATTCTCATCATATATAAAAAAGATTTTGTAAAATTAAAATAAAAAGATAAGCTGGGCAGTGGTGACTCAAGCCCTTGATCCCAGCACTTGGGGGGGGCAGAGGCAGGCAGATCTTTGCGAGTTCAAGGTCATCCTGGTCTATAGAGCGAGTTCCAGGACAGGCTCCAAAGCTGCAGAGAAACCCTGTCTCGAAAAACCAAGAAAGAAAGAAAGAAAAAAAAAAGATAAAATCACCATTGCAGAGAATAGGAAGACTAATAAATTACTAAATTAATTTTTATATAAGTGTTAAAATTTCTTGACTATACCTAAATCTTTTGGAATTACAGTAAATCAGTAAATACAACAATATAAACTATAATGAGATGTTTGAATTTGTGGCTAGACCAAACAACCTGAAGGGTACTTTGAATTTTTAATTCCCTAATTCTACTTTGCTGTTTTTACTTTGCTTGCTGTTTTTACTTTACCATTTATATTTACATTAGTTGCTCTTCCAGAGGACCTGGGTTCAGTTCCCAGCACCCACATGGCAGCTTATAACTGTCTGTAACTCCATTTCCAGAGGATCTGATGCCCTCTGTTCTGGCCCTGAACATACATGCAGGCAAAACACCCATGCACATAAAAAATAAGTACAAAAGGTAAAGTGACTAAGGAATTTTTTATCACATGAAATGTCCTAATCTGGGTTTTTGTTTATAGAATTAGCTTTTACCTTTGGAATTTCAATTTAAAATTCAAACATACCTTCATGAAGTAAATCCCATCAAAGTAATGTAAAGAGATATTTAATAATAGCAAGTTATATTTCAGAGAACGTCTATATATGCTGAGAGCAACTTAAACCTAAACTCATAATGATTCCAAGTAGATCTTTGTTTTAGTCACTGAATCCTATTTACCTTCAACCAAAGTAGAGACATGTGAAGTTGTGGAAGACCAGTACACCATCACCCTAACCCAGCAGTCTTCACGGTGAACTCCTAATAGGTTTCCCTGTGTCTGGTCAACATCATGCACTATGTTCCCACATACAGATACATTGCCACGGGTAAAGCTACACATAATCAAAGATTTCTTAGAATGACAATGATTTTGGCATATGTACTTTACTAAATTATGTAGCAAGCACATAGTAAAAACAACCAGAACTTTTTAAGTGCAGAAGCAGTTGCTTTCATGGACTTAGATTTAGGATGCCCCACTTGGAATCTACAATGCAATGTACTTTGGCAAAAAGTCTCAATTTCTCAGCTAATATCTAAAAAAGACTTTGTCTTTTCAAAAAATTTTTTTAATTTAAATTTTAGTGTGTTGGAAATATTAGGGCTTAAGACAGACATGTATTATTCTGTCCAGGCTGTCTCCCTGTGATTACTTCTATAAAAGAAGAAAAATATGATGACAAAAATGTGACTCATTTTACAGTAATAGGTTACAAGACAGTTTTCAAGCCCATAGCTCTTTTGCTGAGGTAAAGACATTTGTATTTACAACACAGATCTGAAACACCTAAATGTTTTTCTGCATAACAGAACATGTTTCTCTTGGCACAGTGTTTTAATCTCATATTTGAACAGAAATTAATAAGGAGGTCATTATCAGTCTTGGTCAGAGGGCATTTAGCCATTAGTTTTGTTTAAGGTAAAACAGTGAGGCTTATGAGACAGCATAAAATGTCTGCTAGTCCTTCCCCTTTCCACAAGCACACAGATTACCATCGGAGGCATTCTTCAGTTCAGTTTTCAGCTTTTCCTGGTCTTCTACTAGTCTTTTATTCTCAGTCTCCAAAGTGTGCTCTTCATCCTTGCTATGGTTTTTTAGCACCTATTATAAAAGAATTATGGGAAGAAATAAGCTTAGATTGCAACAGTTGGATTTTTTAACTAAATTAAAATTATTGGTCTTTATTAATTTGTCTTTTTAAGTATTTAATAACTTTCTTATAAAGTGCTATTGCTAATAGAAACCTGATTGTAAGCAAACACACAAAATTGATTTTGTGGAGCTGGGGAGAGAGGATCTGTGTTTGGTTTCCAGCACCCATGTCAGACAGCTCACAACCTGTTGTGGAATATTATTTTAACTGGGCAAAGATGTGTTACATTTGTTTATGCTGCCTTTGTTTAGTGATGTGTGGATGTGTAATTAATTATGTAAAGATGTGTTGCATCTTTCTCACCTTGCCTGCCTAAGGCACCTGATTGGTTTAATAAAGAGATGAATAGCCAATAGCAAGGCAGAGAAAGGATAGGCAGTGCTGGGGGTCAGAGAGAATAAATAGGAGGAAAAATCTAGATTCAAGAGAGAAGAGGAATGAGAAGAGGAGGAGGGAATGATGGAGATGTCCATGTGGGGCCAGCCAGGCGATAAGAAACAGTGAAAGTAAGATACAGAGAAGAAAAGTAAAAAGCCTCGAGGCAAAAGGTCGATAAAGAGAAACAGTCAATTTAAGTTATAAGAATTAGCTAGAAGCCAGCTTATGTGAAGGTGAGCATTCAAAACTAGTAAGTCTCTGCGTCATGATTTGGAAGCTGGAACAACCACCACCTATAGATCTAGCTCCAGGGAAGTCCAATGCCTCTGACTCCTGTGGGCAAATATATTCACATGCATATAACCACACTCAGAGACACACATGAACACACAACTTAAAAATACTCTTTAAATTGACTTGTTATTATGATGGATGGTGTTTCTGAAATGAAAGTAAGAATTTCTGATTGGGATATAATTATAATTATGCTTTCAAAATTAATTCATTGTGACTGCCTTCCTCAGTTAAGGGTGTGCTATACATTTAATGTAAAAAAATCAGCTCTGGGTTTGATATCAGTTGTGCAAACAAATAAATCATCATGTCTTGTCTACTCAGGATTCCTTTTACACATACTTGTAGAAGAGTATAATGTTGCCAGGACGAAGACGGAAAAGTGGAATGCGGCAGGGATCTCTAGGGCAGGAAAGCTCTGGTTTTCCGTAAGCATTACCAAATTAATTTTAAAATTACTTATCATTTAAATTGCTCTTTATATTTCAAAATCAATTTTGGATCCAATAATGTTTGCAGCTTGTCTTTTGTAGGTAAAACAATAAAGACCTGAACAGTAAAATAAGTGACAAACATTGTAGAACAAAAATTTCCTAACTTGCATGCTTACATAGAAATCATCACTGTTACTAGAAACTAGAAGCAGATTAAAAGAAATATAAAATACTCAAATTGTAAAGAAAGATAAATTATATGTTAAACTGTTTTGAAAATGAAGATGATATAGCTCAGTCAATAAAGTGGTTATCACACTGAGTTTCATCCCAGAACCTACATAAATAACCAGGCATGTAGCCTGCCTACTACAATCCTAACATGGGGAGATGGGAGGGATCCCAAGGCTTCTTGGCCAATCAGCCTAGCCTACTCCAGGAGCTTCCAGGCCAATCAGAGACCTTGTCTCAAAAGACAAAGTGAACAGGACCTGAAGAATGACATCTGAGGTCGACCTCTGGTCTCTATGCTCATGTGCACACACGTGCACATGGACTAGTATCCCTCTCCTCAACACACACATAACAAAATAGATAGAAAATAAATTTATGCATTCACAGGCATGGGCTAGTAGACTAAATATGGTGGCAGAAGCTTAATTTGGATGGCTTCCATGGTTAGGAAAACATGGTGATTTAAGAATTTCTACATCACACACAAAAATTCACAAACTCTAGTGAGCATTGAGTAGATGCAGACATTTTAGCATGAAAGACACCGTAAGAGGTAAGAAGTAAGAGAGACATGGTCTATGCTCTTTGGTAGCTCTCACCTGGAGGGGGGCAAAGGCAGGAGCAGAGGGCTAGACTGAGAACGAGTGAGGCAGGCACTCCGTGCTGGAGCGCTGGAGTAGGACACGAGCAGGTGGCTCAGAGGCGCCATTAAAGTGCCAGTGGGCACACCCTGCGCTTTACCAAGCTCGTAAGAAATCAGGGGCTTGGAGCACACAATCAAAACACTTGCCTCTAAAATAGCAGGATGAGAATTTCTCTAAGCCTCTTTTAATTTGTTGTTTACTTCAAGTTCAATACAATTTTAGCCTAGAAAAGAAGAGCTTCATTTGTAATGTCAGAGCAGATCTCAAAGCTTCAAGCTCATTGCAGAGGATTACTGCACTGGGGGTGATTACCAAAACTGGAAAGCAACCACTGAGCTGAAGGAATGTTTAGTGACTGCTTGAATTATTTATGCTGACTTGGAAAGGCTGGATTTGTGGCAGTCTTGTAAATAAGCTTTCATTACTGCACCTGTAAAACTGCTCCAATTTATTATTCCTAATTTCATGCTGGAGAAGGACCAAGAGTTCTGGAGTCTGCAACTCAGCAGCTCCCAGCTACAGGAGGAACACGTCTTCACTGACCCACCCAGTCTCACCGCAGCCCAGGAAGAGGGGAAAGGCCAGTGAGGAGGAGAGCCGGTCAGCTAAAATTAGCGGGTAGCAAGGCATGGGAGCACACACCTATGTTACCAGTATTTGGATAACAAGCTGAGGCAGGAGGGTTGTCATTTCTTTCTTCTTCCTTTCTTTATAAGTTGTATTTATTTTTATGCGTATGTGTGTTTTGCCTGCATGTATTGTATGTCTGTGTACCATGTGTGCCTGGAGCCCATGGAGGCCAGCAGAGGGCATCAGATCCCTTGGAACTAGAGTTGCAGATAGTTGTTAGCACACAGGGGCTGGGAACTGAATCCAGGGTCCTGTGGAAGGGCAGCAAGTGCTCTTAAGCTCTGAACCATCTTTCTACCCTGAGTGTTGTGATTTCAAGACCAGCTTTGGCTACTAAAGAGAATCTGCCTTGAAAAACAAAAGTTAACTTTCATTTATTCAACTGAATTATTAGAAGAGAAAATAGTCCTTGGGCACCCAATAGACATTTTTTTTTCAGAACATTACAGGAATTTAGGGGACAAAATGTATGGTTGTAAATGTGGGTGCTAAAGTCAGGCTGTATAGCCTCAAACTTCCTGGACTGTATCATTTATTTTTACAGGAATTGAGGGGACAAAATGCACGGTTGTAAATGTGGGTGCTAAAGTCAGGCTGCATAGCCTCAAACTTCCTGGACTGTGTCATTTATTTTTACTATTATTCTTTCTCTCCCTGTTTTCTCAGCTATGAAATGCAGACAATACAAACCCTCATGGGATTGTTCAAGAATTAAGAGTTAATATCTTACTGGGAACAACTGAAGTGACATTTGGCATAGCATTAACTATTATTTATAGTCACAGAACCTTGAAATTCAGAGCCTATGAGGAGAGTTGCCCTAGGTCACACTGTCAGTTACTGCAGTGCTGAAATTAGCACCAACTGAAAGTCTATGAAGCTCAGGAAGGTTTGCTTGTTGCTAGACAATATTCCTCATATACAGAATAAGGAGGTATTTTAAAGCAATTTTATCATTCTTTCACTAATATTTCAAAGCCCACAGGAAATACCATGAAATACAAGTATTGTTTTTACATTCTTATCTATTTTTGATCACTTCATAAGTCTATGAGTTATACTCTGAGTCCTGACAGGATTTATCCAGTTCACAAATTTCCTTTTCACTGTATACTAGCTTTAGTATAGCACATCTGATTATCTAGAATTGGGTCAGAGCTATACAGCAATCAGGGAACCAAAAAAAAATGAAATTATGGGAGGCCCAGGAATCATCAAGCAGGAAATAAATTCCCTATCCTGAGTGACTGGCTTTGAAAATAATTCCAAAGGAAGAGTTCCAAAGTTCTCTGGAAGAAGTGATGCTTACAAGGATAGGCTAAATTAACCCCATTGGTTCTGCTGCATATGGAAAAGTTGTATCATCAAAAGTATAAAAATATTGTCTGCTTATAGCTCAAGATTAAGAAGAAAACAACTAAAAGGGTTGTTTTAATAACAATAGCTATTCACTACTCTAAGATGATGTGCACAATTTCAAAGCAATAGAGATACATGAAAGCCTTCTCATAAATACAAAGCTAGGGCTTTTGAATTTAATCAATATTGGCAAGGTTTTGATTTTTGCCATTGTGAAATGAGATCAAAAGGTAGAAAAATCAAGCAAATATTAAAGTACAAAATGAAATTGATTGTGCTGTTGAAACAAACATCTCTCCTGCAAAAATTCAAAAAGTACTTAGTACTAGCTTTTTAATGCAGTTCATAACTACACCTTGATTTCTAGAGAACAATATTACCGGGAGAGGAAGTATAAAAGACATCAGTAGGCCAATGCTTTTTCAAAACTGAAGGAAAGTTGGTGAGATGGCTCAGTGGGTAAAAGCCCTTGTCTATGTGAGCCTGGGGACCTTAGTCCAACCCCTGCAACTAATGTGATGACAGAAGGGAGAACCAATTCCCCACAGTTGTCCTCTAATTTCTACACATGTACTGTGGCATGGATACCGTCTCCACACATCATGCATATATGGTAATACATTTGTAAAAACAAGAAAGCTGTTTTGGGGGGCTGGAGAGATGGCTCAGAGGTTAGGAGCACTGACTGTTGTTCCAGAGGACCGGAGTTCAATTCCCAGCAACCACATGGTGGCTCACAACCACCTGTAATGAGATCTGGTGCCCTCTTCTGTCCTGCAGGCAAACATGCAGACAGAACACTGTATATATAATAAATAAATCGTAAAAAAAAGAAAGCTGTTTTCTTTTTTTTTTTTTTTTTGGTCGAGGATGGTCATGGTGCCTACCCCTCCCTGCTGATCTACTGACTACTGAGAGTCTCTGGAAGACAGAGGTCACTGTCATAAGTTGTGTGACCATTGGTGAGCCCACCAAGCTACAGTGGATAGTTCTAACTCCATGGTCACAGAAGGAAGGCCTTAGCTAACCTCTGCACCACAAAAGAAAACAAAAAGATTCGAACATGGAAAGGAGACGTGTGGGAGGGGAGAAGAGGGAAAAGGGATGAGAGGAAACAGTGCACTATATACATGTGTGAATTTGTTACAAGAGTGCTTCCTCCTGGAACCACAGACCAAGCCCTGGTGTTAGCTGCACTGAGGGGAGTGTGAGAGCAAGCAGCCCTAAGAGCAGTACAACTGGGCAGTGGGGGTGCACACTTTTAATCCCGGCATTCGGGACAGAGGCAGGCAGATCTTCCAGTTCAAGGCCTACCTCATCTACAAAAGGTTTCCCAGAAATTCTAAAAAAGTCAGTCAGTTACTAAATAAATAAATGTGATCATTCCATAGAACAATGCTATGCTTTGTAGCACTTTCTTCTGCTAAATTATGAAAATGCTAATTTTGATGCTAAAAAACAGTACATTACTCCTTGTACACACCAACAACATTTAAACAATTTATAAAGAAATGTAAATACCCATTTTAGTTTTTCATTCTCTTCCAGGAATTTCTTGGCAGCCTTACTGGTATTTTCTGCTTGAATTTTAAGCACTCCTTTGTTTGATATTTCCTTTGCCAGCTGAGTAATAAGTGTAACCAGACGTCTCAAAACTCTGAGGAAAAAGTGAAGTTCAGAATAACGCATGACTAGATTGATCATCAGGAACTCTGACTTTAACACAAATAGCCACTGTCAAATGACTCCTGCTAGGTCTAGAGAAATGGTGGTGAAGAAGATGCTTCAGCAGAGCATTTCCTCTTTCCTATCCAAGTCTGGCAGCTAAACCAAGCTGTGCCTCACTCCTTTGTACCCTCTGCTGGACGACAAGTATCAGAGCACAGACGTGGCGGCACCTCAGGCCTCCTGCACACAGTGGTATTTATTTGTCTTTTACAGGCCTTTATCCTAAAGAAGAAAAATGCAATTTGAGATGATATTGTAGGACTATTAAGAAAATCTCTCTCTCTCTCTCTCTCTTTTCTCTCTCTCTCTCGTTTGAAATTTGCAGATTAAAGATAATTTTGTAAGGGTGGCTAAGTCTAAAAAGTGGACATTGTTATGTTTACAGGTAGCCCCCACTGTTAAGATATTATAATTAATATTTTCAATTATTTTTCAGCAGGTATTTACTAAGGAACTACTATGTTAGGCATTGGGGCCACAGCTGAAAATGAGCTCAGTTCTTTCTTTCAAGTTTAAGTTTTAGTTGGAGATATTTTATATAATTTTTTTTGAGACAGGGTTTTTCTAGTTACCAGCTTTAGCTGTCCTGGAACTTGCTTCTTAGATGAGGCTGGCCTGGAACTCATAGAGGTCTGCCTGCCTCTGTCACCTAAGTGCTGGGATTAAAGGTGTATAAAACTATGCTGGGCTTCTATAAACAGTAATTATAATTGTGAAAGGTACCAGAAGTTGAAGTCTAGACATAGCCTAAGAACTTCAAAAGAAGACCAATCTACTTTGGAAGAGATGGTGGCCACAGGGTTTCTTTGAGAAAGAGGCTAAAGGATAAGTAAAAGTTAGAGGAGAGAAGGCCAGGTATGGTCAGGTTTGCCTTTAATCCCAGCACTTGAGAGGCAGAGGTAAGTAGATCTCTGTGAGTTCAAGGCCACTCAGGTCTACATAATGAGACCCTGTCTCAAAAAGAAACAGTCCTTCTGCTTCCCAAGGCACCCAGCCTGCCATCCTCAGTTTAGAGTCTGTATCTCCATGTGCTTGCTGCATTGTTTCCCCACCCGATAAAAACTCTTCTTTAACCACTACAAAAATCGGGCAAGCAAAGATAAGGGGGAAGAGTGTTCTAGGAGAAGAATAGCTTGGATGATGACTCAAAGTAGGAAGGACAAAGACATCTGATAAACTCAGCAGCAAACATTCTTTTCAAAGAATGAACAGTGAAGAAGAGTGGGAATGGAATGTACTACGTGTGTCTTGGAGAACAGTATGAGAAGGTTCCAGAAAGTCAGCAGCCAAATCATTCAAGGCCCTTTGTAACCAGCAGATCTACAAGCTGCAGCTTTTCCCTCTCTATTTACAACATTTCTCCCTTCCTATTCCTCCCTCCAAACTCTCCCATGCTCCTCTACTTACTCCTTTTAAATTCAGGGTTTTGTTCTTTCTTTACTAATTGTTATTATATATATATATATATATTCCTAAATATAACCTGCTCAGCCCACATAATGGTCCCTGTATGTGTGTTTTTAGGGCTGAATATTTGGCACTGGACAACCATTGGTGGTCTCTTCCCAGGGGAAGACCTTGTCTTCCGTTTCAGCCTTCTTCAGTCCAAAATCATTTGTTACTTAAGTATATCTTCTTCAATCTTTTATGAAGATGTCAACAACAATGAAAACTAAGGTGTAAGTGGAGAAAAAAAACCATAAAGAGAATTCTATGGGTGTTAAAACTGTGCTTATACAGCTTCTTACTTACAGCCAAAAGAATAATGAGAATCCTGAAATGTAGAGATTTCTTTGGGACCTAAAGAGCTTCATCTGCATGTGCTCATAGGCGCTAGGCCTGTCGGCTGAGCTCTTCTCAGTGACTTGAGTGCAGGAGTACTTCCTTACTTCTCTCACAGCATCTGTTACAGGAGCAAGAGCATTACTTTTGGTTTTTAGTACAGTGTTTCACACAAGAAGCAGGTGCAGAATAATTACCTTTATAATAATGGACTGTAGATATGGCTTTCTTTCTGTGTGCCCCTCTTTAGTACCTGAGAGGGTCTGTGCCTGAAGATGGATGGTAGTAGCAATTTGTGGATCACTACTGTAGCATTTTAAAATCATTCCTCTAGGGCTTACTCATCATCACCTTATTGTCAAATCTCCATCTAAGGTGAAATATTATCTTACTCTCTACCTCTATGCATGACTAAACTTCAACCTGCTGTCAGTAGCAGATATAACCCCACTTCCCTTCAAGTGTAGCACCGATTCCATCCACCATCACTCTAACTGAGGAGTCTCTTTGCAGAGACTGGTGGAAATTGGAAATGGGATGCAGACTGAGGCGTGCACTTCACAACAGTGCCCAGCCATTATCTCTAAAGAGTGCTGCGTTTCCATCATTCCAACATAAACTCCAAGAGGTCCACAACAAACTGTTCTAAAAAGAGGCTCATTTGCTCATTTCATTACCTTATATTTGTATGAAATTTCTTTTAATGAAAAAAATCCTTATTTCTAATACCATTAAGCATATTTGCTCATTTGCTCTGTGTTTCAATATACACAGAGTAATTCTTTTTTTTTTGACACAGGGTTTCTCTGTGGCTTTGGAGGCTGTCCTGGAATTAGCTCTTGTAGACCACACTGGTCTTGAATTCACAGAGATCCACCTGCCTCTGCCTCCTGAGTGCTAGGGTCAAAGGTGTGCGCCACCACCTCCCGACCACAAAATAATTTTTAAATTGCTAACAATTTTTTTAAATTGCTTGTGAGTGCAGCTTCAGATTTCATTACATAAAATATATTTGATGCTTGGAATTATTCTTTTCTCTGCAACATGCTAATATACTATTTATTTCATTTATTTTGGTTTATTTTCTAGAGTATGTTGAAAATGGAATAAGAGAATAAGTTCTCGGTAAAGAAGGTGACAGCCCATTTGAGATGAAGACACCAACGTGTTGGGATAAGTCTTATCTGTCTGCTTTAACTAGCCCTAATATTATAGGAATGTGAGACAAATCCATTCGAAACTTGATACAGTTCCCGTCATGGTTTGCTGTTTCTGTTGTTTTGAGACAGCGTCTCACTATGTAGCTCTGACTGTCCTGGAACTCAGGGATCTATGTGCCAGCCTCAACTTCTGCTTCCTCAGCCCTGGGATTAAAGGTGTGCACTACCATGCCTGGCTTCCTCTCCTGTTTTTAACAATTCTATACCCTTCACAATAGATGCTCTCAATTTCAAAGGTTGGTGTTTAGAACATAAAACATTTTTTCATAAAACATCAAACACAGTGGTAAAGGTTCCAAGTTGGTGCCAGTGGACGCACTTAACCCACAACATCAGAGTTGTGAGGAGGTTCCTAGGGAAAATGCATTTGCACTGTATATTAAAAACTAAAGAAGCGCCAGGCAGTGGCGGTGCACACCTTTTGCCCCAGTACTAGGGAGGTAGGGGCAGGCAGATCTCTTTAAGTTCGAGGCTAGCCTGGTCTACAGGGCGAGTTCCAGGACAAGCTCCAAAGCTACAGAGAAACCCTGTCTTGAAAAAACAAAAAAGCTAAAAAGGCAAAGAACAACTCTTCCAAATATAAACATAAAACCCATTTATATTTTACACATACTTTATAGAATGTAAGCCTGAAGTTAATTTCAAATAATGTCTTTACTGCTCTTGGTTTTGGTCTATAATCTATCACAGAGTGAGGGGTGGACTTTTTCACCTGTGTTAGCATGCTGGTGCTAAAATGCTTCTGATTCTTTGAGTTCAAATTTTTAGATTTATAATTTTCAGTTAGGGATGTTCAATCTGTCCAGTACACATCTATAATTCTCCCACAAACTGGTTTCACAGACTCAAACTGTGAAATTCATATTTGTCATATTTGCTCTATATTTTTCAGTCCAAAGTTCATTGATACTTCCCCGAAATATATCAGTATGCATCTTCTTAGATTAAGGACATATTCCTATGTAAAAACTGTTAATAACTTTCTTTAAACAAAGGGATAAACAGTAGATGTTTTAGACAAAGGGTTAGGCAATGGATGTTTTTAGGTCTTACAAGCTACAATACTACAGTCTGGAGTTGTCTGTGGAAACAGGCATAGACCATATGCAGAAGCAAAAATGACAATGCTTCAGTAAAACCATACTTAACAACAACAGGGTTCTAAGCCACTGCCATCACACTGAGAGCAAAATCCCAATACTACCTAACAACCATTTAGTATTAAAAAAATCTACAGCAGCCTCAAAACCTGTTGTTTTTAATCAGGATTCAGTGAAGATTCACACTTTCCTAAGATTTCATTCTTTTGTTGCACGCAGGCCAAGCCTCTGGGTATCCAGGACAATACTATAACAAAGACTGTACCTGGTAATTATCTGGCAGCTGGAAAGAAGGCAGGCCACTTATTGCATGTAAACTTTAAAGTAACTAACCTAAAAGAGAATCACTGCACTGCACCTGAAATTAGTGTATATAAAACAGTACCAAATATGTACCAAAATAGCTATAATTGCCCTAATATCAATATAGAAAATAATTTGTCTTTCAATATATCAATATCATATCATCAACTTAAACCATCAGAACCCAAATTATTTATTTAAAAAGAACTGGATTCAAAGGAGGAATCTAGTACTTACCTAAAAATAGAACGATTAGTAGGATTATAATGGTAAGGAAAGCTTTGTTCCAAAAACTTGCAATTTTAGCCCAGATACTAAATGAAAAAATCTTCTGCCATCTGTAAAGCAATTAAATTAGATTAGGTAAAAAACAAACAAACAAATGAAAAATAACAGCAAACAACCAAGAGCAGCTTTTGAAATGTTTTGTAAATTCTGAAATAATATTTTGATAGTGTGCCAAAAATGAGAAAAATTTAAGTTATTACTCCTCTGACAGAATAGCTCATGAAATATAAAATAATTATTTTAATTAAATACTATGACATTTGATTATCTTTTATCTGATGGTTTAAATATTCTAAAGAGAAAATAACTTTTAAACATACTGGAGCAAAACCTCAAAGAGGAATGTGGGCATGGTCTGTGTGCATCAAGCCTTCCTGAAGAGTAGGGTTAGTCTGAGGTGTCCCTATGCAAGACCCTTGCAGCTTGCTTTAGACAGTCTCTCCCTGGGACTCCGAGGCTGACTAGACAGTCTGCCTGCCTGTCCTCCCCAGCACGGGGTCATAAGCCTACACGGGGGTACCTGGCTTTCCCCACAGGATCTAGGGATCAGACTCAGGCGCTCCAGCTTGTATGCCCAGCACTCTACCAATAACAGCCTCAAAAGAAACAAAACTGTCATCTTTTTAATGGAAGCTATTTCTTTTTTCCTAGTAGAGAATGTCTCAGAAATGATGCTGTCTCTTGATCTAACCGTTAGCAGCATCTAATTCTCTACTGATCTGAGACAGGGTCTTGATATGTAGCCCATGCTGACATGGAACTGCCACCCCTCCCTCCTCCCCCCTTCAGCCTGCTAAGTGCTGCAATTACAAGCAATTATTGCTGTATTTGGCTTCTGCAGGTGTGTTTCTTATATGGTATGCTTTTATCATTTCCTCTACGTAAAGGGATTTCTTTAACCAAAAAGGAAATTAAAAAATGACCGAGATGTGACATACATATGAAAAATTTACAAATGTAAGTACCCATATAACTTGTCCATTACCCAGGATAAAATAACAGAAGAAATACGATGAGGAAATAGTGTAGACATATTGATAAGCAAAGCCACATTGGCGAGAAAACGATGAGCTATGATGTTGAAGTAATCCATCCTGCAACTGGGAGGGTGCCAAACTTCGTATATAAGTATTTTAAATGAGTAATACATTGAGTCAAAAGGAGACCAGTGACGGTAATTAGTATGTGAATACACCTCACAAGCACAAATTAATATTTTTACTTTAAGGTATGACAAATTATTAGTAAATTTTGAAAAGAATTATCAACAATAACTTCAAGTTGAAGGGGAGAAGACTGATTTCCTTCTATGTCAGGAGTGTAACAAATATCTTAAAACATCAGCCTTTTTAAAAACATTTTTTGGTTTTTTGAGATAGGGTTTCTCTGTGTATCTTTGTA
Organism: Mesocricetus auratus; assembly: GCF_017639785.1. Taxonomy (NCBI): domain Eukaryota; kingdom Metazoa; phylum Chordata; class Mammalia; order Rodentia; family Cricetidae; genus Mesocricetus; species Mesocricetus auratus. Next base: position 82,650,879 of record NW_024429186.1, read on the forward strand.
GACCAGGCTGGCCTCGAACTCACAGAGATCAGCCTGCCTCTGCCTCCCGAGTGCTGGGACTAAAGGCGTGCGCCACCACCATCTGGCTTAAAGCATCAACGTTTCCCCATTCAAGACAGCAAGTTCCTGGATCTGCAGCTAATGGGGGCGGGGAAGTCAATCTGTGCACGACTTTAAAGAAAGTTCTTCACTAAGGAAGCAATGCCCGTATGCGGCTCTGATGCTTTCCATATTCGACAACTTTAACACGCATCCCTCGATTTCGGCTGGGATGAAAATATTAATGAAGCTGTTTCTTTTCTCCCCAAGACCAAAACTAAGAACCATTTCCGGGCTTCGCGGCCCCAGCGTCCCGGCTGTGCACCCGGTGCTGGATGTCACCGCTCCGGGTCGGGGCAGCAGACCCAAGGGGCGGCGTTCCTGCTAAAGCGGAGTGAGGGGGTGACGTCGGTACGTGTGAGCGCGCCCGCAGCTCGAGCTGGAGGAGGGCTTCTCCCGTAACTGGCTCTCAAGGTGCCTGGCTCCCCGCTTCCCGTCGGCGGGTGTGCGGGCGGGCGGGTGTGCCGGTGTGTCGGCGTGCGGGCGGCGGCGGCCCGCAGAGCCGCCTCCCCGCCCGCCCCGTCTCAGCGCCCCTAGCCCCACGGGCGGCGGCGGGGCCGAGTTCCTACCTCTGAGGAGGGATAAAGGGCAGACAGAAGATTAAAATGAGGCCTATCTCAGCATAGAGGAAGCTGGCGACCGCCACCCACTGGATTGTCATGGCCTTCCTTCCTCCACGCCTGGACGGCAGGGAGGGCCTCGCTTTCACGCCAGCCGGGGGAACGGCCCACGCGGCGCGGGGCCTGACGGGAGCTCGCCGCGCCCACGTGACCAGGCGCGCGCGCCGGCGGCCCGAGGCTCTTCCCCGCGCGCGCCCAGTGTCCGGGCTTTACCCGCCGCCCGCGCGCGCGCCCCACGCCGCCGGGAGCGCGCCGGCCCGGCTGAGGTCACGCGGGCGCTCGCGTGTCCTACTCCTGGTGCGCGCACGCGGCGCGGAGGAGGCGGGGCCACGCAGGCACCTCGGCGACGGGACTGGGTTCGAATCCATTCAGACGCTCTAAGGTGGAGCCCTGCGTCTGCCGCCGGGAAACTAAAGCAAAAACAAGTGCTGAGTCACATCTCCAGCCTGCACACCTGCAAGTTTATATGGATGCTGGAGACCACATTAGGATCTCATCAACCCTTTTCTTTTCTTTTTTGGTTTTCGAGACCTGGTTTCTCTGTGCAGCCCTGGCTGTCCTAGAATTCGCTCTGTAGACCAGGCTGGCCCTGAACTCACAGAGATCCCAAGTGCTGGGATTAAAAGCATGCACCACTACTGCCTGGCTAAAGATTTATTGATTACGCATACATAGTGTTCTGCCTGCAGTCTGCTTGCAGGCCAGGGTTCTCACTGCAGATGAACTCAGGACCTTTGGAAGAGCGGCCGTGCTCTTAACCGCTGAGCCATCTCTCCAGCCCTCATCATCCTCTTCTTTGTGCTGTAGGCTGTTTACCAGCATAGCTATCTCCCGGGCTCCTCTTCCTTCTGTCGACTTCAGCTAATGGTGAGTGGGTTGAGCTTGTAAGTGGCAGCTGTGGTGACAGTACAGTTGCAGAAGTAAGCTGGGCAGTGGTGGCGCACGCCTTTAATCCCAGCACTCCGGAGGCAGAGGCAGAGGCAGGCGGATCTCTGTGAGTTCAAGACCAGCCTGGTCTACAAGAGCGAGTTCCAGGACAGCCTCGAAAGCCACAGAGAAACCCTGTCTGAAAAAACTAGAAACAAAACCATACAGTTACAGAAGTAGTGCCTGGGGGCCGCTGTGATATCCTCAGGAAACACAGGCTGCAAGGCCAGCAACAGAACCACAGCAGCACGAGGAGCAGTGTTATCCCCTGGGCGGCAGTCACTGTAACAGGAGGTGGCTGAACAGCTGGACGCAGCCCGATACAAGAACCGTGGGAGCAGGAGAGTGACGGTGAAGAGCCTGTGAGGTTGCACAGAATGCAGTACCAGTCTGAAACTGCAGGTCCTGACCGCTGACAGAGTCCAGAGAGCTGTTAGGTGGCCACTCTCCAAGGCCAGGGAAACCTTAATAGCCTGGGCTCGAGAATCATGGTCTCCAACGCTGTAACAATAGCAGCTGCCAAAGGCTGGAGGATCCATGCTTCCTAGGCTTAACTAACGGTAGATACCTCAGGCCTGCGTAAGAACCCTAACACGAAGAGAACCACAACCTTGCTGCCAAAGACAGAGGGATAAAAAAAACGCCAAAGCCAGTGCTGGGAAGGTTTCCCACCTGCCATTCCTATCTGGGTAGAACAAAGGACTCTGGCCAGCTCATTAGTAACACAATAATCTAGACCACTTCAAACCAACGAAATTTGCTCTTACTTGGAGAGCTCCATCTAATCTATTCATTTGTGTGCGTGGGTGAATGTGTGGAGGTCTGAAGACATTGTGGAAATGGTTCTCTTCTTCTACCATGTGGGGTCCCTGGACTGAACTCAGGATGTCAAGCTTGGCCAAGGCAAGCACGGTTATCCGCTGAGCCTTTTTGCTGGCCCTAACCTTAGTTTTAAATTACAGCCATATCACATGTAACTAAATTAATTTAGGCACAAGTTAGATATTTGTCGAAATCTTTAGAAGGCCTTTGCTTTTAAAATGTTCTCTCAGGGATGAAAATAAATAAGGGGAACTACAAATAAGCCAAGGAACTAAAATATGAAGGGAAAAAGGAATTGACTCACACACAATTAATTGCTCCTCTGCATGTCCCTTTCTTCTGCTCTGTTCTCTTTCTGTTTCTCTGTCCCCCATTCCCCTTTCCCCACCCTTCTTGGGGGTGCAGGTATATATACATGTTTGCAACAGTAATTCTTTTTACAACACAATGCGAGGGTCAGAAAGGGGAGTAAGATTTACACAATTGAATAAACTAAAACTGCAAAGAAACTTTCAGCATCAATTGCTTAGGGCTGTGGGTCAGAGGGAGGGTCTAAGTTTAATTTGCACAAGGAACCAAATCTGTCACCTTCCAGTGCTCTGGCCTCAGTGGCTGCACAGGCCTTCAGGAAGGTTTACTCTTCCCCAAGGATGAGCAAATGGGCTGATTATCTTTGTCTTTATCTTCTCAGGGGGAACAGGAGGGAGCAGTAAATCTCTGAGCTAGGATCTTAGGTAATAAAACAGAAGTCTGAGAACCTTTCAGTGTGGGGCTACTTTAGGCTATTCTCTGTCTGCCAGTGAGGTAAAGATAGGGCATGCTGCCGTGCAGTGGTGGCGCATGCCTTTAATCCCAGCACTCAGGAGGCAGAGGCAGGCGGATCTCTGTGAGTTCGAGGGCGCGCTGGACCGACAGCCTCCAAAACAAAACAGAGAAACCCTGTCTCGTAAAAAAAAAAAAAAAAAAAAAAAAAAAAAAAAGATAGGGCATGCTGACATTTTCTATCCTTCTAGGCGCTATGAATCAACAGCTTTGGACATGTAGTAATTCTATGTCCTTGGTTATCTGGGGATGTCTCGGATGGGATGCTTTTGCCTAGGCCCAAAGCACTGACCAAATGCCTGTCAATAAGGATAATTTCAGGAAGGCAGATCTCTGCGATTGCAATGGAGAGGGGAACAAGGACCTGACAGTGGGAAACAGGCCTCACAGAGAGCTAAGGAGTGTGATCAGTAAGCTAGGACCTGTTAATGTTTCCCATTAATGTTCTCCATTAACAGGCTCAGTAAACTCCAAATGCACGGGAGAAATTGTGCCCAGTAAATGATCAGATGGTGCTGAACTGTGGGAAGTAAATCCCAAGTTTGTTACCGAGAGGAAGAAGCTACAGGAAGAATCTACGGCAAGACACAGCCAGTTCATTCACAAGACTAACGCTGAATATAACTTTGTATTGGTTTATCCGTCAGAAGAATCCTTAATTCCTCTGAGGTTCTCATGAGAAGATGGCAAATATTTGAGGTATATATTCAATTAGGAAATGTATCAGTTGATTTTTCAATTTAAAAATTTAATGCACGGTCTGAACATAATTCTACACAGAACATCTTGTTCTTTTTAATTTTTTTTATAGATGGAGACATTTGTTCTACTACTTCCTGAACTTTCAAAAAATAAAAATGTTCTTGTTAACTTACAAATGAGTAATAACTTCTTGATATTAAAAAAGTTTTATTTAAAAATGTTAAAAACAGAATGTCTTTAGTAAAAATCACACACACACACACACACACACACACACACACACACACAGACACACACACCCTTCCCCCCAATTCATAAAGATTCAGAACAAAGTTTCCAATATTTGATTGGACTATAGGATGTGTGAAACTCCTGGATTCTTTAAAACTAAACTTCTGGGTCCACTCAAGATTTACTGAACTGGAATCCACGAGGAAGGGGTATAGAAGCTGATTTTATTTCTTAAAATTTTGTGTGTAAAAAAGCTATGTGTTTTAGCTGAATGTCTGTGTGCACTACATGCCTGGATCGTGCCTGAGGAAGCCTGAAGAAGGGGTTGGATCCCCTGGCACTGGAGTTACAGACAGCAGTGAGCAGCCACTTGGGAGCTGGGCATCAGATCCAGGCACTCTTGAAGAACAGCCTGTGAGCAATCTCTCCAGCCCCAGGTCTGAGTTTTTAAAATCAGGGAAAATCTCCCTTTGAGACAGAGTCTTATTGGCCTAGAACTTTCAATCTTTTTCCTTCAGCTTTCCGAGTGCTTAAAGACATGTGCCCCATTGACTGCTGTTGTACTGAAGTTAAAAGCTACAGACTTAAAAGAACAACAGGAACCTCATATGGTTCCATGTAGGTATCAAGTATATACTACAATGATTTAAAGTCGAGTCAAATACCATAATTGTCTGTAAGGTACTCCAGGACTGCTGATGTGCTTGACAGAGCGTTAAATATTCTTTTTTCCTGCCTGGATGTGATCTTTTCCATCATGTACATTAAATGTTGATGGAAACACATAAAAGGAGTCCCAAGTTCAAGAGCAATATCAACCCAGTCCCAGATACATTTCAGTGGGGTTTCTTCATATCCAGCAAACATAGCCGGGTTTGCTAAAAGGCCCCTTGCAACCATCACACCTGCAAAGAAAAACACAACACATTTGTTCATGAGTTAAGAGTCCATGGTTATCAGTTCAAGCAATGCAAGAGTATTCATCAAAACAAATTAATGAAATACAACAAGAAATAAGTTGATTCCGGTGCCACTGATAAACCAATTGTATTTATACAATACATCTATATTAATTGACTGTTTCTTTGAGAGACATCCATGTTGTAATAAATTGGGCTGCTTAAAGTTGAATCGACTTGCTTTCATCTAGTAACAGTTACCATAGGGCTGCTTGTTAATTATTGTTAATTATGTAAGGGATAATGAAATTACACAGCAGTTCTTTTTTTTTTCTTTTCCAGAGACAGGGTTTCTCTGTATTGTTTTGGAGGCTGGCCTGGAACTCACAGTGCTGAGATTAGAGGCGTGTGCCACCAACGGCCGGCTCCTACATGGCAGTTCTAAGGCTCCTGTGGCCGATCAAGTTCATTAACTCTCATCCTCTATTCTGGTATTCTAGATTCTTTTTAACGATAAAATGTAACAAAACAATAAATAGCACATCTGCAGATGACTTTACTGGTCACTAGATATGATGGTGTGCTACATAAAATAAAATTAACATCACTTTCCATCCTTACTAAATAATAAAAATTCCAGTCTTTATTTCTTACCATCTGTCCCAGACATCTGCCACACATTTTCTGCTTCTTTCAAGCTTCTTATGTCTCCGTTAGCAACTACGGGTATAGACACACTTTCCTTTATCATTTTAATGGCATCATAGTGGACTGGTTGGTGTCTTTCTTCAATGGTTCTTCCATGAACTGTAATCCAGGACACTCCTGTTGCTTCAGCCTTCTGGCAAAGATCTATGGTTCTTGTAAGGTCATCATGGATCCTAAAATTTCAAAATTATAGCTGTTCACAGCACACAGATTTTAATGCTAAAATAACTAAGATACTTCATCTACTCCATTACTTAGCTTCAGCATATTGTATTATCACTTCATGTCACTATTAATAAGGTTTTGTTGAGTGATCATTCCCAGTCGAGACCTCGGCTTTAGTTATTTGACTATGGAAACAATACAGTGACAAAGGTCTTTCTCTTCCTCACTGTTTTTCCTTATTAGCTCTGAGAAATTAAGAGTCATCAGCATACTGCCGCAGAGGAACACAAAGAGGTTATCCTAATACATGATGTGCATGCCTCTCAAATTAGAATCTTGGTTTAATTGTTAAATATTTTTTTATTATTAAATCTTAATTCAAATATCTTTCCTGCTTTCTAGTTGGTGCCAGGAATATTTCTTATCATTAGCTAAATAGTACCTAGGAAAGTTGAGGGGTTAATGAGATCTTTTAATTAGGAATATATTATTTTGTTAAGAAATATGGTTTCAGAATTATAATTCAAGAATGGGGTTTATGTTTGTTTGATAAACATCTTTCAATATTTCGACACATCAGTGTCTACTTTATTTAGGATATACACCACGACATCACTAGACAAAAGGAATATTTTTAAACTTTCCAAGCAATAGATTAACTTGTCAGTAGATTGAAATACTGTTTACCTTATCTTAATTGAGACTGAAAATCTAGGATTTTCCACTTGATTTCTTACTTGCTTCACCATATCTCGAATAAGCTCTGGCTTGTTTATTAAGCAAGCTCCATAGCCTTCTGCCATCGCCCACCTTGATAAAACAAACACAACAGGTAGACTGTGAACAAGTATAGCAAAGGATAAAACCGAAATGTACGGCATCAGTCTCTTCTCTAGCTGATGATCTGGAGGGAAGCAGACATTTACAGTTCATGGATCTATAGCAGGCGAGTTAGCTTAGCTAGACTGTAGTACTAAATAAAGCCCATAGATCAACATTTCTAAATGTGTCCACGAAATCAGGAAAATACTTGCCTAGACCAGAAAGTACTAGAAATGGTTTTTCATTAGCTAAGTGAGAGTATTAAATTAGAATTTATCCAACTTAAATAGATTATGTGTTCACATTAACTGCAATTACTTCAAATTTTTAAAATTCCAAGTTTAATGTTTATTGTGCATAACAAGAAGTTTTATAAGTCTCAAGAGTAGAGAGATATTTTTGACTCACAGCATTCCAACACTACTAAATAGCACATCTAATTCTCCTAATGAGTATACAAATGTCTAATCTGATTTGGCTTATGCTACATTTAAAACTGTGATTTATTCTTTGGGCATATTCTGGCTATTAGCAGATAACCTAGCATATTGCCAGAACAGTAGTTTACTAAGTACATCCCATTCAAACTCAGTTACTTCAGTCCAATCAAGTAGCTGTGATCCAGAAAGGAAAAATGACTACAGTAAGGTAATTAATTAGGACAATGCCAATGGTATGGCTTAAATCACACAAAATCAGCTTTTAGTGTATCTGACATGGCAGTAGAAACACATTTCTGGGATTGCTGTAGACATTAGATTCTCAAAGAATTAGCTACGGATGAGGTTAAAACTATTTTATCAGCTTTATACAAACTTGTCATCTAGGACCTCAACTGAGGAATTGGCTCCATCAGATTGGTCTGTGGGCATCTCTGTGGGACACTTTCTTGTTTAGTGATCATAGCATAGCCCCTACTGTGGCTATGCTACTCCTGGGGAGATAGGTATTCTGGGTTGTGTAAGAAAACATGTTGAGTGGTGTTTGAATGAGAATGCCCCCCAAAAGCTCATATTTGAATGCTTGGTCCCCGGTTAATGGAATTGTTTGGGAAGACTTACGAGGAGAAGGCATGTCACCCAGGGTGGGCTTTGAGGTTTCAAAAGCCTACTCCATTTCCAGGTACATCTTTGTGCCTTTGTCTGCTAGATGATCTAGCGAGCCTTTCCGCCTGCTGCCACACGCCTCAACAGGAGGGTCGTTCCTCACCTGCTAAGTCCGCAAACCCCAACTAACTCTTTTATATGTTGCCTCTGTCATGATGTTTTGTCACAGAAATAGAAAAGTAAGTAATATAGAACTTGGTACCAAAAGTGGGGTACTGTTGTGTAAGGCCTGATCATGCTGTTCTTTGGAGAAATGTAGGAGACTCTGGGACTTTGGAAAAGCGGCAGAATGCTCTAAGTGGAGCCTAACAGGCCACCAGAGCAACAGCCTGGAACACAGCAGTGCTGAGGCCATGCAAGCCACAGAATGCAGCTGCTTTTCACCTGTGTCCTAAGAATCTGCCTGGGGCTAAAATAAGAGGCTTTGGTTGATGTTGTTGGCAGAGATTTCAAGACCACCTAGTATTGACACTCTGGTTTTCATCATTAGTAATTTAATCACCAGGAATAAATCTTATGCAGACCCCCAGAGAACAAAGGACAAGCAGGGCAGGAAGAAATATACAATCCACACTTTAAAGAGAAAAAGAGTGCCCGAAAATTTAATGTTGGAGCCAAGGCTTGGGCTGAAGGAGATTCGGAGGGCAGGGATATTAGATGGAATAAAGGGAGTAGTACTTTCTGTGGTAGACTCCACCCAGCTAATCCAGCAACTTGTGGAAGGAAAAGGCCTAAGAAAATTTCTGTACCCAAAAAACTGCTGCTCAAAGATTATACAAATGTACTTCAAGAAGGGGCCATGCCAAGGCTACTGGACTCGCAGCTTTGGTCAGGGGTTCTTACTTCAGCATCGAGGATATGAGAGAAAGGGGATTGTGGAGACTTGCTCTGTAGTTAAGCAGAGCCTCTGAAGCCAGGAGTATGGCAGGGGAGTCCCTGCATGGAGGCCCCGCGAGGCCATTGTGTGAAGCTGTGGAAATGAAGTCTGGATTGGGATGGAGATGCCACGGGGAGGGCAGCAGGCACGGAGAGAAGAGCACTGCAGTCAGCAAAGGTGGGAAGTGAGCCATCTCCGTCCTTTGCTATGGCCACAGAAATACAGAATCTGGAGTTTGCCCTGCTGGATTCCAGTCTGCTCTGGTCCAGTATTTCCTCACTATGCTCCCTTTCCTCTCTTGAAAAGATAATGTATGCTGTGCCATTGTATGTTGAAAGCATGTAATTTGCTTTTGTTTTTTTTTTTTTGGTTTTTCAAGTCTACAAATCATTTTGGGCATCATGAAAGACCTTTGAAGTCATGTTCCTAAATAACTTTTTTAAAAAAATTTTTGTTTAGAACCATAGTGCTTTAACTCGATAGACTTCCTCTTAAAATTTCATTAATTAATTATTATTAGTGTGTATGGATAGTATGCACATAGGGTCAGAGGACAACTCTGTGGAGTTGGTTCTCTCCTCCATCACATAGGTTCCGGGGAAGGAGCTCAAATTGTCCTTCTTAACTTTTCAAAAACTGGAAAGATTTCTCCCCCTAATTTCTTTGACCTTTACCTCTGAGGGCAACCACAGTTAATATCTATTCCACTTGCATAGGGGCAGACTATTTGAGCAGCATCAGATAAAAGTCTTGCATCATTAGCAGCAAACTGAACAATCAATGGGCAATCACCTGTTTAAAAAAAAAGACAGTTCAACATTAAACACACAAAAAAGGAAGTCCCACATTAAACTTCATAGAGGAAACATTCACACACAAAAAAAGACAACTCAACATTAAACTTCATAGAAGAAACATGCACACAGCCAAAAAATCAAATGAAACACTGCAAAATTTATAAAATGAAAACGATTCCAGAACGATAGCATCTTTGTACCTATTACACACAAGTGAGTGTGAGCAAATTTATAAAATGAAAACGATTCCAGAACGATAGCATCTATGTACCTATTACATGCAAGTGAGTGTGAGCAAATTTATAAAATGAAAACGATTCCAGAACGATAGCATCTATATACCTATTACATGCAAGTGAGTGTGAGCAAATTTATAAAATGAAAACGATTCCAGAACAATAGCATCTATGTACGTATTACATGCAAGTGAGTGTGAGCATTCTACACATACTGCCACACCTTCTGCTCTTTACGTCACCAGGAAATGCACTCAGCTGTGTTCGCTTCTATTTAGTGACATATTCTATATGGACGGTCTACACACTGTTGTGTAAACTGCATTTTATAAGTCTATTCCTAGATAATTACCTGGAAGTGTAACTGTTGAGAAAGCATTTGTCACTGACTATGTATTTAACACAGATACTATTATTTATTTATTTATTTTTGGTATTTCAAGACAAGGTTTCTCTGTGGCTTTGGAGGCTATCCTGGAACTCACTCTGTAGACCAGGCTGGTCTTGAACTCACAGAGATCTGCCTGCTTCTGCCTCCTGAGTGCAGGGATCAAAGGCGTGCGCCACCAACACCGGCCATAGATACTATTATTAGATTATGAAGTGTTTTTATTTCCATTCAACTTACCCACACTGAACACACAATCTTTGTGTCTTTATTTGTACTTTTCACAGTTTTCTATTTTTAATTTTTCCTTGTTTCTTTTATCACTTACTTACTTATTTAAGACAGCGTTTCATGCTGTTGTCCTGGCTGGCCTGGAATTCACTGTGCAGACCAGGCTGGCTTCAAACCCCAAAGTCTGAGATGTCCCTGGCCCTGTGTTCCAAGTACTGAGATCAGAGGCATTTCTATCATACCTAGCTATGTTTCGATTTTTAATTTTTCTTACAAAAGAAAGAAATCCGACTTGTCTATTATATGTACACACACACACCTTTTTAGTTCTGTTTGTCTTAAAGTACATTTCTATAATTATATGGAGTTTAAAATCTAGGCTAGCCAAATGTATCAGCTTTTCTAGGTCTTAAATAACATATTTTTCACATATTTTTAAAATTCTGGAAAGATGCATTTTAACATTTCAAACACTTTTTTGAAATTGAAGAGATGTTTATAAAAGGCACATTTTGGAACATTATCTCCTTTGCACTGACTACAGATTTCTACAGCAACTCTTTGGTTTGGGAAATGATGAGAATGAACATTCTTTTATTCTTCATTGGCATGTGGGGTGCATTCCCCGGTTGCTACCTTAGTTACAGAATTCTACTTTAATAACCATTATTAATCTAATATATTTTCAACACCATTAGCTGCGGAATATAAAGATCAAGCTCTTCCTGTAGTTCATGCCTTCTATGAACCTATAATTTAGGGGGAGAGAGGGGCCTATAGGAAGAAAACAAAATAGTAGGATTAAGTACAATAACAGAGCCTGTGCTTACGAGTGAGGATGTGGGTGCGGTGATCAAGGAAGGTGGTTCCTTGGTTACAAACTCTGAATGGTGGATTAGGGACCATGAACTGTAGTTTGCCAGGCATGTGTGTATGTGTAAGAAAGAGATGAGAGAGAGAGAGAGAGAGAGAGAGAGAGAGAGAGAGAGAGAGAGAGAGAGAGAGACAGAGAGAGACAGAGAGAGACAGAGAGAAAGAGAGAGGGGGGAGAGACGGTAGGAGAGAGAGACAGAGAGAGAGAGAGGGGGAGAGTGTGAGAGAGACACAGAGAGAGACACACACACACAGAGGGGGAATGTGTGAGAGAGACAGACAGAGAGAGGGAGAGGGAGAGGGAGAGAGAGAGATGGAGAGGGAGAGGGGGAGGGGGAGGGGAAGACGGGGAGAGGGAGAGGTATAGAGATTGATTCTAGCCTCTAGACTGGTGATTGTCAAATGTCAGCAAGATGGCATTTCAAAAACACAAAGAGTTCCTAATACAGAAGGCCCAGAGTGGAGTCTGGAAACATTCACTTCCAACAATGAAGTCACCTCTGGCCTGGGAACCATATTGAAGCCATTATTTTAAGCAATGGATATGATAAGAAGGACTGTGTGAGCCTGTGAGCAGGAAAGGGACATGATCAAATTTGTATCTTACACAAATTTGTATCTTGGGCTTTAGAGGATAGTCTGAATGAGAAAAGACTACAGGCAACAAGACAGGTGACCTTAAGAATGGCTGACTTTACATTTTGATATATTACTGACAGTGTAAAAGACATCCCATATTGAGATTTTAAAATACTAAAGGCACTTAAACTAATGGATTATAAAGCATAATCTCTGAACGTTTCATCTAGTTATACAAAATAGTTGAGTGTGTATATATACACACACACACTTTTTTATTTTACAAAGTCAGCAAACTATGGGTTTTACATACCTTGGTTTGTGGTAAATTCACTGTCTCTGGCTTTTACAGATCTGACAAAATCAGCAGCAACTATCATTGGTGTATAACACAGATCACAGGAGTATTTTCTTACTAGTGTTCTAAAAGCCAACCTGTGAAACATAAAACTTTAATAATGAATTTAGAAAACCCTTGAAACACAGGCATTTGCAAGTTCAATTTAATTAGCTATTATTTATTGCCTTTTTGAGACACAGTTTCTTTGTGTAATAGCCATGGCCATCCTGGAACTCACTCTGTAGACCAGGCTGGCCTCAAACTCATAGAGATTCACCTTCCTCTGTCTCCTGAGTGCTGGGATTAAAGGCGTGCGCCACCACCGCCCAGCCAATTTAGTCAATTATTAAGCACTTATTAGAGAAACTTTTTATTGGATGAAAGACATAGACTTTCACCCAGTTTACCTGCTGTGTATAACAAAATCCTTGGTACTTGCGCACTGCATACCTCAGGCTGCCCTGGAACTCAGTGGTCTGCTTGTTCCTATGTGGGCTAAAACCTCAAAACTATTTATAGAACAATGATAGGAAAATCACAAAAGAGAGAGGAAGGGAGCCAGGCTAGTAGCCCTGCAAGTCCTGTGAATTTTCTTTTTGCTTTAAATACACAAGACTTGGGACTGAAGAAGCTGGCCACCTGGAATCAGCTGAGTGAAGACAAAAGGGGCCCAAGGTCAAGTCTTCAGCCTTATAAAGGACCAGGGAAAGAGAAGCTTTGAAAGACTGAAAACTTAAGAAACAGAAACACAGAATGCTACAGACGCGCCTCTGATAGGAGATGTTGGGCGGGGAGCCTATATTGCACTCTTCCAAGATGCCCTGACATCTCACCGCCCGAAACTGTCAAAGGTGGAAGCAATCCAAATGTCTACCAACCGATGAAGAGAAACAAATGCAGTATGACTAATGGACGACCTATTTACCTGTAGACGAGGAAGGAAAGGCTGGCATATGGTATTGTATGGACGAATCTTGGCATAAATATTCTTAAAATGTTAAGTGAACTAAGCTATTCTCAAAAAGACAAGTCTCAGCTACACCAGGCATCTAGAATAGTCAAACTCATAAGGAAACAAAACAATGGTTACCAGGGGCTGGAGGTGCAGGAATTGTCTGGGCCTGAATTTGATATCTCATCCTGGGCCTCAGCTCAATTCCAGGAGTTTGAATCTCCCATGGTCTTTTAGATATTGGCTGGTTACCTCCAGATGGCCTGGCCACTGGAGAATGCTTTCTAGTTTGCGTAGCAATAGACCTAGGCCCCATACCCATCATGGGGGCTGGTGAGGACCCGTGAGACACACCTGAAGACTCATGAGCCTGATCTATAAAATGGTAAAATATGTCATTATTAAAAGTTGATGAGGACAAGAAACTATTTATATGGTAACAAGTGTTTGGTCAAAGTGTGAAGCGGTAATCTCCATTCTTGAGAAGTTTAGCATTTAAAAAACAAAATCTAAGCATCCAATCACCCCAGGTCTGACAATTCTACCACTGTGTTTGGTCCCAAGATGCATATTCACATAAAAACCTGCATGTATACATTTATATCCATTTAATATCTACTGTATCCTAATACATTATCATTCTTATACATATGAGGCTGAGTATGTAGTGCAGTTGTTACAGTGCTTGCTTAGCATTCAGGAGGCCCTGGTTTGCCTCCAGCATTATTTAAGATAGTTACGGGGGCATATATCTGCAACCCTAGTACTTGGGAAATAAAGGCAGAAGTATCAGGCCTTCAGCCAGTAGCAAGTTTTAGGAGGCCAGAGATGCATGAGACTTGAGGTGGGGGGGAATGCTTGGAGAAGTTATCTATGTATGGTTACAAACACACCAGTTAAGTGTTAGCACCAGGACTCAATTCCGAATCATGAGTCCAAAGCTAAAAGTTTGAAAGCCTTTGCAGCTGAGTGACTATCACTGTACTTGGGAGGGTCCCCAAAAGGAAAATCAAATATTGGCTCATTAATGATTTAACAATACTTACTTTGAATACCGAACCATTGGGGCACAGATTTTTACCAGCTGTCCAGATTGAAACATTTCTATTGGGTCTTTTTTTCTTTCTTGACATATTGTGATTGGTATGGAGTCACTCCTCATGTATACAACAGTTTTAAATCTGAAAAAGACAGTTTGTAAAGAGAATATGTATTTTACTACATGAAACCCTATCATTCAGCTTGTCAAATAGCTGTTGTGTGGTTTGGATGTTTGCTTAGCATTGGGCAGATTCTGGGTTTAATTCTCAGTAAAGGGGGAAAAACTATTATTCTAGCAATTTCTTTCTTTCTTTCTTTCTTTCTTTCTTTCTTTCTTTCTTTCTTTCTTTCTTTTTTGGTTTTACGAGACAGGGTTTCTCTGTATTGTTTTGGAGGCTGTCAGTCCAGCCCGGCTTCGAAGTCACAGAGATCCGCCTGCCTCTGCCTCCCGAGTGCTGGGATTAAAGGCTGTGCCACCACCGCCCGGCTTATTCTAGCAATTTCAATCACAAATATTTTTATGAGGCTTGCAGACTCAGATGATCTTGCAAATTCGGCCTCTACTTATAGGATCAATAAATTCGGCCACTGAAATGGTTGTTTTAGTGAGATAAGATATGGAAAACCTAGAGGCTTTTCCTCTAGCGTGTATCATGTTATGATTTTGCTTGTTAGTTTCTTGCTTATTTTTTGAGATAGAGTTTTGCTATATAGCCCAGGTTAGCTTTGAACTGGCCATTGTCTTGCCTAAGCCACAGGGGTACTGCAATTATACTGGTATGCCTCCATGTCCAACATCACACTGCTTTCCGTTTTATTCATTTTATTTTCTTGGTGAATCAAGGAATCTGGCTTAATTACCTCCCATATGGTACTGTGAATGATAGAAATCTGAAAGGTAGGCAGCATTAACAGATCATTTGTATTACAAAATGAATCCAGTTATTTTGGGGATGGAGAGATGGCGCAATGGTTAAGAGCACGTTCTCTTCTTGCCGAGACCCTGAGTTCAGTTCCCAGCACCCAGGTTGGGAGGATCACAGTTACTTGTATCTCCCCCACCCCCAGCTTCAGGGGGCTCCAACATCTCTGGCCTCTGAGGGCACTAGTACTCACATGCATATACCCATCTACAGATACACATACACAATTAAAAAAACAAGAAATCTTGATACTTTTATTTCTCATTTTTGGTGAATCAGAAGGCAGACAAAGCTTCATTATTTTAAAATATTTAAACATTATTACTAGTGAAGATTTCAGCTATCACCAATTAAGTGTATCATAAATAATTTTATACTCCAAGTACAATCGATAAAATTGTTTATATTCCACGTCGTACTTAAAACTCTGACTTCATAGTGCTTGTTTCGTTTTATATTTTTTACCCTGATATCTATCTATTGCCAGTAAAAGCTATCTCTATAAAATGCTACTTATTCAAAATTCAGTTTTTAACCTTTGGCAGTAAGCTAAAGAAAACACGGCCAGTAAGTTAAGGATGTCATAGCTTGCAAGAAATGTTTGGAAACACCAATATTCAAGAGACAGGGGGTGTAAATGAGCTGCACCAGAGATGCTCTGCAGTGCTAGAAGTAAATATGGAGTTACAGTAAAACAGTCAGAGAAGTTTATTACAAAGGGGAAGAGCCATAAAATCACAGAAACGGTAAACACCACGAGTTGGTAAGTGGCAATGACGTCATTACTGACTTTCTCAATCATGATTTCGCTTTTACTGATTCTTGTCACACTAAATGGCACAGAAACCTCTCAATGTAGTTCAGGAAACATCACTAGTTTTGACAAAATATATATACTGAAAAGATAAGTAATTAAGGCAACATAAAATACTCATCAGTCAGGGGAAACACAGTATTTAAAACTTTATTTTGATCCTTTAAAAGCCACTCATAGATCAATTAAATGGCTCTCTGGACTTAAGGGATAAAAGTGCTAACATTTTGTTTTAAAGTTCTCCAAAGCATGCAGTCATGCTTGGAAGTACCAGAACAGTCTGCTTAAGCTGGACAGCACCAGGCACAATACTGTGCACAAGTACGCTTCCACACCTAGGATTTCTTTTAGGTGTGTTTGTAAATCCGTGCTGGTAGACACAACGGAGGTTTACAACTTTATTGCACGTTAATGTGCGCCGACTAAAATCCTTTAGTAAAACATAAGAAAGGTAAGGAAACAAAAAAAAAATTCTGGGGCTGGCAAAAAAAAAAAAAAAGAAAGGTAAGGAAAGGAAAACACCACGCAATTCGGATAATGCTACTCGTCGTTGACGATCATACACAAGTTGATGATCATAACTAGTTTTTTACAGTCAGAGTACTGAAATCTAACGTGAATCTGGGCACGCTGCCTCTGGCAACCGATCAGCCCTATACTATTCGTGTCGCCATCAAGGTCAAACACATCTGGAAAATGCAAAACGCCGTGTAGTTCGAGACCCGCTCACCTAAGCAGCAGCGGCTATCTACACGTTTGGATTTCCTAGGGGCTTAAGGCAGCGTTTAGCAATCGCTCTTCTCCCGCACGTCCCGCCTGCGATCAGACTCGGCGCTCAGGGAGCTCGGGGCGCGGGGCAGGGCGGGCGGCGGCTCCCACGTGCCGGGCGAGGAGGGCCGGGAGCCTCCTCCGACGCCGGGGGCCCGCGTTCTCCGGACAGTACTCTCGCTGGAGGCAGGCGCGGCGGCGACGTCTCGGGGACCCCGGTGGCCTCTCTCGGCTCGCGCGCGGGGACAGCAGCTCCTGGGACCCAGCAGATGGTCCGCGCGGGCCCGGCGGGAGGCGCCCGGAATCTGCGTCACCAGGAGGGCGGGGCCGTCGGGACGTCATCAGCCCGGCCCTTGCCAACATGGAAGGTGGCGACCGTGCCGTCCCCGTGGCAGGCCGTGGGGCTGCAGGGTCCGCAGCCGTGGCGGCGACCGTGCGGGAGCTCCTGCAGGACGGTAAGGAGTCGGGCCGGGCCCGGGCCCGGGTGTCTGCGCCCTGCGCGGAGGCCGGGGACCCCACCCGTCGCTTTGCACAAAGTTTTCCGGTCCGGACTGGCCACTCCCCCGCCCGGCCCCCCGGCGTCAGGGTCGCCCCGGCCCGCGCTGCGCGGGGACCCTGCTGCCGCCCGGCTCAGGCCGGAGTCTCCGCCCAGAAGCGGGAGCCCACCCTGGGTGACCAGCCGCCGCCTAGGGCAGAGGGCTTGGGCAGGCGCGCCTCTTGAGCGTGTTATCCGCGCGAGCCGAATAAGTCAGATAAGGCTAGTGCGCAGGGGAACTGGCCCAAGTAAGTTAGCTGTGTAACTTTCTGTGGCTGCTGTCGTAGTCTCGAAAAATCCGGTTGTATTAATGCTCAACCCCCATTCCATCATGCATTCAAGGCATTTGCATTAATCACTAATTGCTTCCGAGATGTCGCGGACCCCCCCTCCTCTTTTTTTTTTTTTTTTTTTTTTTTTTTGAGACTGGGTCTTTCCACCTAGCCATGCTGTCCTGGAACTCACTGTGTAGATCATTCTGGCCTCGAACTCACAGAAATACGCCCGTCTCTGCCTCCCTAGTGCACGGTATCAAAGGCGTAGGCTGCCACGAAAACTGGTGGAAAAACCTCTTTTTGTTATCCCACAGAGTTGCATACAGTTGGTTCAGATTTTCTTTTAATTGGACATCACTCTAAGCGTGGCTTATAAAGGAGCAAAATAAAGTTTTAAATTACTGTGTTTCCTCTGACTATTGAATGTTTTGTATTGCCTTAATTGTCTTTTCGGGATACATTGTCAAAACTAGTGATGTTTTCTGAACTACTTTGTTGTGGGTCCTTTAGAGTTTTTGCCTGTTCCACGTCATCTTTGTGTCTTAATTGAAATTCAAATTGAACTAAGCTTTGAACTCCTGGAGTATATATAAAGTTTCCCCTCTCAAATACTTTACCATGTAGAGCTATAAAGACAGCTGCTGTAATAGTGTTGGAGGAGTACAGTGTGATTGTGTACACTGCCAAACAGCAATACAGAGGGTGATAGCAAAGGGTTAGAGTGTAGACAGTGCTGTCCAGGTGTAGTTTTTAGTGGAAGCGCCCCAGTTTATATCCCTTGATAACACATTCTAAACAATGAGCATTTGTTTCACTAGGACTCGTTGCAGGGATTGTAATTAGCTTTTGGGTAGTGAATAGTTAATATGCATCCTGTATTTTCCTACATTCTGTTTGTCATTCTCCAGAGTGATTATTAAATCTATATTTACTCTTCAGATTCTCTCCTTTCAAACCCCTGGCATTTGTCAGATGTGAGCCTTATTTTGTAATTGCATTTTTCCCTCCTCAGTGTCAAACGCAGCAGTGTAAGTCTCCACTTTCTCTTGTGGACAGCCCTCCCTTTGTGCTCTGCAGTCTCTTCTGTGTAAGCCCAAGCACTTCAACTGTATATATGACATTAGGACCCTCAGTGGTTCCCGGGGGAAAAATCAGAACTTTTGGTAAAGGGTTGGCTCCTTTCTTGAAATAATTCTCCTAATATGGTATAGGGTTTTTTTCCCTCATAAATCTGTAGGCGCTCTTCTCTACTTCCCCAAATATACCTGAAAGATTGAGTATTTTGTTGAGTAACTGATTCACTGTGTTCTCTGTGTTGAGGATTTGCCTGAGGATAGGATTAATAAGCTTGGTGAACAGATGCATAGTTGGAAAATTTGTGAGTAGTTTCTGATTTGCCTCTGATAAGAAGGTAAAAGAGAAAAATTATGTGATTTTTCTTCCAGAATACCAATCATCAAGTAATCTAATAGCAAAGTTCATATATATATATATATATATATATATATATTTTTTTTTTTTAATTCAAGATAGGGTTTCTCAGTGTAACAGTCCTCTGTCCAAGAACTTTGTAGACCAGGCTGGCCTCGAACTCACAGAGATGCACTTGCCTCGAACTTCCCCAGTGCTGAGATTCAAGGCGTGCACCGCTGCTACCACCCCCCCCCACTCCCCACCTGGCCCATAATCATCTTTTATTGTGTCATCTTTGGGAGATTATAGTTACAGTTGAACACTTCCTTTAAACCATTATTTCTTTTTATTTAGTCTTTCTTTCTGGCCCCTCTTCCCCCAAGAAGTCTTTAGTATTTTCTTCATGCAACTCAGGTTTTGGTGTCTTCCTGGGTTCTAAACCCTATGTTGTCTGTTTCTGTGGTTTTTTTTTTTTTTTTGGTTTTTTGAGACAGGGTTTCTCTGTGGCTTTGGAGGCTGTCCTGGAACTCGCTTGGTAGTCCAGGCTGGTCTCGATTCTAAATCATCTAATCTCTGTTTTGGTCAGTTTGACAGGAACTAGAGTAAGCTGGGAAGTGAGGATCTCAATTGAGGAATTGCCTCCATTTGATAGGCCTGTGGGCATTTCTTTCTTTCTAAACATTATTTATTGATTCTTTGAGAATTTAGCATCGTGCTGCTCACCTCCCAGTCCCCCGTATCCTCCCCTCACTCCTGTGTCACCCTACCCAAGAAAATTCAAAACAAAGCAAGCAAACAAATACAAACAAAAGCCAAGCCAAACAAGACAAAACTCTCTTTGCTTCTGCATCTTTCCTGCCTCTCCCACACGTCTTCATTGGTCCAGTCAGCTTTACTGGCGAATGCTCATTGCAGAGTCACTGGTCTGGGTCGAGGCCTCCGGTTTCTGGTGCAGCATCATCCCTGGGTCCTCACTGACTCCTTTGCGATGACCTGTGGAAACCCTGTGGGTATCGTTCCACAGCACCAGTCCCTTCACAGGCTGCAGCACGTCCTAGATGGGGTAGATGCTAGGGTGGGTCCACCCAGGGCTGGGCTGTGGGCCTGGATGATAGCCAAGCTGGTCAGTCCAGGCCACGGGGTCACCCTTCTCAGGTGAGGGGCAGAGCCTGCCCCTTTGTGTCCATGCCGTCAGGGTCAGTTCTCCGTCGTCTGTGGTGAGGGAGGGTGGGCTGGCTCTCCCAAGTGTGGGGCCAGGGGTTGAGGAGGTGAGGGGTGGCAGCTTCCTTCTGCAGGGTCCAAAGAGAGGTAGGGCCAGCAAGGGGCGTGGCTGGCTCAGCACGGCTCTCTCATTTTATCATGCATGGTTTTTTATGGCTCCCTGTGGTGGCAAGACCACAGACATCAACACAGACCCCCCTCTGCAACTGGACCATGGGCCCAGACATGGTCCTTAGCAGCAGCCGGATCTGGATGTTACTGTTGTCCCAGCTGGTAGTGCAGGCCACTCATGTGGACATTGTCCCCAGTGGCCTCGTGACCCTCGGACACTAACATGGACCCAGATGTGGGGCGTCTGCAACTCCTTTGATGGCAGCAGGGGCCTCGGGCATCAGTAAAGACCCTGACCACAGTAGGGCCACTGGCCTGGATGCTGTCGTGGCATTGAGTAGCAGTGCAGGCCACCCAGATCTGCATGGCCCTGGCTGCAGCTTGGCCCCTAGACTCCAATAAGGCCATGCACGGGTTGGTGCATTTTCTTAATTGCTAGTTGATGCAGGAGCGTCCAGCTCACTCTGGGTGGTGCCATCCCTAGACAGGCGAGCATTAAGTAGGAAAGGTAGCTGAATAAGCCTGGGGGAGCAAGCTATTAAAAGTGTTCTTTTATTGTTTCTGCTTTAGTTCCTGCTTTGAGTTCCTATCTTTACTTTCTTGATGATGGTCTATTACCTGTAAGCTAAAATAAACTCTTCCTTCTACAAGGATCACTGTTTATCACAGCACAAAAGCAAAGTAAGACAAGTTGTCCATACTTCTCTTCTAAATCATAGAACTATACTTTTAGCTGCTTACTGGAATTCCTGTCTTGATAGTAAACAACATATGAGCAAATAGTACATATCCTATTAAAACATTAAGCAAAGTAAAAATTTTCCTATTCTTGGGTCTTTTTTTTCTGATTGTCACTATTACTTCTTACTATTGGTAGTTTGGTAACTGAAGTTGATAGTTTCTTAGGTAGTGAGGCTCTTGGAGGCATTTTGTTTCTCATCTTTGTGTATTTAATGCCTAGGATCTCCAGCTTAATGCAGAATTGAGTTCCTTATATCAGATAAAGAATATTCCACTAATTAAACAAAGATACTTTGGAAATATGTTTGATTTATTCTACCTAATCACCATTTCAGCTGATCAAGTCCTACCCATTATCATGTTCAAGCATTTGCCAAATATGATACAAGCTTAACATTCTTTTTTTGGGGGGCGGTGGTTTTGAGACAGGGTTTCTGTAAGCATTTCAATGGATCTGATGGGATGGATTCGGGCACTTGGGAGCCAAAGAATACTGAGTGTTACAGCTCAGATGGAAAGGTATTCTGGCACTCGGGAGCCAAGGAATACCACAGGTCACAGAAGGGCATAGCAGCGTACAGTCCTGCTTTCAGGGAGAGGCTTCCCCAGTGTATCAGCTAGGCTCCTGCAAAAGAGGGCTTCACTGCAAAGTTGTTACATTTCCTGTCTAGTCCCCCAGAGAGTGTAACAACTTCAGTTAGCCAGGGGAAGGTTTACCCCAGCAGTGGGTTGTCTCTGCTCTGGTGAAAGAAGGTCTCAGCCAAACCTCATTGAAGAGATTTATTAGGAGGGAAGAATCTAGGAGAGTGGCTGTCCTCTGCCACCCTGGCAGCCTGAACAGCCACAGGGTTTATATAGTGCTTCTTAGGGGGCAGAGTTTTTCCAGGGTGGGGATTGGTTAGATTTCAATCCCTGAGCTTAGGGTGGCTAGATCTCCTGCTCAGGGATTGGTTAGTTTTTTGCACAGGGTTAGGGTCAGATTTGGTTCTGGTTTCAGGGCCAAAGTGTGTTTCTTTCTCTGGTCCTTTTTAGTCTTTTGGCTCTAGTTTTAGGGCCAGGGTGCATTTCTTTCACTGGCTCTGATTCCAGGGACAAAGTGTGTTTCTTTGGCTCTGCTCAAGGTGTGTTTCTTTGGCTGGACCCTTTCCCCTACAATTTCTTTGTAGCTTTGGAGGCTGTCCTGGAACTTGCTCTGTAGACCAGGCTGACTTTGAACTCACAGAGATCTGCCTGCCTCTACCTCCCGAGTGCCGGGATTAAAGGCGTGTGCCACCACCACCTTGCTTGCTTGACATTCTTAAGTGACATTCTCTTATTTAGATCTTGTTTATGTCACTTGAGCTGTTAACACAGTGCTATGCTTTTCTGAACCCTCTGATTCTACTTTATGGGAAGATACAGTAGTCAACCAGCTTTCTTGGAAAATAAGAAAAGGCCTGGTTTTGTTAGTGTTTGTGTATTTCATGGTGTAAATTCCCTTATTCCCAGCTGGTTTAAAGGCACCTACATAATACCATCTGACTCAAAGAACTCCTGAACATGTTAGGGTTAGCTGCTAAAAGCTAGTAGATATAACGAGTTCTGTTGTAGCTATTCTCTGTCCCTTCTAGAATTATTGTTACAGAATACAAAACTGATATGCTCTTGTTTGGCTTTACAACTATTAGTAGTATATAAGTTGAATATTTTGCACATTTTATCAAACTGCCCTCTAGCCTCCCTGTGAAACTTTGTTTTTCCTTTATTTTTCCTGCTTAAGACATAGTTCTGTCATCTAGTTTTACTAAACGTGTCGTTACCCTTGTCAAAACATGCCATTTTGACATTTACTGGTGGTAAACTGTCTGTGTGGAATGACTGCTACATTTGTCTGGTAGGCTTCTTAGTCCTGAGAAAAACTTGGCAAACTGGGAGAAAACATAATTTTTAGAATTAGGGTGAAAGTAGTCTTATTCTATTACTTCAGATTGAGAGTCGTTAGACTATGAGAATAGTTAAGACTGCTTTGCTCTAAGCACAATGATACTTCCAGATGACATACACATTACTTCAACCAACCAATATCAAGTCCCTGCCATCGTCTGGCCATGCTCAGGGCCTAGAGATGTAGTGAACAGAGCAAACAGCTTCCCTTGGGGGAGCATGTATTGTATTGTGATGAATATAGGTCAATACAATACATGTGAGTCACAAGGAAGGAACACACCAAAAAAAGGGTTAAAATCACAGCTGTCTACTTTAACCTTTCTTCCAAGAAAGATTGATACTTGCTAAAAGCAATGCTTACGGAAAGCTGACTACTGATTCTATTTATTGCTCTACATCAGTGATCAATGCATAAATACCCTTATAAAGATTGAATCTAAATTTGAATAGAAATTGGCCCCTGCAAACTAACAGGTAGAGTTGAAATTTAAGGCTTAAATGTAGGGGCTGGAGAGATGGCTCAGCGGTTGAGAGCACTGGCTGCTCCCCTAAAGGGCCTGAGTTCAATTCCCAGTAACCACATAGTGGCTCACAACCATCTGTAGTGAGCTCTGGTCCCCTCTTCTGACTTGCAGGCATACATGAAGGCAGCACACTGTATACATAATAGATAAATAAATGGAAAAAAAGGCCTAAAGGTAAAATAGATATAGAAATCATGTTCAAATAGACTGGAAAAAGAAATCATGATGTATGTTTTTAAAAGAAATATATATATTATTTATGAAATCCATAAAGCCTTAAATGAGAAACCCAAAAGAAAAACAAAACAAAACAACAGCAAAAAAGAAACAGCTGCGTGGTTAAGACCCCAGGACTCAGCATCTATACTTTCTGTATTGGAATCCCAGATAGTAGCATTGGGCAAGTTGCATGACTTACCTGACCTGTGACGTGAGGAAACGATGTTTTCCCACACATCAGGACTGTGTGGAGATTGAAGGAGTCAGTACTTGGATTTAGATCGGCACCTGGAATATTGTGTTCTTCTGCAGTCTGCTCCAATTCCTCCTCATTGCTCTAGGTAGCATCTGCAACAGTTCCTCATGCAGAGAAGGTCTCAAAGCATGCTGACTGTGATTATAAATGATCTACTGATTGATAACTGCTATATTGCAGACTTGATACGTTTTCCTTTTTTTTTCCTAGACTGTTATGGTGACTTTTTAAATGAAGACTTTGATGTAAAAGTTTATACTTCTCAATCTATTCATCAAGCTGTAATTGCTGAGCAACTAGCAAAACTTGCCCAAGGGATCAGTCAGTTGGATAAAGAACTACACCTACAGGTAACCTCAGTCTTCTGGGTCATAGAGGTTCTTAGCAGAGAGTGACAGTTTATCCCTTTTGACATCTCATCATTGTTGAAACTAAATGTGTATTTCCATAAACAGATGCTTAACTTACCAACTTCACTTAATTACATTTTTGTGGTGTTTTTTGTAAACTGCTTTTATTAGTTGAAAACAAATTGATCCACCTTTCTGGAATCATCTACTCTTTCTGTTTACTACTTGAAGAATTATTATTATTATTATTATTTTTGTTTTTTCGAGACAGGGGTTCTCTATATTGTTTTGGAGGCTGTCCTGGAACTTGCTCTGTAGACCAGGCTGGCCTCGAACTCACAGAGATCCGCCTGCCTCTGCCTCCTGAGTGTTAGGATTAAAGGTGTGTGCCATCAACGCGGACTTGAAGAATTATTATTATTGTTATTATTATTATTATTTCACAGTACATGTTTTGGGCAAAAAGACACCTTTGATAATGATAACAAAATGGAATGGAGTTTTGAAAGTAGAACAATTTGAATAATTAAAATTAGGATGTGACACAGAAGTGTTTCTACTTTGTTAAGTACAAAGTACAACATTTGCTGAAATTATAGGAACTCAGTAAATGTTGTGATAGGTAGAGCACATATAAGCATTAGGAGATAGGTCCCAAGTTTAGGTGTGGTGTTAACAATTGACTTTCTTACCCCTTCATTTCTTTGAGTCTTAAAAAAAGTATGTCTTTTACTGACTAAGAAGATATCGCTGTATATAAACTTAAAGGTTTCTTCTTCTATACTTGATAACTGCTATAGGGTTGCCCTGTGATCTACTTTGCTGGTTTGTTTGTTTTGTAGCACTGGGGATTGGACACAGGGACTTGCAATGCCAGGCAAGCACCCTACCAACTGAGCTGTGTCCCCAGCTCCCAAAATATTTATGTTGTTTTTTTGTCTGAATAGTTATTGAAGAAATACTTTGATGAATGAATAAGTTTGTAAATAAATTAACTGTTTGCCAGGAAACTTAAATCTGTCATGTCACGAGACATATTCATTAAACTTTTTGCATCAGAGTTTCTTTGTTAATGAAAAGGAGAGCTTAGAAGGATTGTGATGACTTATAGGTTCCTTCAGCTTTAAAATTCTGATTACACATTTAGAGCACACATATCTAGAGGGCACTTAATGCCAGGCTTGGCGTAAGGCTGTGGAGTAGGGAAATGAGAACACAGTCCTTGGTTCTCCAAGGACTCTAAAGATTAGTGACAGATACAGACAGAAATAACTGTCAAGTGAAACTTCTTTTATCTAGAATGGTACAGGTGTTTTTACAGAGAAGAGAATGTCCTGAACTATCTGAGCAGCTT
This sequence comes from Mesocricetus auratus, assembly GCF_017639785.1. Lineage (NCBI taxonomy): Eukaryota > Metazoa > Chordata > Mammalia > Rodentia > Cricetidae > Mesocricetus > Mesocricetus auratus. The sequence goes on from NW_024429186.1 coordinate 82,676,546, forward strand.
TTTCCAGAAGCTGTTAGGGCAGTTAGAGTGTTCTGTGTTTGGAACTTGGTGGTTAGAGGTCCTCATGGGAGGGGCCTGGACACTCTGCACCTCAAGGGGCTTACTCTTTCACCTGTCTTTTGTGTTGGAAAATCACCTGATTGGCAGCAATGGAGTGTGTGAAAGAGTAATTTTTAGTGTTCAGCCTTTTCAAAGTGTCAGCGAGAGGTAAAGGATAATCTGGATAATATTCAGTCATCTGATGGCAACCCATCATACTTTATTTTATTTTTTTATTGCCATGACAAAACACCGTGACCAGGGCATTTTATAATGTAAGGCATTTAATTCGGGGCCTCATGGTTCCAGCGGCTTAGAGTTCATGACCATCATGGCAGAGGGCAGGGCACTGGAGCAGTGGCTGAGCGCTTACATCTGCTCCCTAAGCAAGAGGCAGAAGGCTAGCTGGGACTTGTTTGGGCTTTTGAAACCTCAAAGCCCACCCCTACTGACACACCTCCTCCAATAAGACACACCTCCTAATTCTTCCCAAATAGTTCTACCACCTGGGAACCAAACATTCAAATATATGAGCCTATAGGGTCCATATTCATTCAAACCATCATGCAACTTTATTGATAAAAGGCAAAATAAAGGTAATACCTATATGATGTGGTCATAATGGGAAAAGAATTGATAGAACACATTTTTTATTAAAAATAGTGCAAAATGAAGGATAAAGGAGGCAATAGAATGATAGTGATTTCCAGAAGAGGCCAAAGGGAAGGCACCCATAAATGATTGTTTGCTGATGAGGAGCTTTATTACACAGGCTAGAAGGAGAGCTTTCTTACACTGAGAAAGAGTGCAAAATCATAAGACTTTCCACAGTGTTACTAGTGCTTTCATGCTTTCTTTTTGTTTTGTTTGCCTTTGCTTTATGTGTTTGTATGTTTTGCTTGCATGTTTTTATATGTACCATGTGTGTGCCTGGTATCTGGAGGCCAGAAGAAGGAAGATACTGGCTTCCTGGAACTGGAGTTACAGACAATTGTTAGCCTCTTTATGGGTGCTGGGAATTGAACATGGGTCTTCTATAAGAGCAACCAATGCTCTTATTCACTGAGCCATCTCTTCAGCCCCATTGCATGATTTTTAATGTATCAAGGAATTTCTTACATGTGCTCTTTAACTCATTCCCTCTTCCCCATTTTGGTTGTAGCCATCCACACTGACCTAATTTCCACAAAAATATCAATCTTTTGAAGGGAATAGGTTTTTTTGTGATACAGTGTGTAAGTGTTACAGCTCTGAGGGGAAAGGTATATCCCCAGTGTAAGTGTTACAGCTCTGAGGGGAAAGATATCCTGGCAGTTGGCAGCCAAAGAATACCACAAAGTCATAGTACACAACAAACCTCACAGAAGAGATTTATTGGGTGAATGTCAGGAGGTTGGCTGCTTCCGCTTGAGAGAGAAGCATCAAAGAACTGAGTAGGTGGCAGGCTTATATAGGGTTTCTTGGATGTGGAGTTTTCCAGGGTGATTTCCATGGATGGGATTGGTGGGTTTTCAAGTCCTGAGTTTGGGCTTTTTACTCTGTTGGGTGGAGCTTGGCTACCTGTATCTCAAGGGGCTGAGTCAGACTGTTATGTCCCTCAGAGTGTTCTGTGGGCAGAACCTAGCAGGTCCTTGGAATTGGGGCCTGACCATTCAGCACTTACACAGGGAACTTGACACAGGGAGCTGTTCAGGGTCGGATAAATACTGAGTGGTTTAGTTTTTCAAGATGTGCCCTCGTTGATGATGAATTAATCTAAGAACAAAGAAAAACTTGATTTTGAAAGAGTTCTTTAGAGGCCAAACACAAGAAAAGCATATCAATAGGGATTTTGTCATTGTTTGCACAGTTCTGCTTATATAGGAAAGTAGGGAGTTTGCCATGGTCCAAGTTTGCATTTCCTCAAGATTCATATGTTGAATTTTCTTTTTAACTGCTGAGAATTGAACCCAGGGTCATGCATAGTAGACACATACTTTCCCAAATAAGCTGCAACCCTGTAAATTCATATGTTCATGGAAGCATTGCAGCTAGGATGGAAAGGTAGGTAGTTGAGAGCCGGGGAATACCACAAAGTCACTGTAAGTGTAGCAGCGAGGGAACCCTCTGCTCTGGCAGGGGGGTTGTTACCAACTCTGCTCCTGAGAAATGTTCAGCTTTGCTCTGCTAAGGGAAGTTTCCCAAGCAAAAGCGTCACAGCTCTGTTGTGCTGAGGTTTAGTGTTACAGCTCTGTTCATGTCCCAGAGCGTAGCAAGTGTGCTCTGCTAGGGGAATGTCTCCTCAGGGCAAGGGTTATGGCTCTGCTCTGCTCTAACAAAAGTTGTCACTGCTGTGTTCCACTCTAGTGACAATGTCATACCACACAACAAGAGATTTGTTGGAAAGGAAGAATCCAGAAGGATTACTGCCGTGGGTGGGAGACAGCAGCAAACTGAACAGGGTACAGAACTTATATAGGATTCCTTGGTGTGTGTAGGGGGTTTTTGTAGACTGATTCTGAGGCAAGCTCAGGGATTGGTAGAATTTTGTGCACAGGGGCATTGGATTGGTGGGATTCTGTGCTCAGGGATTGGTGAGATTTCAATCCTGGTCCTGGGGTCAAGTCATGGTCAGGGTGTTCTTCCTTGATCCAGATCTTGGGTCTCGTCAAGGGCAGGATATTTTTTCCCTTGGCCCTCTTTACCTTGCAGTTCATATATTGAAACAACCCCCAAAATGATATTTTGGAGAGGTGTGCTTTGGGGAGATGATTGGTACCTTGCTAAACTGGCAGAGCCCCCATAGGAAGTTGTTCATCCTTCCTCCATGTCAGGACACAGGAGGCACCACTGATGATGAATGGATCTTGCACTTCAGCCTTCAGAACTATGGTGATGAATCTCTTGTGTATTATCTACGCTATAGTTCTTGGTTAGTACCCCAAATAGACTAAGGCAGAGTTAGCACTATTTCCTTTTGCTCTGTACTGAACTATAAATGATTTATGTGTTTCTGTTACAGTCCATCTGAAGCATACCTTATAATTTGCATGTGCATGCATGCATGTAGCATGCGTGTGTGTGTGTGTGTGTGTGTGTGTGTGTGTGTGTGTGTGTGTATGTTATCTGTTTCATTTATATACCAAGGGAGACCTTGGATTGTACCCTGTGGTGATATAGTTAATCAGAGCTAATGCTGATTTTTCATTCTTGATTGTTCAGGTTGTTGCAAGACATGAAGATTTACTAGCACAAGCAACTGGGATTGAATCTTTGGAAGGTATATTTTCATTATCTATTACTGTTAGATGGAGCTAGGTTAGGGAACTCTGAGCTCTTTTGAGCTTGAGGGCTGGCTGGAAGGTACTTTTAAGTTTCATTGTTCATACAGGCTCTGTTGTAGTTACTAAGGTTACCAGAGACATGTAAAGCAACCAGCAGATAATGTGAGAATGGATATGGCGACTGCGTACTAGGAAAACCTGAAAATTCATTAACTGATCCTTAACTAAATCAGTGGGTCAGATCACTTCTTGGGCAAATTAGTTAATTTTGTTCTGCTTCAGTTTTCCTATTTGTAACAGATAGACTATTGTGTACCTAAATGATGTTATCGTAAGGATTAAATGATTGAGGAAAATGCTCAAAACAGGCTTGCCTATATGAATATTCCCATAAATCCTGGTTAATTAAAATGACAAAAAGTTAGTGGTTTTAGAATAGGTAGTAGTGGAAGTAGGTGTGCAATTTTATGTATTTTTTTCCTTTCTTAGACATTCTTGCCAGTGAAAATATAGTAGAATAATAACAGATTAGAGTTTTATCTGTGTGACTCATGTTTGACTAATTCTTTTATGAGTTTTTCATTTTCTTCTTAATTACATTTCATAAATAAGAAGTGATACTGTTATGTTTTTCATTATTACTTCTGTCTCAAAGTTTCTGTTGCTGTGATAAAAGACCATGACCAAAAGTAATTTGGGGAGAAAGGATTTATTTCGAGTTACAGCTTAGAAGGTCAGAACAGGATCTAAAGGCAGGTTTTGATGCAGAGGCCATGGAGAAGTACTGTTCAGTTAGTCAAATGTTCCAGTTGTCCAGCTTGTTCTTCATGGCTTATTCATGTCGCACCTGCTGTGCAGCCTGCATCAGAGAATGTAGTGAGGTGGTCGGGATAGATGACACAGAGACCGGTCGGTTGCTTTAAGAAAACTTTATGCTTCCCAAGTCGGCTTAGGAGAAGAGAAGTCCCTCCAAGAAAAAAAAACACTTCCCTTTTTAAGGACTTCTGCCATCCATCTACATACAATTCTCCAACAACTCTCCCAGACTTCTCACCCTCCTGGCTGGTGGTTTAATCTCCAGCCCCAGAATTGGGGAGACACAGCAGGGGGGACAGGAAGAAGCATCTAGCCGTAGGGGGTGTCAAAGTCATGGTGTTTCAGTGAGCAAGCCCTTATCTGAGCCCTATCAAGAGCTTTATAGCACTGAATTGTTTTCAGTAAACATTACACAGCTGCCTGCTCCCAGGCCGAAGGGGAAGTGGGTTTCTGCTCAAGGTCTGGTGTCCCCACATATTCAGTCTGCTTTCTCATCTATCTCAGGACCACCTCCTAGGCCCGGCGCCACCTGTCGTGGGCCGAGCTCTCCCACGCTATGCGTTAGTCAAGAAAACGCCCTTCAGACTTCCTATAGACATTCTTCTTCCCAGATAACTCTAGCTTGTGTCAAATTGTGACCCTTGTGTTTCGATTACTATTATTAACCACATTCAGAAAAGGTGAAGTGATTTCATTATCTAATATGTTGATTACATTCTTAAGGAAAAGGGTTTTTTTTTTTTTTTTCCTGTGATGCCATATTCTTGGTTTCTTCTAACAGTATTTATTATGGTGTCAAAGATAAGAGTTTACCTCAGAATCCCTGGTGTTTCGAAAGCACTCTGGGACATGATAGTTTGATTGTTAACTTGAAAATCTGAGCTACATTCTTGAAGAAGTTAAGAGTCTCTAAGTATTGCTAGCCCTTATTATTTTTTTATCCCTTAACTTTTTTATGAATTTCTAAGAATAGTAATATTTACTTTGAAATCAAGTAATATAATTTTCACTTGTGAAATGATGTAGTACATTGCTTAGGTGAGTCATCATTATAATAGAAATACTTCTCATTATGTCTTCATTCATTTAAACATTTTCTTTTTTGGTTTTTTGAGACAGGGTTTCTCTGTGGCTTTGGAGCCTGTCCTGGAACTAACTCTTGTAGACCAAGCTGGCCTTAAACTCATAGAGATCTGCCTGCCTCTGCCTCCTGAGTGCTGGGATTAAAGGTGTGCACCACATGCCCAGCTCCTCTTACTATTTTTTTGAGTGGTCTCACACTTTAGCCCTGGCTGGCCTGAAACTAACTGTGTAGAAACAGTTCACCTCAAATCACACAAATCCACCTGCCTTTGCCTCCAGAGTGCTGGGCTTAAAGGAGTGGGTCACCACACTCAGCCTCATTTTCTATGTGCATTCTTACAGTGTGCTTTTTTTCCCTACGGTACTTTTTGGCCTTCTGGTTGTGAGTCTTATCCTTTAAAGGCTGAACCGTTTCTTCAATCCCTTTCCCAGAATACTTTTTAAAGGTTACAACATTTAAAACACCATTAGGGTTGGGTTGTAAGTCAACGTTAAACAGCTTGCCTAACATATGTGAGGCCCTGAGTTTAATTCCTGGCATTGTGAAGCCCTTATACCCTACCTATATACTCATATCTACATTTGTATGCATTTGTATATTAGCACAGGGTATATGTGAAGCCCTTATACCCTATCTGTATACTCATATCTACATATGTATGCATTTGTATAATAGCATAGGGTATATGTGAAACCCTTATACCCTATCTATATACTCATATCTACATATGTATGTATTCGTATATTAGCACAGGGTATATATGAAGCCCTTATACCCTATCTGTATACTCATATCTACATATGTATGTATTCTTATATTAGCATAGGGTATATTTCAAAACACTTATTAGAATGTTATTTTGAGATGCTGAAATGTGTAATATACTTGGAAAATTTAATTTTTTTTTTTTGGTTTTACGAGACAGGGTTTCTCTGTATTGTTTTGGAGGCTGTCGGTCCAGCCTGGCCTCGAACTCACAGAGATCCTCCTGCCTCTGCCTCCTGAGTGCTGGGATAAAGGCGTGTGCCACCACCGCCCGGCTGGAAAACTTAATTTTTATTTCAAACTTCTTCATCTTTCTCCCCTGCATTAAAAAAAAAACAAAAAAATATTGTAGGTAGTTTGGTGGTATATTTATTTATTTATTCTACTTTTAAAAAAAATTCATCCTACTTTTAAAGAGAATTTATTCCCATTTTTCCCCCCTATTCATTTAGTTAATTAAAGAACAATTGAGAACTTGTTTGATACCAGGTATTTGCGGAATGGATCAAACCTTTGAAACAATGTTTCTTTCAGATGGTAAGGTCAATTAAATATCTACAAATAGGGCTGGAGAGATGGCTCAGCCATTAAAGGCTAGGCTTACAACCAAAAGTATATAAAAAAAATGTACAAATAGAAAATCAGACATTTTAAAGTCCTAGAAAGAAACCCATTAAGTAGAGGAAGGGGAGACTCTCCTATTTTTAATAGTCAGAGAAGGCCTTTCCCAGAAGGTAACATTTTGAGCTGACATCTGAAGGGTGAGAAGGAACTGTCCTGTGGGGACCTGGAGAGAAACTGGGGAAAGCTTAGGGAGTAGTCAGTTGGAGCAGGAATTAGCTTGGTGTGTTTCAGGGTAATAGGGAAGACCAGAATGACTTTTGTGAACGAATGCAGTGAACAAGGCTGAGAATCACGGATGAGTTTGCTGGAAAGGAATTTTGATTTGATTCTGAATGTAGATGTACCCATTCGAGAGTTTGGTAATCAGCATATTGCAGGACAAGGTGAGTGTTGTAAGTACTTTTCCCTGCTGGTCTGCAGGATGACAACGCTGGTAGAGCAGTTGAGGCGATAGTGCCTTGCCTTAGTGTGGCGACTAGAAAGAGCTTAGCTAGTTTATGTCAGTACGCGGATTCATCGAGGGGGTCGGAAGCTGTGAGAAGTCGCCACAGAGACCCCAGACTAGACTGCTGAGCTGCATGTGACTTGCTGAAATGGGGTAAAGCCACAGGGTTATGACGTGGCAGGGCTGGATGTGCAGAAGTCACCACCTTCATTCAGCATATTAAATTTGACAGGCCAGAGTTTAGGGCTGGAGGTTTTATATGTCTGTACAGGAAGATGGAAAGAAGATATTACACACCCTTCCTATAGACACATGTGTAAGGAAATCATTTTTTCATGGAAAAGGTAGCACTTAAATGTTGGCACCGAATGAAATCCTTGAAAGGATGTAGGTAGAAAGAAGGTGATTGAAGCCAAAGTGAGAGACACTTGAACAGGAGCAACTGGGACGGTGGGAAGCCTGGGCTTTCGATACTGGCTTCGAGAACACAGACTGGACTGACTCAGTTGCTTTACTACAGGAGTGACGAAGACAGCAGAGAATTCAATTCAGTGTCACTCAGAGATTTTAAAACATAATTGTAGCAAATATGTACAATGTTAATTTTACCAAAACAGTTTAAATTTTAAACAAATTTCATGTGTTTTCAATGTTGTGCAGCCCTCAGCACTAAATAGTTTTAGTATTTCTACACCATGCCAAGTGAAAACCTGTCAGCAGTTAAGTAGCCATACCTCGTTTCCTGCCTCGTTTCTGTCATGGGCCCAGTATTGGGGCGGGAGGGAAGTTGCAGGCTTTTATAACTGAGCTTAGAAGTTATATTGGTGGCCTGCATCAGGATGCTGGCAGAAAATCATTAAGATTGTATTATGTGTACTCTGTTTCTGTTACTGGGTCCAGTGTGACTTTTTTAAATTCATAACTCCTGTATGGGCTGTTGTCTTTCCTAGGTGTTCTTCAGATGATGCAGACAAGAATTGGAGCTTTACAGGGAGCTGTTGATAGGTACTGTAGTTCACTTCATACATACTAGCCATTAATATGTATACATATGTGTGTCTAGGTTTAGTTATGTGGGTGCTTGTGTTTGAGTGTGATATATGTGTGCACATGATGTGTATGTGTGTGTATGCATAGAGGTCAAAGGTAGATGTTGTAGATCTAGTGTCACTCTTTACTGTGCTCCCTTGAGGCAGAGAGACACTCTCATTGAACTTGGAGTGAGACTGGTGACCAGCAAGTCCCAGCGATCCTCCTGCCTCCTCCCCTAATAGCATAGGGTTACAGGTTCAAGCATAGCCATGCCTAACTTCTTGCATAGGTGCTAGGGCCAGAACTCAGGCTTTCATGCTTGTACTTAGCAAGTGTTCTTACCCACTGGGCCTTCTCTCTAGTCACCCGTTGATATTTTGAAAATGATTTTATTCTCACTCTTTTTCCTTTTTTTTCTTGACCATAGGATGAAATCAAAAATTGTTGAGCCATATAATAAAATAGTAGCCCGTACTGCACAACTAGCAAGGCTTCAGGTAGGTGCTCACTCTGGCTCTTTACTTCCCTCCCCGCTTCATAAGTGGACATTTTTGTGCCTATGATGTGTACGGGTGGCAGTATTTGTGCCTGAAGGGGTAGAGGCCAGATGTTGACGTTAAGGGTTTCTCTATGGAAATCATTCTGTGATGATCCAGATGTTGACGTTAAGGGTTTCTCTATGGAAATCATTCTGTGATGATCCAGATGTTGACGTTAAGGGTTTCTCTATGGAAATCATTCTGTGATGATCTACCACGTGAACACAATGCATCTTGACGACACTCGTTCTCACGGTGGCCCTACTCTTCCATTTCAAATCGCTCCCTAAGTCCAGTGTGTACAGCCTGCATGCATAGCAGTGTGGAGCCATCCTCTGGCCTCTTACGTTTTCAGGGACATGCTGAGGTTCTGTGCCAGAACTATCGAGGATGCAGCTAGATGATACCGTGCTCTGGCTCTGTAGAAACATGCTTTTGTCTTCTTCAGGGAGATAGAGATATCCTGTGAATTAGGAAATCTCCACCTAGCCGGGGCATTGGAACGAAAGGGTAGTGGTGGTGACACCTGTGTGACAGCCTTCTTCCCTCTGGCTGCCCATCCGGGTCTGGTACTGGGCAGCTGGCATCGGACACATGGCCGATAAGTTGGGGCAGGATAAATAAGGCAGCTTGTGTATCCAGTAAGTATCCTTGTACCTGCCCACTGGGCCACCTGTTACTGAGACTTCACTAATACGACACTGTCCTTGCTGTGGAGCCTAGAGAGTTTGGGCCTTTGCAGGTCAAATGTGGATTCTCCTTCTTTGGAGACAGTGCCCAGAATTTTGCTCTAAGTGAATCTTTTCTAGCTGTTCCTTTCTTGGGCACTTAGAAGAGTTCCTTTTCAATGCCAGTTCTTTTTCAATGCCCTTTCAGCTATACATTGGTTGTGATACAGTTGGCATAATTCTCATTGGGAAAATTTTCTGGAGGTTTGTGGGTCACTGTCAGATGATGGTTGAATTAAAGTAGGCCATAATTGCTTTTTGCTTTTTTCCTCTAATCTATCCCCTCTCCTTTTTTGCCTCTCCCACTTCTTTTTTTATGCTGTCACAATGAAGTCCTGGCCTTCTATACTATATTTAAAAATGGTATTAGATGCCTTATTTCAGGGTTTTGCAACATTTCCTAAATATCTGAGGCATCTTGTTAAATAAAATTTATAGCTGTTAAGGATTATGTTTCCATCAATTCTGATTTGGTATTATTGATTTTCAGAAGACCTTAATAGGTGGTTGGAGAAATTCACAATATTCTTTTTCTTTTCTTTGACCCTCTCAGAGCTGACAGCCTTAAGTAGACATCTCTTTTTCTGTTTTGAGGCAAGTTAAGAAGTTTCTGTACTACCTCTATGGATAGGTCCTCAGGGTTCCAACTGGGTTAGGAACTGCTAGTCCACCAGCTACTGAAAGTAGCCTTCTGAAGAATCCACTCCTTTTCATCAGAAGTGTCAATAAACAATACTGAGATGACTTCCTGCTAACACAGGGACAGACATGAAGCTCGCATGAAGGAATTCATTCTAGGATCCATTATGGTTTCATGATAAGTCACTAAAACTGTCCTTAAACTGGACCTTGTCTGTTACTTTATATAAAGGGAGCATACATCCTGCTATGTGTATGTGTTCCTTCAGTATGCCCTTGATTGGTGTTGGTTGACTGTTTCCTGACCTCATTCTCTAGAGGACACAGAGGAGAAGGTACTTTCCTCATGTCAGGAGAGGGAAGGAGGGGAGAGAGCAAGTGAGAGTTGTCTCACGGTCAAGAGGCAGTGGATGGTCCCTGTCCTTGTAGTAGGTGTGGCAGAAGTATTGATTGAAGATGGGAATCATTCAGTATATCTGAGTCAAGTTCTATAGGTCTAGACAGGACTTAGAGACAGGGCCACGTAGACCTAGAAACAACCTCGTAGTTTCAAATCTGATATAAAAGCCTGGACACGGGATTTCCCACTACTCTGCCTCCATCTACAGCACAGATTGAGCTAGAGAATGGTATTAGTGGTTTAAAAACCCATTCTTCAGTGTTTTTGGCCTCTTAGTTTATATTGGAAAATAGACTTTCTTCACAGAACTCTGTAACTTAATTCTCCCCAGGCATAAATTGGGCGCCCAAGTAGAAGGTTTTTGTAAAGCTTTGAGTATTTCCCTTAAAATGAGAAATAGTTACAGTCGTGGACCAGAAAGAGAAGAAGAGACAGGCACATTTTAGAGTGTGGACACAGTCCATTTAGACAATACGGGGATGCCCAGGAAAGAGAGACGATGCACTGTAAACGGAGGTCTTAATTGGTCTAGATAATAAAAGCCAGAGTCAGGTACCCAGGGAAATGCTGAGAGATCGAGAGAAGGAACCAGCCACACACACCTTACTTCCTTCTCAGCAGACAAGAGAGCAATTTCCTGTTTGTCCCTGCTTATATCCTGGTTCTGCACAGCTACATCACTTCCTGTCTGTTTGTACAGACCTCTAGACCTCTGTGGTTAGCTAGCGGCAAGTTTCTGCCCAGCTACATTACTTCCTGTTTGGCCAGTCAGCCAACTAATGTTTTATTCATTAACCAATAAGATAAATAAAAATACAGAAAGACTTCCCCCATCATCTCCTCTTTTCTGTCTAAATAAAAAGTGTTTTAACTTTGGTATAGCAAGATATATAACAAAACAGTCATCAAATAAGAACTATAGTTAGCAATATTTAGTTCATTAACATTTAGCAAAATTTAAAGAAAATATTCTATCATCTATCTTATCTTTTTGAGTCTAAAGTCTTATATGTAGCTTACCTTTTATCATAACTAAGGAAAACTATGATTATAACCATCTGTCTTCAACTCCATCAAAGACCACAGAAGGATAATATATAAACTCTAGAACTGACAGAGACATCTGCTGCCCAGCCAGTCACCCATAGTTCCTCTGTAATGTTGAAGCATCCGTCTTCAGCACATAGGCCACAGTGTGTCTGGCAGACTTCTCAGTGAAGCAGGAATTTTTTTTTTTTTTTTTGGTTTTTCGAGACAGGGTTTCTCTGTGGCTTTGGAGGCTGTCCTGGAACTCGCTCAGTAGACCAGGCTGGCCTCGAACTCACAGAGATCCTCCTGCCTCTGCCTCCCGAGTGCTGGGATTAAAGGCGTGCGCCACCAACGCCCGGCTTAATGTGTAGCCCAGGCTGGCCTCGAACTCCTGATCCTCCTGCCTCTGCCTCCTTCAGCAAATCCTACCGGCGTGCGCCACCACAACCGGCGAAACAGGAAATTTTAAGCTGTCCACCTGTATTGGCAGTTTGTCAGTCATTTTTCTGTGTCCTGCAGAATGTCTGGCAGACTCCTTCATGAAGTAGGAACCCTGCAGGACTGTCCCATTGAGTTCAGCAGTCACTTTCCTGTGGGTCCTGCATGCTTTATATAGCAACAGTCAAACAGTCTAGGCAAGAGCAGTTTCTTGCCCAAACGGCTAGTCTTACTATATCAAAAGCAAACGCCTTAACACGTTTCTTCTTCCATGCCGGTCTTCCTCTCAGACATAATTGGTGTTGCCAGGAGCAGTTGTGTCTCACTGTCATGAAAAACCCACATCATTTTAAATGCCATGTTCTGAAGGACTTTGAAAGGTTTGAAGAATATCTATCCATCTCAAATATATCTCTATATATCTAGAAAACCAACATAAGTTTTGACTATAATAAGCAATTATAATCTCTTAATTAGACATTACATTTTTTAATGAGCTGTATATACACAATATCTAAACAAGAGGAGAAATACACAAATAACAAAATTGACCTTAAATTGTATCAAACCACCATCCATACCATATCCCCCCACTTTTTCTTTAGAAAGAGATTGTTTGTGATCATTAACCAATTATAACCAACCCCATTTAATGAAAACATTTATAAAATATAAACTTCCTATGCTTATGTCTCCCATTAGATGAAAGTGTCTTTTTATATCTCCCTCTCCTGCCCCCACTTTCATTTCAGTCTCTCTCTTTCTTAAACTAGAACATTCTGGCTTCATTTATATGCAGGAATGTATCAGTTGAATATAATTATCACCCCAAGGACTATCTACATCTTAATTCATTTTTAGTAATATTGTTTCCTTATGAATTGCTTCCAGTTTTTCAGAAAAGGTTTGAAGAGTTTATAATCTATTACATAGAACATTTAAATTTTAAAGTCAATGAGTTTTTTAACTTAAACATTTTTAAAACTAGCTGAATGTTTTAAAGATATAATATGGTTTATTGATATGATTCATAAATTCTTCATAAATTTTAAAATAACTTTGAACTACTTATCATTTATATATTTAATTTTATTTATGAGTTTTTTAGATATGAATGGTCTGTCTGCATGTATGCTTGCAGGCTACAAGAGAGCATCAGAGCCCATTATAGATGGTTTTGAGTCAACATTTGGTTGCTGGTAATTGAACTCAGGACCTCTAGAAGAACAGCCAGTGTTCTTAACCACTGAGCCATCTCTCCAGTCCCCTTTGTCATTTATTTTTAAACTGTTACAATCATATGTTTTACCTTTTAAGTCTGACTTCTAATTTTAAAATATGTAAGAAAAATTGAAAAAGTCTGGAATAAAGACGGGTACCATCCTTGGAAATGTTTGATTTTTATCATATATGCTTTGCGTCTGCTTTTGTGTCATAATACTTTGTTGAGTTACCATTCCTTTTAATTGGTATTATCAAATTATTCCCCCCCCCCTTTTTTTTTCTTGGAGGTGCAGTCTCACATAGTGCAAACTTACCTGGGGTTACTGTGTAGATTTGGAGGACCGTGATCACCTCCAGCCCCCACTTCTCATTGCTGTCGTGCCTGGTCTTACACACTGTTGGGGATTAAGCCTGGCCTTGGGTGTGCTTTGCAAGTGGTCTACCTGTGTTCTATCTCCAGCCCAATTTCTTCTTCATTTTCTATAGAGTATAAATCTACCTTACTGGCTTTATAATTATCCTCTGAGCAAGTCATAGCATAGAAATGCCAAGCTCTGTGGACAATCTAATAACATATAGAGTGGTTAGTATAGGGAAACCATGAAACACACTTGCTATTGTAAGAGATTTGGTGATAATTTGAGGTTTACTTTTTGCTGTTTATTTTTGAGAATATAATTTAAGTACAATATTTTTTCCTTCCCTTTCCTCCCTCCACTCCCTCCATAAAGTCCTCACTGCTCTCCTTCAAATTGATTGCTTCTTTTTTCATTGTTATCCCATGAATCCATATATTTTCATATACCTACATATTTCTAAATATAACCTGTTGCCTTCATATTATATTACTTATGTGTATGGTTGGAGGGCTGACTGACCACTTGGCACTGGACAACTGATTGGTGTGCTCTTGTCTAGGGAAGACCACCTCTCCTGTTCCTAGCTTTCTCCATTGCCTGCAGTTCCTTGTTTAGAGTTCAGGCCCTGTAGCTTGTCCATGTCCAGTTTGGCACATTCATTTATGTCATTTTTTTTGTTCTTTTTGTCTTTTTCATCCCTCCCCTTCTCCCGCGCTCCCCCACCTTCCCCCTTCCCACCTTCCAGCCACTTCTCAGAGGGGATAAGGCCTTCATTGGGGTATCAATGAAGTCTGGCATACCAAGTTAAGGCAAGACCAAGCCCCTCCCCTCTGTATCAAGGCTGAGCAAGGCATCCCACCATAGGGAATGGGCTCCAAACAGCCAGTTCATGCACCTAGGATAGGTCCTGGTCCCACTGCCAGGACCTCCCCTAACAGATCGAGCCACACAACTGTCACCTACATTAGAGGGCCCAATTCGGTCCCAGGCAGGTTCGCAGCTGTCAGTCCATAGTCCATGGACTCTCCCTAGCTCTGGTCAGCTGTCTCTGTGGTTTTCCCTATCATGCTCTTGACCTCCCCTCCTTCATATGATCCATCCTCCCTCTCTTCAACTGAACTCCAGGAGCTCAGGCCAGTGGTTGACTGTGGGTCACTGCTTCTGCTTCCATCAGCTACTGGATGTGGATTCTATGAGGACAATTAGGGGAGTCACTAAACTGACTAAAGGGAAGGCCTGTTCAGACATCCTTTTCACTGTTCAGACATCCTTTTCACTGTTTGCTAGGCGCCTCAGCTGGGGTCATCCTTGGCCTTCTCAATTCCACGTATTCCCATCTCCTAGTCTCTTGGCTTCTATACTTGCTCCCAGTTTACCCAGGAGATCATAACTATTTTCACTTTTGGGGCCCTCCATGTGTGTCCCTCTTAGGGCCCCCTTTTTAATCAAGCTTCTCTGAGGTTACATGTATGTGTGGATTAATGTCACAGTCTTCAATTCTATTTCTTTGATCCATGTGTCTGGTTTTTTTTTTTTTGCCAATATCAAACTGTTTTTGTTATTACTATAGTTCTATTGTCTAGCTTCAAGTCGGGGATGATAAATGCCTATAGAAGTTCCCTTGTTGTACAGGATTGTTTTAGCCATCCTGGTTTTTTTGATTTTCCATATGAAATTTAGTATTGTTCTTTTGAGGTCTTTGAAGAATTGTGTTGGGATTTTGATGGGGATTTCATTGAATGTGTAGATTGCTTTTAGAAGATTCACATTTTTACTATGTTGATCCTACCTATCAAATAGCATGGGATTTTTTTCCATTTTCTGATATTTTCAGTTTTTTTCTTCAAAGACTTAAAATTCTTGTCATACAGGTTTTTCACTTGTTTGGTTAGAGTTTCCCCAAGATATTTTATGTTATTTCTGGTTATTGTAAAGTGTGATGTTTCTTTGATTTCTAAGCCCATATATTATTTGTATATAGGAGGGCTACTGATGTTTTTTGAATTAATCTTGTATCCTGCCACATTACTGAAGGTATTTATCAGCTGTAGGAGTTCCCTGGTAGAACTTTTGGTATCACTAATGTATACCATCATTTCATCTGCAAACAGTAAAAGTTTGACTCTTCCCTTCCAATTTGTATCCCCTTAACTTCTTTTTGTTGTCATATTGCTCTAGCTAGAACTTCGAGTACTATGTTGAATGGGTTTGGAGAGAGTAGACAACCTTGTCTTGTTCCTGATTTTAGAGGAATTGCTTTGAGTCTTCTCCATTTAGTTTGATGTTGGCTGTTGGTTTGCTATATATAGCCTTTATTATGTTTAGGTATGTTCCTGTTATCCCGGATCTCTCCAAGACCTTTATCATGAATGGGTGTTGGGTTTTATCAAAGGCTTTTTCAGCATCTAATGAGATGATCATGTGTTTTTTTTTTTTTCTTTCAGTTTTTTTACAGGGTGGATTACATTGACAGATTTCTGTATGTTGAACCATTCCTGCATATCTGGGATGAATTCTACTTGATCATGGTGGATGATTTTTCTGATGTGTTCTTGGATTCTGTTTGCTAGTATTTTATTGGGTATTTTTGTATCAGTGTTAATGAGGGAGATTGGTCTTTCGTTCTCTTTTTTATTTGAATCTCTGTGTGGTTTGGGTATCAGGGTAACTGTAACCTCATAAAAAGGGTTTGGCAATGTTCCTTCTGTTTCTATTGTGTGGAACAATTTGAGGAGTATTGGTATTAGCTCTTCTTTGAAATTCTGGTAGAATCCTGGGCTGAAGCCATTTGGTCCTGGGCTCTTTCTTGGTTGGGAGACTTTTAATGACTGCTTGTGTTTTCTTAGGTGTTATAGGCCTGTTTAAATTGTATGTGGTTCTTACCTATCCAGAATATTGTTAATTTCTTCTACATTTTCCAATTTGGTGGAGTACAGGTTTTTGAAGTATGACTTGATGATTCTTTGGATTTCTTCAGTATCTGTTGATATGTCCCCCTTATTAATACTGATTTTGTTAATTTGGATATTTTTTCTCTGCCTTTTGATTAGTTTGGATAAGGGTTTTCCTATCCTGTTGATTTTCTTGACAAACTAACTCTTTGTTTTATTTATTTATTTTGTATTCTCTTTCTTTCTATTTTATTGATTTCAGCCCTCACTTAGATTATTTTCTAGTGCCTACTCCTCCTGGGTGAGTTTGCTTCTTTTTGTTCTTTAGCTTTCTTGTGTGCTGTTAAGACGATCGTGTGATATTGCCTTACGTTCTTTATGTAGTCACTTAGTGCTGTGAACTTTCCTCATAACCCTGCTTTCATGGTGTCCCATACGTTTGGGTATGGTCTGGCTTCATTTTTGTTGAATTGTAGGACATCTTTAATTTCTTTCATGACCAAGTGATGATACAGTTGTGCATTGTTTACTTTTCATGAGTTTATAGGCTTTTTGCAATTAGTGTTGTCATTGAATTCTAACTTTAAGCCATGGTGATCCGATAAGAAATGGGATTATTCCAGTTTTTTTTATCTGTTGTGTGTATCTGTATTTTGTATCTATATTTGTGACCGAGTATGTGGTCAGTTTTAGAGAAGGTTCCGTGAGGTGTATTCTTTTGTGGTTGGGTGGAATGTTCTATAGATGTCTGTTAAGTCCATTTGAGCCATAACATTTGTTAATTCCCTTATTTCTCTGTTAAGTTTCTGTCTGCCAGACCTGTCCAGTAGTGAGAGTGGAGTGTTGAAGTCTCCCAATATTCATGTGTGGGGTTTGCGTGTGACTTAAGCTTTAGTAATGTTTCTTTTACAAATGTGGGTGTCCTTGTATTTGGCGCATAGATGCTTAGAATTGAGGCTTCATCTGGATGGATTTTCCCTGTGATAAATATGAAATGTCCTCCTCTGTCTTCTTTGACTAATTTAAGCTTGAAGTCTATTTTGTTCGATATTAAGGTAGCTACAACTGCTTGTTTCTTAGGGCCATTCGATTGGAAAATCTTTACCTAAGCCCTTACTTACTTTAATGTAATGCCTGTCTTTGGGGTTGAGTTGTGTTTCTTGTATGCAGCAGAAAGATGGGTCCTGTTTTCGTATCCCTTCTGTTAGCCTGTGTCTTTTTATAGGTGAGTCCATTGATATTAAGAGATATTAATGATCAGTGATTGCTAATTCCTGTTATATTTGGTTTTGTTGTCGTTGGTGGTAGTGTTTGTGTGTTTCTCTTCTTTGGGGCATGCTGGTGTGAGTTATTTGTTGCCTGTGTTTTCTTGTGTGCAGCTAACTTCCTTAGGTAGGAGTTTTCCTTCTGTTACTTTCTGTAGGTCTGGATTTGTGGATAGGTATTGTTTAAATCTTATTTTGTCATGGAATAGCTTATTTTCTCCATCTATGGTGATTGAAAACTCTGCTGTGTATAGTATTCTGGGCTGGCATCAATGGTCTCTTAGTGTCTGCAGAGCGTCTGTCTGGAACTTTTTGGTTTTCAGAGTTTCCAGTGAGAATTCAGGTATAATTCTGATAGGTCTACCTTTATATGTTACTTGGCCTTTTTCCTTTGCAACTCTTAGTTACAAAGGACTGTAAAATATAGGAAATCACAATTTTTTGGTTTGGCAAAAAATTAGAATTTAACTGAAAAATATGACAGGAGCACATGCAATCTTTAGGACTGTTTAATAGTCCCTCTTTATTATGTCACTGCTCTTGTTAATTACACACTACCGTGTTGTGTTGTGCAGGCAAACGAATGGATTGTCTTCTGTTACTCTGATTGTATTATCTGTTGTGACCTTGAGAGTCATGACTCTTAATGTCTGAGATGTAAGATGGAAGAAAACATGATGTACTTTTGTTCCTGAACTGCAAGTATCAGTGTGAAGTTGAGATGTTTTAATTTAAAATATCCTAAGCCTTATATATGTACATTTTGTATGTTGTATATTCATAATTTTAATCTCAGAATGTTTTATTTGTATTCTCAAATCAATCAAATGAACATTTATACCATATTTTAGTTCTGACATTTGCTGCCCATGTCTATGGAGAAAGTTCAGCAATGAGCAAGCTTAGTTTCCAAAATGATCTTGAAATAGTTTCCTATTAAAAGAAGCAAAGGTTTCTTTGAGAAATCTTTGACTCAGGTTGGAGAAAGAAAATATATATAAAGTGATCTTGAAAAATGTTATACCAGACACCATAACTACCAGATCCACAACAAAGGTGCCTCGGAGCCAAGTCAGAAATGTTCTCAGTGTCAGTGACCAGTTATTTCATTTAGCCTGACGTCATAGACTATGACAGTGAGGAAGCTGTTACAATGGTGCAGTTGCTTGCTCTTAGATGTTTTAACTAAGTGTTCTATTTGGGCATCAATAAGGATTAAAGTCATAGTGAATTGACAGCCCCTTTTGATGCTTAAGTATATGTTTTCATAATGGGAAAAAATAACCCCACAAAAAGTAGCGAGTCCCCATCTCCCGCTGGCGGTCATTGATGGATGTTAACTCTGCTCTGGGCTGGAGGAATAGCGTGCAGTGCTTTTGCAGAGGGCCTGAGTTAGGTGTCTCTCCACAGCGCCTACACTGCAACTCCAGCTGCGTGTGCATCCAGTGTCTCTGGGCTCTGCAGGCACCTGTACACGTAACTGTAGGCACACACACTGAAAGTAATGAAAACTTAAAACAAAACAAAAAAAAAACCACAGCATCTTGAAACTGATAAACCAAAGCAAGATAAAATATTCTTATTTCTAGGCACCTGAGCCTAACAAATAATAGAGGACATAGAAACTTTATGTGCTAACAAATAAAGATGAAGCAGTAGAATTAGAATGATTTTGTAATCAGAAAGAGAAAATCATACTTGCATTATGGATATACTACTACCTAATGATCTTGCCCAAATACTCTAAAAAGATTTATTTGTGTGTGCATGCACACACACAGAGGTCAGAAGAGAACATCAGGTGTCCTCTCTTTCATTTCTGCCTGTTACGTGGGTGCTGGGATCTGTCCTCGTGATTGTGCCGCAGGTGCTCTTAACTGCTGAGCCATCTTCCAAACCTTTGCCAAAATACAGAATCCGGATCTGATGAAGTCGCTTACATCCAACATTTTATCGGAAATAAAGAAGGCAGAACAACTTGTTAAAGGTGTTCCACAGATTCTCAGAGAAAAGCTGAGGAAATCTGTAGATTAAAAAGGACATAAAAAACCCATAACTTGTAAGTTAGATTTATGTGTGTATATGTATACACACACATACACGCACACACACACACACACACAGAGAGAGAGAGAGAGACTCGTTTATTTCAGTAACAAATCCATGGATAAAGATAAGTTATTACCATAAAAGAGAATAGTGGTAGCAGGTGTGGTGCATACCCCTTTAATACCAGCTCTCAAGAGGCAGAGGCAGGCAGATCTCTGTGAGTGCATTGTCAGCCTGGTTTACAAAGTAAGTTCTAGGTCAGCCAGGGTTGCTACAGAGAAGCCCTGTCTCATAACATAAACAAGCAAACAAAGAACAGTGGCTTCTCTCAGGTGGAGCAGGAGATGAATAGCGATGGTCAGGGTGAGACGGCCGACAGCCTGCTTTTTTCTGTGTAGTGGTTCTAAGTATAGTTAGAAGTCTGTGAATGAGACTTAAAAGATTTTCTGATTTGTGAAAGTAAGTTATACGGAAAGGGAATTGACTATAGGAGAGAGATGTGTGTAGGGAAATGGTAGAGATATGTGTAGGGAATTGATGGCTTTCAGATTAACTAAGACTTGTTGATTGAGGATTTTATTAGTGCTATTCTTGGGAATTTTAACTAGCCTGTAAGTGGAGAGGCACTAAAGTTTATTTAAATGTGGCTGGAGTGTTGAAAGCTGTTTTTAGGAAGATAAATCTCTGAAGGTAGATTTCATTGAGAAACTGTTGTGTGAAGTTGGAGCTGATAAGGATTGGCTTGAGGCAGTCCTTGAAGGAATGGGTTTCCGATGGCTTTGTAGCAGCCTGTTATGTAGTAGGCTGTGAGTCAGATGGTTAGAGTAAGGCATTAGAAAGAACTTGAAACTGTAACTTGAAGGCACTCCCTTTCTCCCTTTCTCCTTTTATTGGGTTAGACTTGGTCAATTTGGATGACAGGGTTAGGTGATGTAGAGTAAGGGCTGATTCTCCTCATAATGTTTTTAGAATCTCAGGATGGTTGTGAAAGATTCAAGATTCCACATTGTTCATCAAAATGAACAGTTCTGCCAGGCTCCATGGTGCAATCCTAAGTGGTAGGAATTCCTGGAATCCTAGCGCTTGAAGGGTTCAGAGAGGGAGGGCCAGAAAAGTTGATCCAGCCTGTTTTACATAATGAGTTCTGGGCCACGTGGGCACTGCCACTTTCTCCAAAACTAATAAATAAGTTCAAACAAACAAACAAACACGAAAATACTTGGGTTAATTGAGGAACTGGCCATACGGGTTGTTCTGATTGAGAGCATAGTTGGAGCTTTTTAAACTTTCCATCAGAATTACTGTGAAGTCAAACAGCAGTTGGCCTAGAACAGGGCTGAAAAGAATCTTTTTGACTCCATAGCACTCAATTTCAGATATGCTCTATTTGGCATAAGTTGAAGGCTTTTTGTTTTAGTTTTTTGGTAAAGGTTAAACACGGGGTTGTGGATGTTCTTTTTAGAGATTTGTGGTTATTTAGGGCGTCCACTGGTAAACAGAAAGGATGAAGAGCTCTTTTCATGTCTGCAGAATGGAAAGCTTCACAGATTAAAGTGACCACAATCACAATGGGACTTCATGGAGTCACTGCACTTTCTTACCCCTGTGTTCCTTGAACAGGTTGCCTGTGACTTGCTTCGCAGAATAATTCGCATCTTATATCTCACTAAGAGACTCCAGGGACAACTGCAAGGAGGAAGTCGAGAGATAACTAAAGCTGCTCAGAGTCTTAGTGAACTTGGTAAGTCCTTTCCTCATTAAAAATAGGTAGACGTTGTTAGTGTTTAGGCATTTGTGCTGGCCTGCCTTTGGAGTTCTGACAGGATACGCCTCAGCTTCTGCTACTAAGAGAACCTGTGCCTATTCACTGTGTTCCCTTTTAAAAGGGCCCTGCCCACCTCCCATCTTCTCTCTCTCTCTCTTCCTCTCCCTCTCTCTGTCTGTCCCTTTCTCTGTCACTCTCTCTCTCTGCTTCTCTTTCCTGTCACCCATTGCTTCTGTCCGTGGAGGCTGGTCTCTCCTCTCCCTTTCCCCTTTTATGATCCTTTTCCCCTAATAAGAAACCTCTTGGTTTGAACTCTGACACATGGTGTCTTTATTTATTGCACTATTTTGTTTCTTTTAATTACAGCAGAAGAGCCAGATGGTGGTGGCGCACACCTTTAATCCCAGCACTCAGGAGGCAGAGACAGGCAGATAGATCTCTGTGAGTTTGAGGACAGTCTGGTCTGCAGAGTGAGTGCCAGGACAGACTCCAAAAGTACATAGAGAAACCCTGTCTGAAAAAAACAAAACAAAACCAAAAATAAATAAATAAATAAATAAATAAAGTAGAAGTTTGACAGTTTGACTTAGTTGATTTGTTGGTATTTGTTATCACTATTAACAAATATTACTAAAATTAAAAAATATCTGTTTATATCATTATTATAAGCAATGCTTCTTCTCAGAAAGAGTGAATAAAATTAGATTTCTTAAAAATGTTTACTTTAAAAATGATCATATAATAAAACTGGCATTTTTGAATTGTTGTATATATTGTAACACATAAATATTTGAGTAACTGTGAGCACAGTCATAATACAAAACACTTTTATCACTCTTGAAAATATGTATGTCATTACTAGATGATCAGAACTATCCCTGCCCTCTAACCTGACAGCTTTTATAATTTTTCTATCATGATAGTTTTGTCTATTAATATGACACATAGCTGGAATCATGAAGTCCATACCTTTCTTGAGGCTGGCTTCTTGTTCCTAGCTTTTAATGCCTTTGAGATGTATTCAGATTGTTGAGTATATCAGCGTTCCTTAGAATACTTCTGTGCTGTTAAGGGATTGTCTTTGAGTCACTGGTTGAAGGAGAATTTGAGTTTGAAATTTCTAGCTTTTGGTGATTATGAATAGAGCATCTGTAAACACATGTGCGCAGGTTTTGTTGTGATTTCTATGGAGTAAATATCCAGGAGAAATGCTGTTTGCTTAGGCGATAAATCACGTGCTGATGTGATATCCCAATGTCTTTATTCATCTTTTCTTTGATATTTGAAATTGGCCCTTGGCATTCAAGGTTTAGAGTTGGTGCTTTTGCTGGCTAAGATTTTTCAGGGGAAAGTTTGAATAGCCAGTGAGTACACATAGAAGAGACGCACACCTGGGTTTTGATGAGACTTTGTGTGCTTCTTGTTTTCATTAGGTACCCAGTAATCTTTTAGAAGTGAAAATATTGGCGATGCTTATTCTCTTACAGGGTCAGAAGGCCCTTTGATTGTATATGTCTCAAATATTAATGGCTTGCTTATTCTTGGTGGCATGATTATTCCAAAGTAACACTAGAAAAATGTATCTGACAGGCTCTTTCTGAGTTTTTCTGTTTCTGATATTTCCATTGCAAAGTCTTGCTCTGTGGGTTGTGATCCTGATGGGGTCACATATCAGATATCTTTCAATCGGTATTTACATTTCAATGAATAACAGGAAGTTATAGTTATGAAGTAGCAACAAAATAACTTCATGGTTCAAGGTTCTATAGCATGAGGAAGTATTAAGGGGTTAGGGTTAGGAAGGTTGAGAACCACTGACCTAATGTTTATATTATATTTTTACTGGTCTAAGAAATACAGTAGCCTTCACAAATTATGCGTCAACATTTAAATCGTGCAATTCTTAAGTACACACATTGATTAGGCTCATCTTTACAATACATTACTTAGTATGCTGGAATATAGTATATCAAAAGTTAATTTTTAAGCAGTTAGTAATATTTGAGTGTTGTTTTAGAGGCATGTATTTTTTATTTTAAAATTTAGTCTCATGTGTGTTACCCTCTTGATTTTTATTTGGAAGGCGGTAATTATATATGTGTGCACATACACACATAAATACATATACCTGTGTGTAACTGGTAATCAAAGAAGTTGAGAGTGGGGGAGCATGAGAGGAATTGAAGGGAGGGCTTGCGGGGACTCAGGAGGGAGGCAAGGAAGGGAAAGTGATGCAATTTTATTCCAATTAAAACATTTGAAAATAGTGCATTATATATATTCGTAATTCTTTTACACTTGTAAAGTTATCATTTGTGCTGCTTTTTCTTTTAATTTTTTCAACCTTTGCTTTTATTCTTTACCCTCCTTCTTTGTCCTCTCCACCTCCCTAGTCGGCCAAGTTCATGTTCTTTCTCTCAAAAAACCCCAGTAAGACAAGGGAAGACAAAGACCCAGATTAAGCAAGTGAACCGGGAGTCTTTTGTGTTTGCCAGCTACTCCTGGGCATGAGGTCTGCCCTGTAGTGTAGTTGATATGCCCAGCAATATCCCATTGGGAACGCTGACCTTCCTTTTCCAGTCTCTTCCTGTCTAAGGGACGATCTGCGGGTTCTCTCCCACTCCTCTGTTCTGGGATTTCGTCTGTTTGAACGTGCATGTCTTGTCAGGCTCTGTGAGTTCATGTGTGTCTGTCCTTTCCGTGGAGTCTTCCAAAGAAGTAGCACCATAAATATTATATAGTCAGATAATGCTATATGTTAAGACACTAGAGACTTCAGTGAGATTAGTGATGATTTAGACATGTCAGGGGACAAAGAGATTTCATGCACTGTGCAGACTTAATAGCAGAATGGAAGCTGTACAAAAAGTCTTTGTAACACATTTACCTCTTCGTATGCTATGACAAGGTTTCCTTCAGTAGAGCCCAGCTGTGAGGCCCTGGTGGCCCTACAGATCACAGGGTTAGTGTGGTCTCAATAACCCTCACACTATGCTTTTTCAGTTATTCAGTGGAAGCCACTCTTTCCTGGGGAATATTTGTTTTGAATTTGTTTTTGTTTACCATGATTTCCTTTTCCCAAGTGTGTTATTTGCTGTTTTTCCCTTTTATTGACAATGGATTTTTTCCCTCACATTACATATCCCGATTTATGTAATTCCTCTACTCCTCCCAGTTCCTCACCACCTCCCATCACATCTGGTTTCCTTTGGTGTGAAGAGACACCATGACCTCGGCAGCTCTTATAAAGGAAAGTATTTAATGGGGCTGGCTGACAGTTCCAGAGGTTTCGTCCATTACTGTCCTAGTGAAAAGCATGGCAGCATGCAGGCAGACATGGTGCTGAGAGTTCTGTATCTTGATCCACAGAACTCTGAATTGTGTCATTGGATGTGGCTTGAGCTTGTATGAGACCTCACCTTGCTTCCACAGTGACACACTTCCTCCAACAAGACCACTCCAACAAGGCCACACCTCCTGCTAGTGCTACCCTCTATGTATGGGTCAAGTATTCAAACTCATGAATCTGGGGCGGGGCATACCCGTTCAAACCAGCACAGGACCTATAGGGTCAAAAGAGAGAGAAATATATATATATATATAATAAAAAAGATAAAAATAAGAATAAAAAGAAAAAAAGGAAAAGTCCTGGCATGATATTATGAGACAAGGAACTTCCCAAGATTCCATTGAGTACTGCTGGGCATGCAACCTTACCCTTAAGAGTATGTGTTTCCTTTAGAGAAGGGAATTTCATTTGCAGAGGGTATCAGTTGGAGATGGCTTCTGGCCTAGGGCAGGGCAGGGCATGTGTCCATTCTTTCAGCGCTAGGACTCCATCTGGTGCGGAGTGCAGACCTGTGCATGCTGCCTTCGTTCCTGTGAGCTCATCTGACTCAGACACCCTTTTTCCTTGTGTCTCTTACTCTCTTCCTCGTCTGAGCTCAGAGGGGAGGGCTTTCATGGAGACATTACGTCTAGAGCTGTGTGTTGTCTGTCACTCTCTTCGGTATGTCCGGCTGTGGGTCTCTGTGGTTGTTACCGATCTGCTGCAGGAGGGAGCTGGAGGAAGTGTCTCTGACAATGGCTGAGGAAGGCACTGATCAGCCTCCTTAGCCAGAGTGGCGAGTGTTGTTTTCTTAGTGTATTCTTACATAGGGTTGTAAAAGTTCTAGTATCAGCTAATTTAATCTCTCACTTTTGAAACATCAAAATTTGTAATTTCTATGCAGCAAAATTTACCTGTAGTAATCATTAAATAAACTTATTTCAAGGTTTAGTGTATGCATTTATCCTCAATGACGGTCCATCATATTTAAAAGTAGCAGATATTATGATTATTATGTTCTAGAACCAATAGATATGGCAATACAAGTAGTGGCGTGTTCTTTAAGCCTCTTTTCTAATGTATTGGCTTTACTGAAGATATTTTATAAATATTAAATGTTAAAGTTCCTGAGATGATGGTTCATGGTTGGCGTATCTGAATGTGGATGTGTTAAACACTTAGACCTCTGGGGCTGGAGCGGCAGTGCAGAGGTTAAGGGTGCTTTCTGCTTGGGCTTAGTGCCCAGCACCCCCCCCCCCCCCCCGTCTAGTAGCTCACAACTGTCTATGCCTCCAGTTCTAGGGGAAGCTAACACCCTCTTTTGGCCTCTGTGGGTACCTGTGTGTACATAGTGCACTCACAGAAACTGCAGCAAATGCACGTAAAATGAAAAGAAATCTTTAAAAAATTAAAGCTTATGTGAATAATGTATAATTTCATATTTGCAAAGTCATCTTTTTCTCTTTTGCCAGTGTTCAATTTTGTTCAGTTTTGCCATGATAGTTAAATAAAGAGAAGTGAGGAAGATAACAAATTCCCATCATACATTGGAATTAGTATTTTATAATTATGTACATGCATCCATCATCACACACTTCAGTGATGAGAACATTTCTAAAATTGTCAGTCTGTCTGTGTGGTACTGGCTCTCCTTATGTAAGTAAACACAATGGGTTCACTCCTTGGTGAGTGCAGAGCCAGTAACCACACCTAAGAGACGAAAGAATGAAGTTTGTTACCTGCAGCAAGTAAGGAGAGCACAGGGCTCCCGGCACGCAGGGGAAGAAGACTTTGCTGAGAGTTCACAACTGCTCCTATTGGAAGGACGTCTCATCGTATATAGGGCTTGGCACATTCCTAAGCACATTTATTTCAGGATCGTGCTTCACACATTGCGTGTTCAGAAGTGGAGGATAAGAGTGACTCTGGGACAGATAGTTTCACATTATGAGATTATAGTGAACAAAGTTGTCCTTTTGAGGACAAGCTGTTTGCGACCCTAAACCCCAACTGGACCCAACCTTCTGATAGCTCATTCAGGATAACCCATTGATGTTGATAGATAGTGCTCTGGTGACCAGTCACCTCCCAGCTGGAGATCAGTCCTTCCAACACACGAGTCTTTTTCAAGGACATGTCTGTCTGAACCACAGCTGTGTGATACTGGGTTACAGTCTGTTAAACTAACTTATTTGCATGCTGTGAAGTAAATGCTAGCCTTTGGAATGAAAGTGATATGATTTTTTTCTCTCTATGCAAATGAAATGGGCACACATCTTGTAATAAAGTGTGTTTGTAATTTGAATGAAATCAGTTAAAGCTGCTGTTGGTTAGATGTTCGAAGCAAACCATGTGCCTAATGCTACCATGTTTATGTTACTCTGCTTTCCCTGTAGTCTACAGTAAAGGTTAGGGTTATGAAGAGCCCTCTGTTAAGTAACTGCTAATTTCCTGAGCCCAAGTTTCTAGCTTTTATGCTTCCCATTGGTGACTATCTTTATTTTATCTACACAAGATTAAAATTACACATAATTTTAAGTTATATTCTAGACAAGGATAAGAATTTTGAATATTTCCTAGATTTCAATCATACATTTTATCTTGAGTGTTAAAATGATTTTCTATTAATACCACTAGCTAAAACAAATTTGTTAGTGTTTTGATACTCCAAATTTATAGGTTATTGTGATAAATTATATAATATGTATGGTTTCTTAGCTGAAATACAATTTCGCTCTATTTTTAAAAATCTACTGTATCTTCGAATTAATAAAACTTTTTTTTTTTCAAGGTAAGGTTTCTTTATGTAGCCTTGGCTGTCCTGGAACTCACTCTGTAGACCAGGCTGGCCTTAAATTCACAAAGATCCGCTGGCCTCTGCCTCCTGAGTGCTGGGATTAAAGGCATGTGCTACCACTGCCCAATGAAAAACTTACTTTTTTATCTTCATTATTTTTTAGTTTTTGAAAATACTGCATTTGGTGCTGGAGAGATGGCTCAGAGGTTAAGAGTACTGACTGCTCTTCCGGAGGTCCTGAGTTCAATTCCCAGCAACCACATGGTGGCTCGCAACCATCTATAATGAGATCTGGTGCCCTCTTCTGGCATGTAGGCAGAACACTGTATATGTAATAAATCTAAAAAAAAAAGATTTATTTAAAAAAAAAAGAAAATACTGCATTTGTGGACTAATTACTATAGTGTACAAAGGTGTATTTGTAGGTAGCATTTTATTTTATTTTTACTTACTATTTTTGACTTTTTTTACAAGTAGGATTCAAAGGAAGAAAATGTTTCCATTAAAAACCAGACCATACCTTCATGCATAATTCTGATCTGCTTATAAAAATCATAATTTGTAACTCACATATTTATCAAATGATTATTTCCATGTGAACAAGCTTGTTAGTAACCCAGTATAAATTTAATGAACAGATACAGGTTTTGTGTTTGAGAAGTTCAAGGGCAGTCACTATGTCTATATTGGAATCATAAATCTGATACTAACAATCATGCTGATGTGGTTTCCAAGAAGAATAAAACTGCTTTTTCCATTTGTACTCATCTTTATTTCTCAAGAAGCAGTACGAAAAAACTCGTCATTTTATTCCTATAAAACTTAGGTACATTTATTAATTTCTTCTATAAATATTTACTGAATGCCTGCCTACTGCATACACCTTGTGCTATTTTATACATTAACAATATGTCCCAAAACAAAACACAAAGTTCCCTTTCTCTTTATAGCTGTATTCTAATGGGTTCTAAAGTTACACATATAGTGCTCCTGGAAAATTCTGACTCCAGAGTCTGTGCTTTTAACCACCAATGCTTTACTTAAAGTCCTTGGCAGCCCTCATTGATTTGCCAAAAAGATTGCTGTCTTTGTTAGGTCTCCAAATCTCTTCCTTCTTTAAAACCCATGAAAAAAATTCAAGACTTTATCCCACATCCTAAGATTATCTTGAAGATAAAACTAAATCTAAATAAAGATCTGCCTATTAGGTGGAAATGAGAGAATGACTTTTGATTGAAATATGATTATCCCATATTTTAACCCAAATATAAGATATGTATTATTTAAAGGATGCTGTGTGCAAGCAGCAAACACATTTTGTGATTGTGGCAGTTAATGATTTAATGGTCCATATCAAAGCTTTGTTGAGTCATTTTAAGATCATTTTAAAAATTAGCAGGGCATGGTGCTGAACACTTTAATCTCAGCACTTGGGAAGCAGCTGAAGGGTCTCTGTGAGATCAGCATCAGCCTGGTCTACATAGTTAGTTCCCGGCCAGAACTACATAGACGCCCCCCTCATATATGCAGTAAATTTTATGTATATATATATATATATATATTTTTTTTGGTTTTACGAGACAGGGTTTCTCTGTTTTGGAGGCTGTCGGTCTAGCCTGGCCTCGAACTCACAGAGATCCGCCTGCCTCTCCCTCCCGAGTGCTGGGATTAAAGGCGTGCGCCACCACCGCCCGGCTTTTTTTTCTTTTGGTTATGTATATTATAGAAATTATATACATACATATGCACTAAATTATAATGAGTCAGTTGGGGAAGTTGGACAGAGAAGTCCATTAATTTATGTCCTAATATCATATATCATGAGAGAACATTCTTTAAGCCAATTTTCTTTGTAAGCATTTGGCTGTATATTTACTCTGGTAGAAGGGATAATTATAACAGTTTCATCTAATATTGTACAGGTGGGTAGGTGCAGCCTTGAGTCTCCTATTTATTCTCTTTGCCTGCCAGCCCTGTCTATCCTTTCTCTTCCTACCCATTGGGCGTTCAGCTCTTTATTAGACTAATCAGGTGCCTTAGGCAGGTGAGGTCAAAGAAATGCAGCACATCTTTACATAATTAATTACATATCCTTACATTGTTAAACGAATGCAGCATAAACAAAAGTAACACACCTTTGCACAGTTAGAGTAATAACCTGAGTATAAACAAATGTAACACACCTCTGCCCAGTTAAGATAATATTCCTCAACAGGTAATTTTGGAAATCTTTGTGTCTAAATTTTATGGTCTATTTCTTTAATTAACTTTTTTAACTTTTCAGGTTCATCCAGATTAATTTATTGGGTAGGCGGAAATTTTCAGTACTATTTCTGATTATGTGCTTGCATATATGTCTTAGGAGAGAACATTAGATAGGACCTTTATTTTCATTTATGGTGTGGACTCTTCCATCTCGAATCTTTTACAAAGTGTACTTAGTATATATAATATATAATATATTATTGGTTGAGTTTTGCTGGGCTTTGTCCCTCTGAAACACATTTTGATATTTGGTTGCTGTTATGGCATTCCTGGGAGGTAGGTCTTTATGAAGTAATTAGATCATTATGAGGATTAATTCATTCTTAGGGGGCTAGATTAATATGTTGCCCCTCTCCCACATCTACTTGGGTTTCTGTGTTCTATCGTCAGTTGAATTGGCTAGATGTTGGTTCCTGTTTCTAGACTCTCTAGTGTTTAGGGTCATAAACAGAACAAGGTTTTCACTATGTTAATTCTCTTTCAGGCGTTCTGTGAAGTCACTTTGAAGGTCACTTACTCGCTCATATGTGTGGGTTTACTGATGGTCTCTTTTCTGTTCCTATGAAACAAATATCTGCATTTTTGCTAGTATTATTCTGTTTAATTGCCTTAGCTTCACAATATTGACATCAGATAGTGTGTTTTAAAAAGTGCAGGCATCTGTGCCTCACCAGTTGGCCGTACCGTTAGAGCGACCAGGTTAAGGTAATGTGTGTTTGCTTGTTTCTCATTTGCATTTCCAGTCTCTATATTGGGCATTGTGAATTTGAATTGCTTTGAGAATGATCTGTATAGCTTTAAAATATCTGCTTTATCTTTGAAATACAATTAGGGATGTTAAATGGAGATGGCATATGTATAATCTTTCCATTCTCAGTGATTGGATGTAAGAACGCTTTGTATTCCTCGTTTAGAAGAGTAAAGTTACCTGTTCATTTTATTGGTACTTGACTTTTGGCATCCACAAATATTAAATATTATTTTATTTTGACAAGATGGTCTTTGAAAATTTTGATTAAAGACTGGAATCGATTTCATGTGGTCATTTTTCTTCTATTTAATAAGTTTTCTAAGACACTTAGAAGATCTGTAGTGATACTGTGTTCATTGAAAGTTATGTCTCTTTGAGAAAACTAAGGTGAAGGAGTCTTCCTACAATTTTCAATGGATTAATATGCAGTTTCTAGAGCATTCCACCTCTGTATATTTTACTGTTGTCTTGTGACCACTTCAGGAAATTTGCTCTTATTTCATCCACGTTGGGGATCTTCAGGCGTGGCTTGGATGCTGTGGGGATGGTCTCAGAGTGAAGACTTGTGGTTTGGAGGTAGTGAAGCAGAGGGAGGAGAGTCCGGAGTTAGAACTGAGCGCTGCTTTGCAGTGAGAAACTGAGTCTGTTGTGCTCATCTAAGTCATATTCAGATATGTTAGTGTGCTTCCTTTAAGAAAAAGTAAGAGTTAACTGGGCATTTGCTAGATACTCGTTTAAATTAAGACATTTACTGATAGTAGTCCTATTTTATGGTACTGAACAGTTAAAGGGAATGCTTTTGGTGCTAATATGGAGTTCATCTACTGTGTAGTTGCCTGGATGAGTTCTAAAGGTCAGAAATTTATCCTCTTATCATCCTGGAGGCCGATACACTCAAGATGGAGCACTGTCTCTCCTGTGTACCTTCTTGCTGTGTCTTCCTGGGGCAGAAGGGGCAGGGCTAAGGGGAAGTCTGTTCCCACATGGAAGGAGAGGAGAGAGATAACATGCTTCTGCAAGCCCCTTTAATAGCATTATTAATGTGTACTATCTGCCAGGCGCCTTGTGACCTAACATATACCCAAAGGCCTTGCCTGTCTACATTACTGCTTTGGGGTTAGCATAAATCCATACCATAGCAGTTTTCATGCTCTGTGGTTTGATTTCTGATTTCAGATGAACAAAGTTCATTAAACATAGTATCCTAGGCATTATAGCGAACACCTCAAAGATGGGCTTGACTCTTGTGGTTTCACTGTCAGTCACTAACTTTTTTAAAAAAAATGGAAGCGATAGGCAAAAAGACCAGGTCAGATGCTGGATGCTGGATGAAGACAGGAGATTGAAGCATGAAAACTATGTTATTTGCTCTTGTTGGTGTTGAAGGTAAAAGAAAGGGATTAAGAATCAAGTCAGATAGATGGCATTAGAAGTTGACATCTGCTCTCAACTGGTAGCCGGGAAAGCAGTGGGACTTGCTGGCTGTCTTACAACCACAAGGCACTAAATTCTGTACCTACGTCAATGAGCAAGGAAATAGTTTACTCTAGAGCTTTTTAATGCAAACCTCACTTTGTTAACATTTGCGTTTTAGGTAATCAATATTTACATTTTGTGGTGCTAGGGACTAATCCAGGGCCTAATGGAAATAAGAATATATTTAGTTAAGATTTCATAGTTTCCTGTTGAGGCTTGTAGTTCAAAAATTGTATTTGTTTAGTACATACTCTGAAGAAATCTTGTGATTTGAATGAAGGGAATGTTAGCTGTTTAACTCTAGTCTCCTAATTTGCTTAATTGAAGTTGTCTGGCTTTGCCTTGTTTCTAAATTTATGTTCTGTTTGAGAAACTATTCTAATTTTATGTATTTTACTTGAAACAGTGTGCATAGGTGCTTTACCCTCATGTATGCCTGTGTACCGCATGGACATTGCTCATGGAGACCAGAAGAGGGTGCTGGGCCCCAGCTGCAGTTGCAGGTGGCGTCATCTGCGGTGTGTGCTGGGCATGTGGTCTGGAAGAGCCAGTGCTTTCAGTCATGGAGCCATCTTTCCACCCTCCTCTCTGCTCCCCAACCTCTTCTAGAAAAGTCTGAAAATGTGCAAGTCTTGAGGACTGAGGAGAAGGCCCAATCAGTAAAGTATTTGTCACAAAAGCGTGAGGATCTGAGTTCAGATCCCTAGCACCCATGTAAAAAGCTGGGCATGACAGCATGGGCCTGTGACCCCAGCACTAGGGAGGCAGAGTAGGAGGATCATTGGAGCTGCTCAGCCAGTCTAGGAGTCAGTAAGTTCCAAGTTCATTGAGAGGTCATGTCCCCAAACTGAGGTGGATGGCGAGTGCTCAGTGAAGGTTCTCAGGGTTGGCTTCTGACTCCCACAGGCCCATGGATGCATGCATTCCTGTACAGTGTGCAGCTTCACACACAGAAAGCGAGGTGGGGATTGATACTGTTTTTAGTAGTATGTTAGATCAACGAGGCAGCCCAAAGCTTTATTTGGGAAGAGATTTGTATAGCCAGCTTCAGTTGAGTAGGAGAGTTTATTTGGGATCACCATATGGTGACCTAGACTCTCCAACTTGATCAGGGCTGAAAGGACACCCAGGGTGATCACCTCTTCCAAAAGTAAACCAAACAACACCCTGGGCTTTCGAGTGTATATTAAATGTGGTAATTATGGGCTAGGTGTGGACAGAAGTCACTTTGCTGACATCGGGTCTCCTGAACAAAGTTTGCGAATCATTAAGAATAGCTACCTAATTAATTGATGTGGAAAAACTACTGCTCAACACGAAGTAGTGAGACTGATGTTTTAAAGTGAGTTAGACTGTAGCACTGAAAAATAAAAGCTAAAAAGGGTTGGTTAGAAAGATTCTCCCTGATAGTAAATGAC
Organism: Mesocricetus auratus; assembly: GCF_017639785.1. Taxonomy (NCBI): domain Eukaryota; kingdom Metazoa; phylum Chordata; class Mammalia; order Rodentia; family Cricetidae; genus Mesocricetus; species Mesocricetus auratus. The sequence continues at coordinate 82,709,975 of NW_024429186.1, forward strand.
TGAATATATCTTGTTGAATGTATACTTGTAGGCTAATTATTTTAACATAATGATCAGAACAGCAGTGTTTTCAGAAATGCTTCTTTCATCAAAATGATGCATTGCTAACACTTTAGAGACTATCATGAAATTATATCAGAATGATTACAAACATTTCTGCTGTGAAATTTAGATTGAGACAGGAAGAGATGAGCATTGAAACCATTTAGATCATGACTTAAATTCCATTTTCTTCTGTATTGCTGACTGGATTTGAAAAACCCTCCCATTTCTAAAGACTGTTGAGACTTACTGAGACAGCAGTAAATCTGCACCCTTGCCTGGCCCTCAAAGATTGCTTTTCTCTCATCCTTTTTTCTTTATGACTGTAAAAACCAAAATTTTGTCACATTTTAACAGTCACCTTGGGCACATGTCATACTTCTGCATTCAAAAGTACATTTATAGTTCCAGAAAAACCAAAAACGAAAGTTTTTACTTTTTGTTGTTTTGTTTTTGTTTTTCAAGACAGGGTTTCTCTGTGACTTTGGAGACTGTCTTGGAACTAGCTCTTGCAGACCAGGCTGGCCTTGAAAGTTTTTACTTTTATGTGTACAATCTTCATGGATTTTTTTTTTCTAGACAGGGACTTATTCTGCAGTTCAGGCTGACATGGAACTTACTGTGCGACCTAGACTGATCTCATATTTCTCCTGTCTAAGCCTACTGACTAACAACACCTGGCTGTTCTCGTGGATTTATTTTCTGACAGTGAAATATTGAAGTCTTACTACACAGATTTCCATGTTGGAGATGGGTACTGAAGGACCATAAAAAAAAATACTTAAGAGGCTACAGAAATGGCTCTGTGGTTAGCAGCACTGGCTGTTCTTCCAGAGCATCTGGATTCAATACCCAGCAACTACATGGCAGCTAGCAACTGTAACTCAAGATCTGAAACTTACACAGACATATGTGCAGGCAAAACACCAAATCACATAAAATTAAAAAAAAAAGCTTAAGAAAAGCAAAACTAAGTTACTAACATACTTATTGAAAGAAGAAGTAATGTTGAATTCCTTTTTACAATTTGTCCCTTTAAAAAGTGACTATGTCACATTATTGAATCAGAATGCCATTGTTTACTATTTTTAAACAAACTCCACAATAATGTGGTAATTGCTGTATTGACCCCAGGTGCCAAGTCCTGAGCCTTCCGTCATGACACTTTGCAGCAGCTCTTTGAAGTGATGTCATTTTAGAGATGGACAGAGTGTCTTGAGATGAGGCAGCAATCTCATGATCACACAGTTAAAGCAGGAGGGTGGATTTCCTATTTCTTTTAAAAACATATCTTGAGGGCTGGGTAGATGGCTCAGTGAGTAAGATGTGTGCCACACGAGTGTGAAGACTTGAGTTAGCTCCCAGAAGCCGGAACTGATGGCTTGTGCATGGACTGCAGTGCTGGAGCGAGCTAGAGAGGCTGAGACAGGAGTCCCAGGCTCGCTGGG
>NW_024429186.1:83346464-83511464 GCF_017639785.1 Mesocricetus auratus
CATACACACACAGAGAGAGAGAGAGAGAGAGAGAGAGAGAGAGAGAGAGAGAGAGAGAGAGAGAGAGAGCCTTGGAATGCCCTGAACTACATTGCCAAGTGATTACTAACCCAGAACTGTGTATCTAGTTAAGCTTTCTATCAGTTGTAACTGCGAGATAAGTGGGAAAACTCATTCACAAACAACCCTTTTCAGGGAACTTCTAGAGGGCCAGTGAGATGTCTCAGTGGATAGGTTCTAATTGTCAAGCCTGATGGCCCTCGAGTTCAACCCTGAATCCCACATGGTAGAAAGCTAGGACATAATCCTGGGACTTCTCCTTAGTGTCCACCTGTAAGCCATGGCATACCTCACCTCAATGAATGAATGAATCAATGAATGAAACAGTGAATGAATATACTTGAGCAAAGGAAAACTGAAATAAATTTTAAAAAGGTGATGTCACAGGATCCAGACATCAAAGGGAGAGTCATGAAGGCCATTTGCATGCTTGGGTAAAGGGACAACACAGGGTGACAGCAGGAAATATATTAGCTTGAGAGGATTTATGACAAGGACAAGCAGGAATTCCCTAATAAGAAACAAGACTGAGATTTTACCAAATGCATTGGTGATTTTCAGGACGTACTGATCTGTTTGAAATCATAGGTATGAATAAGAAATGTGTATAGACCAGGGACAACAAAAACAAGGAAGAAATACAATCACATTGTCCTTCAGGTTATTCTAGAAATAACAACCTAAAAATCACATGATAGCAATGGAATATTACATATATATATATAGCATATGTATACAACATGAATACTTATATGTTATATTCACGTTATATACATATGCTGTACTTATATTAATGAGAATGGCTACTGGATTTATGAATGTGGGGATGTACAGTGTTACATTCTTCTTTTATATTATAAAATCAATAGATAATTGTTTAGAGATATGACAGTAACCACAAGAATAACATTTATAAAACAGAAAACTAATCTCTCTCACATCACAATTAACATCAATCTTTACCAATCTCCATGCAGGGTAGAAATTTGGATGGAAAATAAGATACGTCAAAATTCTGACATTTTAAAACTATTTGTTTCAATTATGGGGATTTTAAAGTTATTTGTGATGTTTAGTTTCTAGGTTTCATCTAGCATGAAAGAAGCTTAGAAGTTGCCTTAACAAGTTAGCAAACTGAAAGCTGTCCTTGGGGTTCTAAGAGATGGAAGTCAGAGTTCTGTCCTTAGAGCTATAAAAGATGGAGGTCAGAGTTCTGCCCTTGGGGCTCTAAGAGATGGAGGTCAGAGTTCTGTCCTTAGGGCTCTAAGAGATGTGGGGGTCATAGTTCTGTCCTTGGGGCTCTAAGAGATGTGGGGTCATAGTTCTGTCCTTGGGGCTATTAAAGAGATGTGGGGTCATGGTTGGGGAGACTGTCAGATACAGAAACTCATAACATACTGGGGCAGGAGCCGAGGAATCTGCCTGACTCCATTTTGAAGGCAGGAATCATTGTGCTGTATTGTTAAAAATAAGTTTCTATTCATTGTAAGAGTTCAGTTGCTCTCTGTCTCCTGAAACCTGCCCTGCCCTGACCCATGACCTTGACTTGTTTTTGAAAATACCTTTACTGTTCTTGACCTTCCCTGAACTCTCCCTAATAACATGGTGACTATATGATGGATATTTTTGGGGACTCTTTTTGTATTTCCTTACTGTCTCTCTTCTTTAAAATTACTCAGGGTTTTACTCCTTATAAGGAACCCAAGAAATGGATTTAGGGCTCTCTTTAACTTGACTTAGGAGGCAGTAACTGGCCAACTATTGGGTGCACCCCAATAAAAAGAAGTCAGGCTTGTTTCAAAGTTGGCTCAAATTGTGGTAGTGGTCTTATTCTTGCTATTGTGAATAACATTTTCTGGAGACCACCAACAAATTTCAGACCACCCACCCAAATCCTAAACCCAGAACTTTGCTCTAAACTCTGGGGGCTACCTCAAGAGCTCAGGAGGCACAGGCTTGAAACGTCCCAAGACTCCAAGGCTACCTTCAGTTCTGGGACTATTGAGGGGAACTTCCATCCTGAGGAAAGCAGTAAGTATGTACAAAGGCCTCCTGTTGAGTCGTAGTCTGGTTCTTCTTTGTGGGACACCTATCTGGGATACAGAGGGGGTTCAAGGAGACCCTACTATTCTCCTGTCCCGGAGAAAAAGTGAGATGCCACACTGCCCCCTGAGGTTCTTGGTCTGGTGTTTTGTCCTGTTGGTCTTATCTTTGTTCATCTCGTCTCTGGCTTCACTTTTCCTGCCCTCTTTTTGCCTTTTGTACTTTCTGTGCTAACTGCTTTATTTGGACTTGGGGTGACTGAACTGGCAGACAGTATGGGAAGTAAGACTAGCAAGCCTAACGGCCCTCTAGCCTGTATTATAAAGAGTTTTAGTAAACTTTGCCCCCTGTAGTTAAGGAGGATGATGATCATCCTATCACCAAGTGTCACCTCCGAACAGTCTGTGAAACTGAATGGCCCATATTGGGATTGACTGGCCCTTCCAGGATACTTTTGACACTCAGATAGCCTGGACAATGGTTAATGTCACCTTCAATAAGTCCAGTCACCAGATCAGATTGGATAGATCTTGCCGTGGGCTAAAGCAGCTTCCAACCTGCCCCCTAGATGAAGGTCTGAATAGTCCTCAATGGGCAAGGGGCCAGCCCTGGGTGCTGGCAGACCTTTCCAGGGCCTGTAGCAGAAACCAATGAGCCCCCTCTAAAAAGCATGTGTAGGACTCACAGGAGGAAGAACCCCTCCTCCCTCTGCATAATCATCTTTACCCTCTTCTCTCCTCCTTACCTCAGTTTCCCCCTTTGCCACCCCAGTCCCCACCGCACCCACTAAGGCCTCCCTCACTGCCCCCGTCTGCAATATCCCTATTCTACCATCCAGTTCTTTCCTACCTCTGCCCACCATCTCCCCCCGCCCCCCCCCGCCTCCTCCCTTCCTGCCCCTGTCTTTTCCCCCATGCACCGGGGGGTCCCATATGGCCCTCCAACGCCGCCACCGATTCTGGTTCTGGGGTGGTACCTCCTTAGTCCTTGATCCCCTGTGGCTGTTTCCTGACAACTGCCCCTTGTGTGTCCCTTTCTCCATCCCAGATGTCTACACCACGAAGAAGAAGCAGCACCGTGCTCTCAGCCCCAGGCCCGACTCCTTATCTCCTCTCGTGGACTCTCTCCGTCCTCCTCCCAAACAGACGGCAGCCAGCAGATTCCCCGAACCCTCCTCACCACTGAGGAAAGGGAACGGATTCTCATGAAAGCAGCTGAAGCGCTCCCCCAGAAGAGCTCCAGTGGCCGATGACCAATGGCAGAGGTGACTGACCAGGCTCTGCCAAGAGGGAGACCCTGTGAGGGCTACAACACAGAGAGGTAGGAGGTCACTACCACCAGTTTCTGCTAGAAGGGATGAAGCCGGCAGCCAGAAAGCCCCTAACCTGTCTAAGGTCGCAGATGTGAGACAGGCCCGGATGAGTCGCCTTCAGCTTCCCTGGACACCTCCTGGACACCTGTCAGCCGGACACCCCAGGACCTAGCAAACCTCAGGGTGATTAACCTGGCCTTTGTCACTCAGTTGGCCCCTGACATATGTAGAAAGATACAAAAGATGGACGAGTTTTCAGGAAAGAACAGGTCAGAGCTATTGGAGATAGTCCAGAAGGTGTTTGATGGCAGAGGCATCAAAGAAGACCTTCTGATAAAGAAGATTGGGTATGCCGCCATGGCTGTACCGCACGCCCCAGTCACTCTCAACTCCACCCCTGCACACCATGATATAAAAGGAGACCTTTACAAAAGGACCAGTGCACCTACTGTAAAGACACGGGTCATAGATAAAATGAATGCCCCCCCAGAAAAACCCAAGCCAGTCCTAGCTATGGAGGATTAGCAAGGCCAAGGCTCCTTGAGACTAGGGGGCCCCCAGGAACCTATGGTTAACCCTCACCATAGAAGGCCAACCTGTAAAATATCTGGTGCAAACAGGGGCTACTCAGTGGGTATTACAAGAGCACCTTACCAACCAAATAATGGAAGTGCAAAGGGCATCAGGAGATGTCAAGGAATACAAATGGACCTCTGACCAGACTGTTAACCTAGGACAAGGTACTGTGATTCATTCTTTTATTGGTATTCCTGAGTGTTCCTCCCCTTAGCTGGGGTGTGTCCTCTTGAGCAAGCTCCAGGCAACAAAATCATTCTCAGGAGACCCCTAGGTTGCAATTGGGAGGCCCTTCGAAAGCTTTAACTATCAATAATCAAGGAATACCTGCTCCTGGAAAAGGCCGATAGCTTACATCTCCAAAAGCCTGGATCCCGTAGCCTCCGGACAGCCCCCTTAAGAGCCATCACAGACACTGCAATTCTTGTAAGAGAAGCTCACACTGGGACAGATTCTAACTGTAACAGCTCCATATGCTGTGGAAGCCCTGTTGAGAGATGCCACTACTGGTAGATGTTTAATGCCCTCTGACATAGTACAAAGCCCTTCTTTTAGATAAGGACAGCCTGACTTTGGATGAATCCTTGTCCATTAATCCCAGCATCCTGCTGCCAGATGATAATAAGCCTGAGGATCCCATCCATGATTGACTGGAGATGCTGGACATCATCCAAGGCATGCAACCTGACCTGACAGAGGTTTCTCTCACTGCTAAAGATGCAGATCTCTGTAAAGATGGCAACAGCTCCATTCATGAAGGAACCTGATATGCGGGGATGGCCGTGGACACAGGCCAGAATGACGTCATTTCCGCACATCTGCCCAGAGAGCAGTTATATCTCTCTGACACAAGCTTTAAGATAGGCAGAAGGACAAAAGTTGAGCATCTATGCCGACAGCCGATATACTTTTATAACGGCTCATGTCCATGGACAGATATATAAACAGAGGGACTTGCCTCAGAGGGCCAGGACACCAAAAAGACAAAAGCCCCCAAACTCAAGGTAACAACGACACAGATCAATTTGTCAAAGAGGCTGCTCTCAGGGAACCCAAACCCCAGACTGTCCTGGAACTGTCTGCTGTCCCCGAGCCCCCACTCTGCCTCAATGGAGATGTTCCTGAGTACGATCCAGAAGAGATCAAGCCATACTCTGACTTGGGAGCTCGGGAGAGCCACATGGATGGTGGACCTCGCGTGATGCAAGAAGCTGTGAGCCAGAGGTACCAGGCCAAAGCTGGCCAACTGCCTTGTACCTCGCCACGCACCTGTCACTCGGGAAGGCCTCAGGACTCATCTCCCCCCCCCAGGTCTGGATACCCGGACACTGATAAATACCTCACAGCATTTCAGATGGCTGCCTGACCTGTGCCCAGGTAAATGCAAAGAAGGACATGCTTCCCCCAGGCCAACAGGGTCAAGGTATAGTGCCCAGTGAATTTTGGGAAACAAATTTTACTGAAGTCACACCAGGACTGTATGGACACAAATATCTGCTGGTCTTTGTTGATACCATCACAGGGTGGGTAGAGGCCTTTTCATCCTGAGTGGAAACAGCCCAAGTGGCAGCAAGGAAATCACAGGGTGGGTAGAGGCCTTTTCATCCTGAGTGGAAACAGCCCAAGTGGCAGCAAGGAAATCACAGGGTGGGTAGAGGCCTTTTCATCCTGAGTGGAAACAGCCCAGGTGGCAGCAAGGAAATCAATAATGAAAATTATTCCCAAATTTGGACCCCCCCATATCTCTGGGTCTGACAATGGCCTAGCCTTCATGACCAAGTTATCACAATTGTTCTCTAAGGCTCTTAACATAAGTTGGAAACGTCATTGTATGTATCATTCCCAGAGCTCAGGAAAGATAGAGAGGATGAACAGAAATTTAAAGAAGATTTTAAGTATATACTCTCAAAACTGGTGGTAACTGGGTTGACCTCTTGTCTTATGCCTGTCTCAGAGTCTGATATACCCTCTACCAAGAAAAATTCACCCCATATGAAATAGTCTATGGGTGACCACTTCCTATGATCCCTCGGGTACATGCTGAGCTGTTATAGGATTGCCCTACTACAATCTCTGAGTTCTTAAAAGGATAGCAATTGACTCTGGATAAGATTCTCCCTCAGGTCCAGGCTGCTCCACCTGTTGGGTGCCACCCACCTGACCACCCACTCCAACCCAGAGATGCTGTGTTAGTCTGTCACTTCAAAACTGACTGGCATGAACCTAGATGGGAAGGACCTTACGCTGTGATTGTGTGGATGCTGTCTGCTGTTACAGTTGCTGGCATTTCTACCTGGCTTTGTCACTCACACCGCAGGAAGACACTCACCCACCAGTGAGGAGCCCAACCCCGAGATGTGGAAAGTGACTGAAAAGCACCGTTAAAAAATCAAATTTTCTCAGGTTAGGGAGAGGTCTCACATACCTGTGACCACGCCCATTTGGTCTATGCAACCTCTCCCTACCAGGTGATAATGGAAACGAGTCACACCCAGGATATGGGGAGGAGGTGTCCAAATGGGCGTGGTCAGTGCTGTAGGTCCATGAGACCTCTCACTACACCAAGGTGTGACTGTCTAACATAACTTTATGTCCTTGCTGTTGAAATTTGTATCACAACAATTTTGTGGTTTTTGTCTTCAACCTATGCAAACACAACTTAGATGTATCTTGACATGGAAAACAAAAGGCTCCCCTATCGTACGAAACACCAGATATTGTATTGCCATGCAAAAGATTGCTTTTATCTACCTCGGCCCATAGTTAAGACAAAGGAAGGGGAACAAGTAGTCTTTAGCCAGATGGATGGAGGATACTTGGGATGGACTAATCTAACTGACCAATCCCAACATTATAACACAGACTTTACCATAAACACACATACTTTGAAGGGTTCTGATAGTGAAAATTACAGGTGTGTTAAAATGAGAAAGGAAAGGGTGTTACAATAAAGCAAGAGGGGAACCTTGGTGAATTCCATGGCAGCGAGGGTGACCGAGGCAAACATGCCAGGCAGACAGAGCTGAGTGAGATGTTTTATTAGAAAGGAACAGGGGTGTAAGGAGGAGAGAGAAAAGAGGGAAAGAGACACGGAGACAGAGAGAGGGCAGAAGAGAAGAGGGAGACAGGACAAGTCCTGTCTGCCCCAGGGGAACAGCAGGAAAGAGAGAGGGAAAGAGAGCATAAATGGGCAGGGGTCTTTACTTTAAAGGGGTCCCTTGCACCTGCGTGCAGTCTGGTAGTCATGGAACCCTGGGCTGACCAGGGCACTGCCTGCGTGCATTCTGCCAGGTGACGGATGCAGACCAGCGTAAAGCCTGAATCCTTACAAATACAACATGCTACAGGCCTCATTCCTCTCTTCCCATCCTCTTCTCTTCCTTTCCTTCTTTATATTTTTTACATTTGTGTCTGTGCATGCTGTGGAGCACACATGCAGGTCAGAGAACAACTTGTGAGAGTTGGTTCTCTTCCCACCAAATGCTGGGACTCCCTCGGGAACCCTCCCTCATCTTATGATCCTCCTTCCCTCAAGTACCAGGACCTAAGAAATTTATTTTTCTTAAACTTAACCTTGTCTTCTGCTCTGCCATCGTCTTGCCATGTCTCAGAGGCGCCAGAGAGTTCCATACAACTTGGACTGCAATGAAACAACCGGTTACCCCAGGACGTGACAGCACCCCTTGTTTTTCGGGTCCCCCAGAGATGGTCAATACCCTTCCTCCAGATCAGCAGGAAGCAGTCTTAAGAACTCGACACCCTTATTCCCTAACCTGCCACACCTAACTCCTCACCTTTTTAATAATAAATAAAGTTGGGAATGTAAGGATTCAGGCATTATGCTGGCCTGCCCTGTCCTTCAGTTTGGTAGAGGTCATCCCTGCAGAGGAAGCAAGCAGAACCTAGGGAGGATGTGTGTGTGTGTGTGTGTGTCCACCAAGAGAAAGTGGTCAGCCCCTGGTCCCCAAGTCCTCACTCTCAAATGCATTGTCTTCCCAAGGAACACTGTGTCCTTGAAGACCAGGAACCTCTGAACCTGCCGTATTGCCTTTGGGGACTGGGCACAAGTGCCCTGTTTCTGCGTGACCATGCAACCAGGCTTTATCTGAAGAAGCTCCCTTTGGCATGTGTATGCAACCAAAAACATTTATATGACACCAAGGGAAGGGAGCTGTAGGGAGAATGAAGAGACAGAGAAGGCACAAGGCCGAGACTTGATATGTTGCTAACATTGTTATACAGAGGGTTTAAGACAATTATGATTAAAATGTTAAGAACTATAATAGTAAAAATAATTTCTTTGAGAAACTTCTTTGAAATTAATTAAGCAGATAACACACAAGGGTAGGTGGGCAGTGTAAGCAGGGCAGGGAGTCTAAGAACCAGGAAATGTTTCTAGAGATCAGAAGGAGGCCTTGGTAGACCAATCGCTAGACTCAGGGTAACAGATGAAAGAGCCTTGAGTTGACGATGAATCAATCCAAATGTGCAAAGTTGAAAACAAAAGAGAAAACATTCAGGAACAGTGAGTCAGCCAATGTCAGTCACCAAATAGCTACTCTAGAAACCTCAGGGGACATAAGCTGGACAAAGGCCAGACAAACAGAGCCTAGGCATGTCATGTTAAGCAACAGGAAATCCATGTTAAACCTGAAAAAAGCCAAACATTGGGGCACACAGACTTCCCAGAAACCAAGTTCACAAGAAAATACTGAAGGAAAATAGTAAGAGTTTTGAAGAAAGAAAACCCAGCAACACTGCCAAAACAAAAATAAACAAAAACCCCCCAACCAACCAACCACAACCAAAAAAACCCCAACCAAACAAAAAGCCAACCCTGTACCAACCTAAAAGTTTGTATTCTCTGAAATTATCCATAAAAAATGGAGACCTTCTCAGACAAATATAAAATTGAGGGGAACTATTGTTAGCACCCCTGCCTGACAAGAAATATTGAAAGTTTTTTAAAGGGAAGGATACGAAGAAAATGGGTGAAGCAAATGCAATCTTTTCTTATTCTTAATGACTGAGCAGATAGTTTGAAGCAGCAGCAACAGGGAATTGCTATGCAAAGATACATGTATGCATAGTTTCCTTCTGTATAATGACACGAGCACAGTGATGTGAAGAATGGACAAATCAGGATGCTTTTGTTACTGTAAGGTTGTGGTACTGCCTCTGAAATTGTACTTGTTATATTGTTATTTGAAAGTAGGCTATATTGAAGGGACCACACCCTCACCCAGCCCCTGCTTTGGCTGCCATGACAGGCTGCAGAAAAGACCCAGCAGGATGTAGACGCCTGACTCAGCAACATGTGCTGAGCTCCTGACCTTCCCTAATTACTGGGAGTAAACCACCACATTCCCTCCACGTGGAAAGGAACCAATTAGAAGTCAGCTGGTGGGCTCTGGAATGCAGAACATAGCAGCCCCCCTGGGAGGGCCTTTAGACCATAGGAACCATTCCTGCAGGTGTAGCTGACCAATCAAAACAGGACAAGTTGTTCAAGCTCAGAGGTGTACCAATCCTGAGACTGTTGCTATACAAGAGTGGACCCCCCAAACACACCCCTTACTCTATCCCAATATATTCCCTGCCCCATAGTCCCTCATAGGACCCAAATTAATACAGTTAACTCATTAATTAATTAAAGACTTTGCTTTTGTATCGAATCAGGTCTCTTGGTGATTTGGGGGCTCATAGTTTGGGCACAACAATATTAGTTGTAAATATATGCTGAATACTCTATAGAAACTACTAACATTAAAGAATATCTATATGCTAAAATGATAGAAAATGGATTATATAAAGTGCTTAATTAAAATCATAAAAGGCAGAAAATGAGTAAAAGACAAAACCAGGTAAAGCAAGAGGAACAGGTATAAACAGGTATTTGCTATTGATTCAACTGTATCAATCATTGCCTTGAACAGCAATGATCTAAACATATAAATTAAAAGGCAGAGTATCAGTGTAGATCTGAAAAAAACAAGTCTCCAATTTGGTATGGTGGTATATGTACATGTGTATGATCTCAACTCCTAAGAGGTCAAAGTAGTAGAATCATAGATTTGAGGACAGCCTATGACCCATATCAAATTCAAGGCCAACCTGAGCTATATAGCAAGATCTCATCTCAGACAAACAAATACAATAACAGCAAAAAAAGGATCCAACTACATATTGTCTACAAAAAACCCACTTTTTGGATATAATAAAGCATATGCCTGAAAGGAAATGAATGAAGAAGGATATCCTATTTTAACACTAATTGGAAAGCATAAGAAAGTGTGTGGGGCATTATGGGATGACATGAGGACCCTCAATGGACATCTGCTCAACAGCAGCGCACCAGAGTATGTGAGATAAAGTTGACAGTGGCAAAGAGAAATAGACCAATTCTCTGCAGTGTTGAGTTACAGATGCAAATGTCAATAGACCACATCAGAGGAGTACCTACAACAAGTAGAAAACCAAGAAGGATATAATTAAACCAAATTAATAACAGCATCCATTATCTTGGGCATTGATAGACTGCATTTACCTCAGCAGAAGGCAGGCTCTTCTAGAGCTCACATGGGACATCATGAAAGAACACATTATACTGTATACCACAATGGGTTTAAATTATAAACCAATAGCATAAATATAGATGAAAATTCTCAATTACTTGAAAAATTAAACAACACACTCCTATAGATATTCTGAGAGAAATTTATAGCATTGAGTGCATATATTAGAGAATAAGATCTGAATTCAGTCATCTAAGTATCCAACATAGGAAACTTGGAAAAAAAGAGCAAATTAAATCCAAAGCAAGATAAAGGAAAAGACATTTAAAAACAGAACAGAAGTCAATGAGATTGAAAACAGAGAACAAAGAAGCCCCAAAGTTGTCGTTTTGAAAAGTTTTAACAAGCCTAAAGAAAAAAAAACAGATATGAGTAACTAATATAAAAAATAAAAGAGGCCTTTATTGGTGGTCACTAGGCTTGCAAAGGGTAAAAGTACTGGGACTCATCTATGCCTAAAATTTTGATAATACAGGTGAAATTTGCCAATTCCTTGAAATTAAAAATAATGGTAAAGTCCTTTAAAGGGAATAGAATAAAAAAGAGCCATGCAAAGATGAAAATACAGAGTCTGGATTCTGTATGTTATTGTGTTGTCTTTAAATGTTCTGATTGCTAATAAAGAATCAACAGCTGCTAAGGCAGATTGGATTATGAAAACTACTGGATTAAGCCAACCTATGTATTTCAAAATATCTTGACTTCAAGATGGAAGTCAAAAGGTGTGTTGCTTTGAGTGAGATGTTGTGCTTTTAGTTCCACAGCAAATGAAAGGCTGCGGATTCCTTCCAAATTAATGGAGATCAGATTTGATCAAGGAAGACCCACTGAAATTCCAGCTACAGACATGAAGAAATAAACTTAGAAAAATTACAAAACACTTAACTTATATTTTATCTGATCAAACATGAAACAAAAACCTATGCTTAACTGACTTGTGCCTATCACACGTCCCACGCTTGTAATGTGTCGTCTTTAAAGTCCATGCATTTTCAGAGCAAGGGGACCAGACACCAATGAAAATGTGTAGCCCAGGTGATCCAGCATCTCAGAATGCCACTGTTACAGTTTCCCTAAAATTCTGTATCCAATAAGGATTCAAGGCTGCTGGCTGAGATGGCCCACCCTCATGAACTGCTTCAGCCAAAAACCTAACAATTACCCTGATTTTCTCAAGGTCCCTCCAAAGCTACCAGAAAGCCCAGACAACAGGAAGTAGTCTAGAGAATGATGCTCACATTCCCTAAATATTGGTTATGTGTGTTTTTATTTATCATTTAAGGGGGGGTTATTTACAAGTTGTTATCGGTAATGGTAAAAGAAAAGGCTGAACACAGGAGATTAGATTCAGGGATGTTGTTCTGAAAAGAGAAGAGGGTCATATAGAAATGACAGGATTAAAAAAAAAGCAGATTATTGAATATACTTTAATCAAAAACAACTACTAATCTCAAACACTATACATTGATATGGATTTTGGTTTATTTTTACAAATGTAAAGCTATTTTAACTATACTATATATATAGTTAGCCCATATGGTTATAGCCCATATATATGTATATGTGTGTGTGTGTGTGTGTGTGTGTTTCTAATTATGCTTGGGGTATTATGCTTATGAAACTCATTTAAGAATGTAATATATAAGTAAGAAATGCAGATTAATAGTCATCTATAGTAACCAAACTTTTAGTCATGTTAGGTATGCTTTCAAGGTCATACACAGATATATTTATATAGATGGATGTTTTCAAGCACTTCAAAGACCTACAGAATATGACATTTAATATCTTTAGTAACCTAAGGCCTTTCACGACAGTGAGACATGTCCTCTCCTGAGAGCACCAATCTACTTCAGAAGAGATGAGGGGCACTGAAGAAGCTCTGGGTGGAGTTTGTTTTCTTTATGTCAAAAGGTAACCATACGGGCAAAATACTGCCCTTGCTTCAGCTGCTGACAGGATACAAATGAAAGCAACTGCCAAACTTTGCCAAGACAAGGTAGGCAAGTCCCTCAAACTCCCATGCTTCTTGGAAATGTCTCTCAGATATGTTAGGCCTGTGGGTGAGAGTTGGATGACCCAGTGTTACAGAAGAGCCTATGGTGACTGTCCAGGCAGCCAGATGTTTGCGTTATAGGTAACATTTCACTCTTCTGGGATCTTTGATGAGGTGAAGACTAGATTTAAAGTTTTCCTTAGTTATAATAAAAGGCAAATCAGGTATAAAACATAGACTCACAAATGTAAGGTAAATAATAGAATAGTTTCTCCAAATTTGCCAAATACAAATGGACTGTATATTGTAACTCTAATTCCTACTTGGTAACTGTTTTTGTTTTATATAATGTTACTATGTTAAAGTTAAAAAGCTTCCTTTTTATTTAGGCAAAAGGGGGAAATGCTGTGAAACAATCCTTCGGTGACTACCTGACTCTGGATAACCACATTGTGAAAATGTGTTGCTCTAACATTTAATAAAAAGCGATTAACTGATAGGCAGGCAGGGTTTTCAGGGCAGAGAAAATGATGGGAAGAGGAAGGGTGGAGTCAGGGAAGTCCCAAGAGATGCAGAGAGAAGCAGGATGAATATGCTATACTGGAGGAAGGGACAGCCGACGGCAGAGGGTAGATAAGACTGATGGGCTAATTTAAAATGTAAGAGTTAGCTAGTAATCAGCCTGAGCTACCGGGACAGGAAAGCTCCAAATACAAGTCAACTCTTCCAAATAAACAAAAACAAAGGCCAACCCAAATTCCATTGTTGCTCATGGTGTAAGAATTCAGAGTACAATAGACAGGAAAGTCCGACAGCTTTGATTGACAGCCACCATGCCACTGGACACAATGTACCAGTGCATACATTTTTTATATATCAAATTTAAAAATTCCTTAATTTTTAAAGATTGTCCTTAATATTTTATTAAAAAATAATTTTCTATGCTGTATATTATGTATCCACATCATTTCCAGTCCTGGGGGATGGGCATAGACTGGGAAGACTTAGAGGATTCTGGTATATGCTGTGTGTATGCAGAGATATGCTTTCAATAAATGAATAGACACTTTTATTATTTTTAAATTTCTACATTTGGAAAAGAAAAAATGTTACAAGATTTTGTTTCCCTATATAACTGTGTGTGCCTCATACTACAAGGACATTTGTTCAACTATGTTCATAGCAGAAATAACCTAGATGCCCCTCAACTGAAGAATGTATAAAAATTGTGGTACATTTATAGAATGGAGTACTACCCAGCAGTAAAAAAACAAAGACATCTTGAAATTTGCAGGTAAATGGATTTAAGTAGAAAAAAAGCCATCCTGAGTTAGATAACTCAGACCCATAAAGACAAACCTTGTATGGACTAACTCATAAGTGAATTTGAGACTCAAAGCAAATGACAGCCAGCCTACAGTCCACAACCCCAAGAAGCTAGGTAAGGAGGAAGACCCTATGAGAGACATACATGGATCCCCCTGCGAAGAGAAAATAGACAAAATCTCCTGAGTAAATTGGGAGCATGGAGGGAGAGCATAGGAGGGAAGGAGAGGGGAGGGGGATGAGGGTAGTTGAGATGGGGAAAGAACAGAGGTAGAACAAAGAAAAAAATTATCTTGATAGAAGAAGGCATTATGGGATTAGCAAGAAACCTGGCACTAGGGAAACCCCCAGGAATGCACAAGGATGACCCCAGCTAAGACTCTAAGCAGTAGTGGAGAGGGAGCCTGAACTGCCCTTCCCCTGTAATCAGATTGATGACCACCTTAATTGTCATCATAGAACTTTCATCCAGTAACTGATGGAAGCAGATGCAGAGATCCACAGTCAAGCGCTGTTCCTGGAGTCCAGTCAAAGAGAGGGAGGAGTGATAATATGAGCAAAGGGTTAAGATCATAGTGGAGCGAACCACAGAAACAGCTGACTTAAGCAAGTGGGAGCTCACTGACTCTCAAATGACAGATGGGGAACCTGCATAAGACAGAACTAGGCTCTCTGAATGTGGGTGACAGTTATGTGGCTTGAATAGCTTGTAGGGCCACTGGCGGTGGGACCAGGATTTATCCTTAGCCATGAACTTGCTTCTTGGAGACCATTCCTTATGAAATGATTCCCAAGCATGAAGCTGCTCCTCCTTCCCCAAATACGAAGCTGGTCCTCCATCCCCAAGCACGAAGCTGCTCCTCCTTCCCCAAGCACGAAGCTGCTCCTCCCTCCCCAAGCGCGAAGCTGCTCCTCCCTCCCCAAGCACGAAGCTGCTCCTCCCTCCCCAAGCACGAAGCTGCTCCTCCCTCCCCAAATACGAAGCTGCTCCTCCCTCCTCAAATACGAAGCTGGTCCTCCATCCCCAAGCACGAAGCTGCTCCTCCTTCCCCAATCACGAAGCTGCTCCTCCCTCCTCAAATACGAAGCTGCTCCTCCCTCCTCAAATACGAAGCTGCTCCTCCCTCCCCAAGCACGAAGCTGTCTGATCTTCTGTCTTTCCCCAGGATTCAGTTCTTTGTCCCTGCCAGGGAATGATGAGCCCCTAGAAAACTACCAGCACCCCTGTTCCAAATAAAACAATTCCCCACATGCATACCTAAAGACCTAAATACATCTAGAGAATTCGCTAGTGAAACTCCCCTTTTCCTGCAACTGGTCACGTGGCCCTAGCTGGTGTGGTGACTGCCTTCCGACACTACTCATTCCTCCACCCTGCACTTCAGCAAATCTTGGTTCTGTCCCTGGAGGAGTGGCTCATAGTTTCACTTCTGAGGGGCCTGGGCTCTTTGTCATCCTGCCTGGATTAGGCTGTGATAGTCTCCCATTGACTTCAATTACAAGACACTGTAGCACCAACAGACACCCTGCGGGAGCTCCTGCACTCCAGACATAACTTTTCACACTTTTATTGAGGAACAGCAATCCAATTTCTTCCTGATAATCTGGGTCTAGCCCCTCCTAACATTGCTATTTCTTTCTTAGCCGGTTGGTTTAAGGGCATCAGAAGCCCAGAGTGACGCGGGGTGAAGGGCACACGAGCCAGTCAAAGATGGCGCGGAAGGGAAGTCACACGGGCGAGTCCCGAGATGTTTACAATAAAGGGTGATTGGCTACCAAGATCAAACCAGACGAGGTCACAGCATGAACGGCTTATGTTCACTAGGTAAAGCATAAGGTGCCTAGGCGTGAGATAGGCTGACCTTTAAAACCATTGGCTGGCTGTTTTCCCACTCCGCAATTTTTTGCTTCATAAGAAGCTTGCTGTGGGCAACAAGCGAGTCCCTGCTTGACTAGACTCCCTGCTGCATCTGACTGTCTCTGGGATCCTTCGAGGCTGGGGAACAGTCGAGCAGCGCACTTACCCTTCCTCAGGCCCAGCTCAGCCTTCCATGGTTGGGCTAAGACTCTGCATCTGGTGCCCAACGTGAGGCCTGAAGGTCAAGCTGTCTCTCCGGGTAAGTGAGACCTTTGTGGGTAGCTGTATTTTCAGTAAGAAGGGAGGAGGGGAGGGACAGGAGAAGTCGGCCAAAGATGAGGAAGAATGGGCCGAACCCTCCCCCCAGATAACTCCAGACCCCTGCCTTATGCTCCCTTGAGCAAGGAGGTTGGGTCCCACTATACCGCACTCAGGGAAAATCTATGGCAGGTCTAGACCTGGGGGCCTGGTTTATATGCAGGCCATCACCCAGGCCCAGGCAACCCAGGGTCAAGGGTCTTTGAGGCCACAGGGGAAAAAGACATGCTCTAGATGTGGGCAGGAGGGACATTTTAAAAGAGAGTGTCCTTAACACCCTCCCCTAACAGGCCAGGAGGGGCTAAGCCCCCCTTCATCCCATGATGCCCTCGGTGCAGGGAGGGATACCATTGGAAGAATAACTGTAGACCAGAATTTGACCTGGAGGGGGAGTCTTTAAACTAGAGGAGGGGCAGCCTCCAGCCCTGTTAAAAAAAGTGAGGAAGCCCCTCTAAAGGTAGGATTGGAAGGCCTCATACCCTATAACACAAGCCCACTGAACTGTCCCCTTGATTGAAGGAGTTTCTCCAAAAGTGACCATTTCTATAGGCGGTAGGAAATTTCACTGCTTGATACACACAGAGACAGACAGGACAGTGCTCCAGGAGGAGGAAGTGCCTGCCACCGGGGAGCTTGCACCTGGGCCCCCAGTTTTGGGGGTGGGAGA
Organism: Mesocricetus auratus; assembly: GCF_017639785.1. Taxonomy (NCBI): domain Eukaryota; kingdom Metazoa; phylum Chordata; class Mammalia; order Rodentia; family Cricetidae; genus Mesocricetus; species Mesocricetus auratus. The sequence continues at coordinate 83,363,196 of NW_024429186.1, forward strand.
TACCTGACAATCAAGAGAAACACTGACTAAATGCGCTGGATCAGCTTAGACAGGGACTAAGGAAAGTAAGGCCTTTGACTTAGTGCCCCCTTCAAAGTACTTGCATCATGCCTCACACTGACACAGGATAGCCCACTTAAACCTGTTCTGGAGGTGGCTGAATCTATGACCCTGGCCCAGCTCCAGTGCTTACTGGGGGAGATTAATTGGCTGAGACCCTGGGTGCCAATCCCCACAGAAGACCTGATACCCCTGTACTCCCTGCTAAAGGACAAGGCACCTCATGATAATATAACTGTGACAAAGGAGCACTGTGAGATGCTCCTTGTCTTTCAGAAGACCTTGGACAAATGCTTTCTAAGGAGGTATTCAGTGACTAGGCCCTTGTCCCTCTGGCTGTTTGCTGGAGCCTCCCTGATTTCATTGGTTAGAACCTAGGAGGGGAGTCATTGGAATAGATCCATACATCTTGGGGAGGAACACCTGGGGTCTGCTCTCAGGCAGATCAGCTCACTGACGCCATCACAAAGGGCAGGACCCAGGCACAGCGACACTATGGGCTAGACCCCCATACCACTGCCTTCCCCTTCTGGGTTGTGGATGTTGAGGGTAGACCCCCATACCACTGTCTTCCCCTTCTGGGTGGCAGATGGTGAGTGGCTTGCTCAGGCTAACATTTGCCTTGCTCTCTCCTTAGAAGGATTTATGGGGAGTATTGATTGCCACTAAGGGCCATCCAAATGGGCTCCTCTTTTACATAGACTCCTCCTCAAGATGCCCTCCTTGTTTCCATCTGAGTCCATCCCCGGGGCCATTTGCATCTTCATTGCCTGACGGGGCTGAGCGGGTTCTGCCTACGTTGCCTTTAGGGGATACCAAGTCACCAAGGATTTCAACCCTGCCAAGGTTCCGCCCACTATAAGGAAATGCTGGCTGTGACACTGGCATTACAGGACATCTCCGAGCCCTACAGTCTTTTTTCTTACTTCCCTATATTCCACAAGCACACATCTGGTTAGATAATAGCCCTGTATCCCCCTCATGGTGGCTCTTAAGGCCCTTTTAGAAGGTCGAGAGGCACCAATGTACCTTCAACTCCTTTGGAGGCCCTCCGACCTTCCAGGGTTCCTGACTAAGGACAATGAATGGGCAGATGGACTGGAAACAGTCCCCCCAGAGGTACTAACCCTACAGGAAGCCACCCAATTGCAAGATATGACCCATGTCAATTGGAAGGGACCACATAATAGATCCCCAATGATTCCTATAAAAGAACTAAAGAAGATAGTTCACACCTGAAAATCATGTCAACCATATCTAAGAGTTGCCCTCTACAGCCGCCAGGAGTTAACCCTAGAGGCCTATGGCCCAATGCCCTCTGGCAAGCTGATGCTACTCATTTTCCAGCTTTTGACAATCAGAAGTATGCTTTTGTCTCCATAGACACTTATTCAGGGTCTGTTGGGCCAGTGCACATAGGGGAAAAAGACCAAACATGCTCAAGCCCACTTCCTCCAATGTTTCACAACCCTGGGATTACCCACACAGGTTAAGACTGATAATGGCCCTTGCTTTGCCAGTAATTCCATGACAAACTTTTGATAGATGAAACATCACACATATTACAGGAATCCCTTACAACCCTCAGGGACAAACAATTACAGAAAAAGAACCATCAATGTCTTAAAAAAAACAACTTTTAAAACAAAAAGGGAGATTCAGACCCCATTTCCAGCTAGGAATGGCTTTATTTACTATTAATATTTTAAATATTTCTAAGGGAGCAACTGAATCTTGATGGGGGAAACCCTTCTGTGTATATGTAAATAAAACACTGTTGGCCAATAGGGAAGCAAGATAGGTGGGACTAGGAGTTGAGGAGCATTCTGGGAAATGTAGTCAAAAGTAGGTCGCTGCAAGGTGATCACTGGAGGAGAGAACACAAGTCTGGCATTCTCCGGAAGATAAGTCCTTATAAAAATATGTGTTGGTGATTATGGGTTAATGGTTAAGTCAGAGCTAGTGGAATAGAAACCATAGCAAACGGCCTACAGCTTCATAATTAATACAGTGTCTTGTGTGTTATGTGGGGGCTAAAGTGGCAAAGGGACCCAGGCGGGAATCCCACAACATAATCTAAGTTTCAAAAGTTTTGGGGTCACCTAAGCCCCAAACCCAAGTTAAGGTCAAATGGAAAGACCCTCTAACATCCCAGTGGAGGGGCCCAGACCCGTTAATTACAATGGGAAGACGATTTGGATGAGTCTTCTCCATAGGGGAGGAAGCGCCCATCTGGCTTCCAGACAGAAACCTAAAATTCCTGCTTGCTTCTACAATGCAGGAGGATGACGAAGAACAGGTTGACAATGGTGGCCAAGGCTCGTCTTCTGAAATAAGAGAGCCAATACAATGATACCTAACCATGTCCAAGGGCCTCAGACCCTTGAGAAGCTCTCATGCTCTTTAAAAATCACAGATGATGTCCTGCTTACTGACCTCTCTCATGCCCCCACTGCTGATGCTGACTGCTCCAGCGACCACCCAGCAGAACCCTCATTGTCCCCAAAAGATGATGCGGATGGTGATGAATGCCACCAATGGAGATTCCCTAAACAGCACCATGAATGAGGCAGACCTGGTGGCCCATGCTCTTCTTCACCTTCTGTGTCCTGGACCGAGGATCTTGGGATGTGGGAGACTGAACTCCTCTTCATCAAGGATGTTCTGAATGTGGAGAGTTTCCCGGGTGCCACCTGCCCCACTTGTCAGACCCCCAGTCCCGGGCTGCTCACATGTTCCAAATAGGGCAGCCTTATGGGACACTGACTTTTACATATGCCCTGGGAGCAATGAACAGTAAGGGACATATCCAAATGTGGTGGGGCAGATGCCTTCTACTACGCACAATGCAGCTGTGAGAAAATGGGGATGAGCTCCTGGATAAGGCAGAGCGGGCCCATTAAGGTCGAGGTAAACCATCCCATGCTCTTCTGGAATCCTCTGTATGGGAAATGTACATCATATAATAGCCTTAATTTGTGTCTTTGGGCCTTGTCTTTTCAATAGTCTGGTCAGACTAATCAGAACACAGACTCAAGAGATCCAACTGATGACCCCTCGTGTACATTGTGATAGGCTCAGCTCTGAGGATGTCTCCCTTTTGAGTGAACCTTGACAAAAGGTGCTATTAGAGGTAAACCTCTGTGGAGGTGCCAAGAGGCCCATACTTCAAAATGAGGTGGGCCATGGTCTAAAACAAAAAGCGGGAATCTGAAGGGCACACGAGCCAGTCAAAGATGGCACTGAGGGGAAGTCAGGAGGGCGAGTCCTGAGTTGTTCACTAAAAAGTGTGATTGGTTGCCAAGATCGAACCAGATGAAGTCACTGCATGAATGTCTCATGTTCACTAGGTAAAGAATAGGACACCTAGGTGTTAAATAGTCTAACCTTTAAAACCATTGGCTGGCTGTTTTCTCTGTCTGTGATTTTTTTGTTTTAAAAGATGCTTGCTGTGGGCAACAAATGAGTCCCTGCTTGACTAGGCTCCCTGCTGCATCTGACTGTCTCTGGGATCCTGCGAGCCTGGGGAACAGTCGAGCAGTGCACTTACCCTTCCTCAGGCCCAGCTCAGCCTTCCATGCTCGGGCAAAGGCCCTACAAGGGGGAAGTCTTGGCTTTCAGTTCCATGGGGTGTTTGCTGTGTCTCCTGGCAGGAATTCTCCCTGTCTGGAACCAACGCTTCTACATTAGTAGAACTTAAGGTCACAGGAACAGGAAGCAAATATTTTTCTTGTAGGTTACTAAGGGTAGTAGCGAGTGGAACCATTTCTATGGCTTGATTTCTGGATTTATGGATTCTGGCTATGGGAGAAACTACCATATACTGGACATTGGTTCAAAGCTTACAGTGCCTTCTGGTGCTGCAACTGGGTCTCCATCAGGCCATTCCATTGCTATGGCAGGCCCGTTACTTCCGGCTGGTGAGGAACATGGTAAGACCAATGGGCCCCATGATTGTGCACATCTCTGGGAAGGCAGCGAGTTCCTGGGAAAGACGCTGCTGTGTGGAGTAGCATGGTAGTGCATAAGTCCTTCCTGAGTCTATCGATGGTACCTTTGGCAGAAGCACTGTGCGGAAGGGCAAATCCATAATCAGAGTAAGTGCTCCAGTGAGGGCAAAGCCTTGTCCTTTCCAGGACACATGTGACCCAGTATAGGGGCTCGCTGTGCCCTGAACAGCGACGAGTCGTCTTCTTACAGCTTGTTTCTGGGAGCAGGGGGCCATCAAAAAGAAACCATGAAAGTCTATTCTGTCTGTCCACTGCAGAGATGATCTGGATTCTATGATAGAAATTGACTGGAACCTATAAGACACAAAATCCCAGTATACTTTATATGTTGGGCAGAGTCCCATCTTGGCTGGGTATTAGGATTTGGGTGTCAGGCCCTGTAGTACAGCCGTCCCCAGCACTTTAACTTTTGAGTGAGAACCCTGGGGTGCCATGGAATGTTAGTTGAAGATGTGTTACATTCTTTATGCTGTGGAACATTTGTTTATGGTATAAAGATGTGTTGTATTTTTTAACTCTGTAAAGCTGTGTTACTTCGTAACTGTAATTTTGTTGCTGCTATGAATCGTAATGTAAGTATCTGTGTTTTCTGATGGTCTTGGACTACCCCTGTGAAGGGGTCAGGACCTATAGGTGGAGAATCCCTGCACTACATGGAGTCTTCACTAGGGGTCCTCAGAGAGCACCATTCTTCAAGGGCAAGCTCCACTGGACCCGAAGGCCCAACCTCTCTCCAAAGGGTGGGGACATCATACCTTACAATGGTTTCCTCTTCATGACAAGGGCCAGTCCCCTGTCTGTTGTTTAGGTTTTCTCCGGACCCGGGTTCCCACAGCGGTGACTGCTCTTGTCTTGAGCCTCCTCTCCAGCCAGGGAGTCTCTAAGTTTCTTTGCCTGGAAGATGCATTGTTTTCAGGGTTAAGATTATTATTTGGACTTATTCTTATCTCTGCAATCACTTTTCCTGGGCACTTGGGATTGTCTCTATTTTGCCCCTGTTGTTGAACACCCCAAACACAAATTTAAAAATCGACTTGGAGCGGCTGGAGCACTACTGTCTGCTTGGGGCTGTCTTCTTAGGTCTTGAGCAGATTGATTAGATGAATTCTACCTTAGAAAAAGTTTTACAAACCTTTAATTATAGTAAATTATATTATACACGTACCTTCTTAAATTTTACCTTCAATAATTGTGTGTGTGTTCAAGAGAGAGAGAGAGAGTGTGTGTGTGTGTGTGTGTTCGAGTGCGCGTGTGTGTGTGCGTGTGTGTGTGTGTGTGTGTGTGTGTGTGTGTGTGTGTGTTCGAGTGCGTGTGTGGTGCATACGTCTATAACGTCCTTAGATCTCTGGTTTGTCATCGGTTCTTTCCAATCTCATTTTGGAATAATTCTTTACTTTTATACAAAACTACCACACAGTCTTTACGAATGTAAAAGCTGTACTCTCTTTAATCTTCTTTTTAACCAAAAAGGTATTCCATGCCAAAACCACTTTATGTTTTTCATAGATGGTTCCTTTGTCTTATTTACCTTTTGAGCATTCCAACAAGACACAGTCAACAGTGCTCCGGATGTTTGCTACTTTGTTGTCCTGAAGGTAGAGGAAAGTATGGGAGCTCTGCTCCCATCATTGTCTCTCTTTCCTCTGTTTTCTGCTCTCTTCTCTACAAAAGCGTGTTAGAGGGCAAAGGCAACTCATTTTCCCAATCCTTGGATTCCACAGATAGCAGAAATGAGTGAGACTGCCCCCAGCCTAGGGCAATTATCCCTGAGACCACACTGCACTTTAGAACTGGAGCAATGGTCTCCTGAGAGCCAGCCATTAGCTCAGACAGTGTCAGAAGCCTAAAGACAGACCAGGGCAGTCAGAGCTCTCTTTGCTCTGTCAGTGTAGGTACAATGAGTAAACACTCCTCTCTGTCCCTCACCATCACGCCGTCTCCTTAATTGGCTTACTGGAGCAGGTGAGCAAACTTAACCTGCAGGAGCTGTCACAGCCAGGACTTTTGCCCTAAAACTCCAGTTGCACTATGAGCTAAGATATTCGGGCTAATTTAACAACTTCAGTCTGTGAGACTATTGCTCATAAACCAGTTTGTACCATGTAAGCAATATAAAAACGTAAGTAAATGTATACAATAAATATTTGCATAGACATACTAAAGATAGACTTACAAATGACAGACTTTGTAGTTTTTATTTAGATCTATTATTGTCAGTTTTTGAACTTAGATTATTTATCTGATATTATCCTTTATCACAAAAAGCAACCCCTAAATCCAAGACGCTCAATAGGAACCAGTTAGAACATTTCAATAGTGAAGACAGAGCCTAGCCTAATCACCTAGAAAACAAAAATAGTCCAAACATGAAGCTTGCTAAACAAACTTACTGAGTTCCTCTCAGACACTGTCCTCAGCACAGTGAGTTCCTCTCAGACACTGTCCCCTCACAATGAGTTCCCCTCAGACACTGTCCTCAGCACAGTGAGTTCCCCTCAGACACTGTCCCCTCACAGTGAGTTCCTCTCAGACACTGTCCCCTCACAGTGAGTTCCCCTCAGACACTGTCCCCTCACAGTGAGTTCCCCTCAGACACTGTCCCCTCACAGTGAGTTCCTCTCAGACACTGTCCTCAGCACAGTGAGTTCCTCTCAGACACTGTCCCCTCACAGTGAGTTCCTCTCAGATACTGTCCCCTCACAGTGAGTTCCTCTCAGACACTGTCCCCTCACAGTGAGTTCCCCTCAGATACTGTCCCCTCACAGTGAGTTCCTCTCAGATACTGTCCCCTCACAGTGAGTTCCTCTCAGACACTGTCCCCTCACAGTGAGTTCCCCTCAGACACTGTCCCCTCACAATGAGTTCCTCTCAGACACTGTCCCCTCACAATGAGTTCCTCTCAGACACTGTCCCCTCACAGTGAGTTCCTCTCAGACACTGTCCCCTCACAGTGAGTTCCTCTCAGACACTGTCCCCTCACAGTGAGTTCCTCTCAGACACTGTCCTCAGCACAGTGAGTTCCTCTCAGATACTGTCCTCAGCACAGTGAGTTCCTCTCAGACACTGTCCCCTCACAGTGAGTTCCTCTCAGACACTGTCCCTTCACAGTGAGTTCCTCTCAGACACTGTCCCCTCACAGTGAGTTCCTCTCAGACACTGTCCCTTCTCAGTGAGTTCCCCTCAGATACTGTCCCCTCACAGTGAGTTCCTCTCAGATACTGTCCCCTCACAGTGAGTTCCTCTCAGACACTGTCCCCTCACAATGAGTTCCTCTCAGACACTGTCCCCTCACAGTGAGTTCCCCTCAGACACTGTCTCTTCACAGTGAGTTCCTCTCAGATACTGTCCCCTCACAGTGAGTTCCTCTCAGACACTGTCCCCTCACAGTGAGTTCCTCTCAGACACTGTCCCTCACAGTGAGTTCCTCTCAGACACTGTCCTCAGCACAGTGAGTTCCTCTCAGACACTGTCCCTTCACAGTGAGTTCCTCTCAGACACTGTCCCCTCACAGTGAGTTCCTCTCAGACACTGTCCTCAGCACAGTGAGTTCCTCTCAGACACTGTCTCTTCACAGTGAGTTCCTCTCAGACACTGTCCTCAGCACAGTGAGTTCCTCTCAGACACTGTCCTCAGCACAGTGAGTTCCTCTCAGACACTGTCCCCTCACAGTGACTTCCTCTCAGACACTGTCGCCTCACAGTGAGTTCCTCTCAGACACTGTCCCCTCACAGTGAGTTCCTCTCAGACACTGTCCCCTCACAGTGAGTTCCTCTCAGACACTGTCCCTCACAGTGAGTTCCTCTCAGACACTGTCCCCTCACAGTGAGTTCCTCTCAGACACTGTCCCTTCACAGTGAGTTCCTCTCAGACACTGTCCCCTCACAGTGAGTTCCTCTCAGACACTGTCCTCAGCACAGTGAGTTCCTCTCAGACACTGTCCCTTCACAGTGAGTTCCTCTCAGACACTGTCCCCTCACAGTGAGTTCCTCTCAGACACTGTCCTCAGCACAGTGAGTTCCTCTCAGACACTGTCCCTTCACAGTGAGTTCCTCTCAGACACTGTCCCCTCACAGTGAGTTCCTCTCAGACACTGTCCTCAGCACAGTGAGTTCCTCTCAGACACTGTCCCCTCACAGTGAGTTCCTCTCAGACACTGTCCCCTCACAGTGAGTTCCTCTCAGACACTGTCCCCTCACAGTGAGTTCCTCTCAGACACTGTCCCCTCACAGTGAGTTCCTCTCAGACACTGTCCCCTCACAGTGAGTTCCTCTCAGACACTGTCCCCTCACAGTGAGTTCCTCTCAGACACTGTCCCCTCACAGTGAGTTCCTCTCAGACACTGTCCCCTCACAGTGAGTTCCTCTCAGACACTGTCCCCTCACAGTGAGTTCCTCTCAGACACTGTCCCCTCACAGTGAGTTCCTCTCAGACACTGTCCCCTCACAGTGAGTTCCTCTCAGACACTGTCCCCTCACAGTGAGTTCCTCTCAGACACTGTCCCCTCACAGTGAGTTCCTCTCAGACACTGTCCCTTCACAGTGAGTTCCTCTCAGACACTGTCCCCTCACAGTGAGTTCCTCTCAGACACTGTCCCCTCACAGTGAGTTCCTCTCAGACACTGTCCTCAGCACAGTGAGTTCCTCTCAGACACTGTCCCCTCACAGTGAGTTCCTCTCAGACACTGTCCCCTCACAGTGAGTTCCTCTCAGATACTGTCCCCTCACAGTGAGTTCCTCTCAGACACTGTCCCCTCACAGTGAGTTCCTCTCAGACACTGTCCCCTCACAGTGAGTTCCTCTCAGATACTGTCCCCTCACAGTGAGTTCCTCTCAGACACTGTCCCCTCACAGTGAGTTCCTCTCAGACACTGTCCCCTCACAGTGAGTTCCTCTCAGATACTGTCCCCTCACAGTGAGTTCCTCTCAGACACTGTCCCCTCACAGTGAGTTCCTCTCAGACACTGTCCCCTCACAGTGAGTTCCTCTCAGACACTGTCCTCATCACAGTGAGTTCCTCTCAGACACTGTCCCCTCACAGTGAGTTCCTCTCAGACACTGTCCCCTCACAGTGAGTTCCTCTCAGATACTGTCCCCTCACAGTGAGTTCCTCTCAGACACTGTCCCCTCACAGTGAGTTCCTCTCAGACACTGTCCCCTCACAGTGAGTTCCCCTCAGACACTGTCCCCTCACAGTGAGTTCCTCTCAGACACTGTCCCCTCACAGTGAGTTCCTCTCAGACACTGTCCTCAGCACAGTGAGTTCCTCTCAGACACTGTCCCCTCACAGTGAGTTCCTCTCAGACACTGTCCCCTCACAGTGAGTTCCTCTCAGACACTGTCCTCATCACAGTGAGTTCCTCTCAGACACTGTCCCCTCACAGTGAGTTCCTCTCAGACACTGTCCTCATCACAGTGAGTTCCTCTCAGACACTGTCCCCTCACAGTGAGTTCCTCTCAGACACTGTCCCCTCACAGTGAGTTCCTCTCAGACACTGTCCTCAGCACAGTGAGTTCCTCTCAGACACTGTCTCTTCACAGTGAGTTCCTCTCAGACACTGTCCTCAGCACAGTGAGTTCCTCTCAGACACTGTCCCCTCACAGTGAGTTCCTCTCAGACACTGTCCTCAGCACAGTGAGTTCCTCTCAGACACTGTCTCTTCACAGTGAGTTCCTCTCAGACACTGTCCTCAGCACAGTGAGTTCCTCTCAGACACTGTCCCTCACAGTGAGTTCCTCTCAGACACTGTCCCCTCACAGTGAGTTCCTCTCAGACACTGTCCCCTCACAGTGAGTTCCTCTCAGACACTGTCCCCTCACAGTGAGTTCCTCTCAGACACTGTCCCCTCACAGTGAGTTCCTCTCAGACACTGTCCCCTCACAGTGAGTTCCTCTCAGACACTGTCCTCAGCACAGTGAGTTCCTCTCAGACACTGTCCCCTCACAGTGAGTTCCTCTCAGACACTGTCCCCTCACAGTGAGTTCCTCTCAGACACTGTCCCCTCACAGTGAGTTCCTCTCAGACACTGTCCCCTCACAGTGAGTTCCTCTCAGACACTGTCCCCTCACAGTGAGTTCCTCTCAGACACTGTCCCCTCACAGTGAGTTCCCCTCAGACACTGTCCCCTCACAGTGAGTTCCTCTCAGACACTGTCCCCTCACAGTGAGTTCCTCTCAGACACTGTCCCCTCACAGTGAGTTCCTCTCAGACACTGTCCCTTCACAGTGAGTTCCTCTCAGATACTGTCCCCTCACAGTGAGTTCCCCTCAGACACTGTCCCCTCACAGTGAGTTCCTCTCAGACACTGTCCCCTCTCAGTGAGTTCCCCTCAGACACTGTCCCCTCACAATGAGTTCCTCTCAGACACTGTCCCCTCACAGTGAGTTCCTCAGACACTGTCCCCTCACAGTGAGTTCCTCTCAGACACTGTCCTCAGCACAGTGAGTTCCTCTCAGATACTGTCCCCTCACAGTGAGTTCCTCTCAGACACTGTCCCTTCACAGTGAGTTCCTCTCAGATACTGTCCCCTCACAGTGAGTTCCTCTCAGACACTGTCCCCTCACAGTGAGTTCCTCTCAGACACTGTCCCCTCACAATGAGTTCCTCTCAGACACTGTCCTCAGCACAGTGAGTTCCTCTCAGACACTGTCTCTTCACAGTGAGTTCCTCTCAGACACTGTCCTCAGCACAGTGAGTTCCTCTCAGACACTGTCCCTCACAGTGAGTTCCTCTCAGACACTGTCCCCTCACAGTGAGTTCCTCTCAGACACTGTCCTCAGCACAGTGAGTTCCTCTCAGACACTGTCCCTCACAGTGAGTTCCTCTCAGACACTGTCCCCTCACAGTGAGTTCCTCTCAGACACTGTCCCTCACAGTGAGTTCCTCTCAGACACTGTCTCTTCACAGTGAGTTCCTCTCAGACACTGTCCCCTCACAGTGAGTTCCTCTCAGACACTGTCCCCTCACAGTGAGTTCCCCTCAGACACTGTCCCCTCACAGTGAGTTCCTCTCAGACACTGTCCCCTCACAGTGAGTTCCTCTCAGACACTGTCCTCAGCACAGTGAGTTCCTCTCAGACACTGTCCCCTCACAGTGAGTTCCTCTCAGACACTGTCCCCTCACAGTGAGTTCCTCTCAGATACTGTCCCCTCACAGTGAGTTCCTCTCAGACACTGTCCCCTCACAGTGAGTTCCCCTCAGATACTGTCCCCTCACAGTGAGTTCCTCTCAGATACTGTCCGCTCACAATGAGTTCCTCTCAGACACTGTCCCCTCACAGTGAGTTCCCCTCAGACACTGTCTCTTCACAGTGAGTTCCTCTCAGATACTGTCCCCTCACAGTGAGTTCCTCTCAGACACTGTCCCCTCACAGTGAGTTCCTCTCAGACAGTGTCCCTCACAGTGAGTTCCTCTCAGACACTGTCCTCAGCACAGTGAGTTCCTCTCAGATACTGTCCCCTCACAGTGAGTTCCTCTCAGACACTGTCCCCTCACAGTGAGTTCCCCTCAGATACTGTCCCCTCACAGTGAGTTCCTCTCAGACACTGTCCCCTCACAGTGAGTTCCTCTCAGACACTGTCCCCTCACAGTGAGTTCCCCTCAGATACTGTCCCCTCACAGTGAGTTCCTCTCAGACACTGTCCCTCACAGTGAGTTCCTCTCAGACACTGTGCTCAGCACAGTGAGTTCCTCTCAGACACTGTCCCTTCACAGTGAGTTCCTCTCAGACACTGTCCCCTCACAGTGAGTTCCTCTCAGACACTGTCCTCAGCACAGTGAGTTCCTCTCAGACACTGTCTCTTCACAGTGAGTTCCTCTCAGACACTGTCCTCAGCACAGTGAGTTCCTCTCAGACACTGTCCCTCACAGTGAGTTCCTCTCAGACACTGTCTCTTCACAGTGAGTTCCTCTCAGACACTGTCCTCAGCACAGTGAGTTCCTCTCAGACACTGTCTCTTCACAGTGAGTTCCTCTCAGACACTGTCCTCAGCACAGTGAGTTCCTCTCAGACACTGTCCCCTCACAGTGAGTTCCTCTCAGACACTGTCCTCAGCACAGTGAGTTCCTCTCAGACACTGTCTCTTCACAGTGAGTTCCTCTCAGACACTGTCCTCAGCACAGTGAGTTCCTCTCAGACACTGTCCCCTCACAGTGACTTCCTCTCAGACACTGTCGCCTCACAGTGAGTTCCTCTCAGACACTGTCCCCTCACAGTGAGTTCCTCTCAGACACTGTCCCCTCACAGTGAGTTCCTCTCAGACACTGTCCCCTCACAGTGAGTTCCTCTCAGACACTGTCCCCTCACAGTGAGTTCCTCTCAGACACTGTCCTCAGCACAGTGAGTTCCTCTCAGACACTGTCCCTCACAGTGAGTTCCTCTCAGACACTGTCCCCTCACAGTGAGTTCCTCTCAGACACTGTCCCTTCACAGTGAGTTCCTCTCAGACACTGTCCCCTCACAGTGAGTTCACCTCAGACACTGTCCCCTCACAGTGAGTTCCTCTCAGACACTGTCCCCTCTCAGTGAGTTCCCCTCAGACACTGTCCCCTCACAATGAGTTCCTCTCAGACACTGTCCCCTCACAGTGAGTTCCTCTCAGACACTGTCCCCTCACAGTGAGTTCCTCTCAGACACTGTCCCTTCACAGTGAGTTCCTCTCAGATACTGTCCCCTCACAGTGAGTTCCCCTCAGACACTGTCCCCTCACAGTGAGTTCCTCTCAGACACTGTCCCCTCTCAGTGAGTTCCCCTCAGACACTGTCCCCTCACAATGAGTTCCTCTCAGACACTGTCCCCTCACAGTGAGTTCCTCAGACACTGTCCCCTCACAGTGAGTTCCTCTCAGACACTGTCCTCAGCACAGTGAGTTCCTCTCAGATACTGTCCCCTCACAGTGAGTTCCTCTCAGACACTGTCCCTTCACAGTGAGTTCCCCTCAGATACTGTCCCCTCACAGTGAGTTCCTCTCAGACACTGTCCCCTCACAGTGAGTTCCTCTCAGACACTGTCCCCTCTCAGTGAGTTCCCCTCAGATACTGTCCCCTCACAGTGAGTTCCTCTCAGACAGTGTCCCCTCACAGTGAGTTCCTCTCAGACACTGTCCCCTCACAGTGAGTTCCTCTCAGACACTGTCCCCTCACAGTGAGTTCCTCTCAGACACTGTCCCCTCACAGTGAGTTCCTCTCAGACACTGTCCCTTCACAGTGAGTTCCTCTCAGACACTGTCCCTTCACAGTGAGTTCCTCTCAGACACTGTCCCCTCACAGTGAGTTCCTCTCAGACACTGTCCCCTCACAGTGAGTTCCTCTCAGACACTGTCCCCTCACAGTGAGTTCCTCTCAGACACTGTCCCCTCACAGTGAGTTCCCCTCAGACACTGTCCCCTCACAGTGAGTTCCTCTCAGACAGTGTCCCTCACAGTGAGTTCCTCTCAGACACTGTCCTCAGCACAGTGAGTTCCCCTCAGACACTGTCCCCTCACAGTGAGTTCCTCTCAGACACTGTCCCCTCACAGTGAGTTCCTCTCAGACACTGTCCCCTCACAGTGAGTTCCTCTCAGACACTGTCCCCTCACAGTGAGTTCCTCTCAGACAGTGTCCCTCACAGTGAGTTCCTCTCAGACACTGTCCTCAGCACAGTGAGTTCCTCTCAGACACTGTCCCCTCACAGTGAGTTCCTCTCAGACACTGTCCCCTCACAGTGAGTTCCTCTCAGACACTGTCCCCTCACAATGAGTTCCTCTCAGACACTGTCCCCTCACAGTGAGTTCCTCTCAGACACTGTCCCATCACAGTGAGTTCCTCTCAGACACTGTCCCCTCACAGTGAGTTCCTCTCAGACACTGTCCCCTCACAGTGAGTTCCTCTCAGACACTGTCCCCTCACAGTGAGTTCCCCTCAGACACTGTCCCCTCACAGTGAGTTCCTCTCAGACACTGTCCCCTCACAGTGAGTTCCTCTCAGACACTGTCCCCTCACAGTGAGTTCCTCTCAGACACTGTCCCCTCACAGTGAGTTCCTCTCAGACACTGTCCCCTCACAGTGAGTTCCCCTCAGATACTGTCCCCTCACAGTGAGTTCCTCTCAGACACTGTCCCCTCACAGTGAGTTCCTCTCAGACACTGTCCCCTCACAGTGAGTTCCCCTCAGACACTGTCCCCTCACAGTGAGTTCCTCTCAGACACTGTCCCCTCACAGTGAGTTCCTCTCAGACACTGTCCCCTCACAGTGAGTTCCTCTCAGACACTGTCCCATCACAGTGAGTTCCTCTCAGACACTGTCCCCTCACAGTGAGTTCCTCTCAGACACTGTCCCCTCACAGTGAGTTCCTCTCAGACACTGTCCCCTCACAGTGAGTTCCTCTCAGACACTGTCCTCAGCACAGTGAGTTCCTCTCAGATACTGTCCCCTCACAGTGAGTTCCTCTCAGACACTGTCCCCTCACAGTGAGTTCCTCTCAGACACTGTCCCATCACAGTGAGTTCCTCTCAGACACTGTCCCCTCACAGTGAGTTCCTCTCAGACACTGTCCCCTCACAGTGAGTTCCTCTCAGACACTGTCCCCTCACAGTGAGTTCCTCTCAGACACTGTCCCCTCACAGTGAGTTCCTCTCAGACACTGTCCCCTCACAGTGAGTTCCTCTCAGACACTGTCCCCTCACAGTGAGTTCCTCTCAGACACTGTCCCCTCACAGTGAGTTCCTCTCAGACACTGTCCCCTCACAGTGAGTTCCTCTCAGACACTGTCCCCTCACAGTGAGTTCCTCTCAGACACTGTCCCATCACAGTGAGTTCCTCTCAGACACTGTCCCCTCACAGTGAGTTCCTCTCAGACACTGTCCCCTCACAGTGAGTTCCTCTCAGACACTGTCCCCTCACAGTGAGTTCCTCTCAGACACTGTCCTCAGCACAGTGAGTTCCTCTCAGACACTGTCCCCTCACAGTGAGTTCCTCTCAGACACTGTCCCCTCACAGTGAGTTCCCCTCAGACACTGTCCCCTCACAGTGAGTTCCTCTCAGACACTGTCCCCTCACAGTGAGTTCCTCTCAGACACTGTCCCCTCACAGTGAGTTCCTCTCAGACACTGTCCCCTCACAGTGAGTTCCTCTCAGACACTGTCCCCTCACAGTGAGTTCCTCTCAGACACTGTCCCCTCATAGTGAGTTCCCCTCAGACACTGTCCTCAGCACAGTGAGTTCCTCTCAGATACTGTCCCCTCACAGTGAGTTCCTCTCAGACACTGTCCCCTCACAGTGAGTTCCTCTCAGACACTGTCCCATCACAGTGAGTTCCTCTCAGACACTGTCCCCTCACAGTGAGTTCCTCTCAGACACTGTCCCCTCACAGTGAGTTCCTCTCAGACACTGTCCCCTCACAGTGAGTTCCCCTCAGATACTGTCCCCTCACAGTGAGTGCCTCTCAGACACTGTCCCCTCACAGTGAGTTCCTCTCAGACACTGTCCCCTCACAGTGAGTTCCCCTCAGACACTGTCCCCTCACAGTGAGTTCCCCTCAGACACTGTCCCCTCACAATGAGTTCCTCTCAGACACTGTCCCCTCACAGTGAGTTCCTCTCAGACACTGTCCCATCACAGTGAGTTCCTCTCAGACACTGTCCCCTCACAGTGAGTTCCTCTCAGACACTGTCCCCTCACAGTGAGTTCCTCTCAGACACTGTCCCCTCATAGTGAGTTCCCCTCAGACACTGTCCTCAGCACAGTGAGTTCCTCTCAGATACTGTCCCCTCACAGTGAGTTCCTCTCAGACACTGTCCCCTCACAGTGAGTTCCCCTCAGACACTGTCCCCTCATAGTGAGTTCCCCTCAGACACTGTCCTCAGCACAGTGAGTTCCTCTCAGACACTGTCCCCTCACAGTGAGTTCCTCTCAGACACTGTCCCCTCACAGTGAGTTCCCCTCAGATACTGTCCCCTCACAGTGAGTGCCTCTCAGACACTGTCCCCTCACAGTGAGTTCCTCTCAGACACTGTCCCCTCACAGTGAGTTCCTCTCAGATACTGTCCTCACACAGTGAGTTCCTCTCAGACACTGTCCTCAGCACAGTGAGTTCCTCTCAGACACTGTCCCCTCACAGTGAGTTCCTCTCAGACACTGTCCCCTCACAATGAGTTCCTCTCAGACACTGTCCCCTCACAGTGAGTTCCTCTCAGACACTGTCCCCTCACAGTGAGTTCCTCTCAGACACTGTCCCCTCACAATGAGTTCCTCTCAGACACTGTCTCTTCACAGTGAGTTCCTCTCAGACACTGTCCCCTCACAATGAGTTCCTCTCAGACACTGTCCCCTCACAGTGAGTTCCCCTCAGACACTGTCCCCTCACAGTGAGTTCCT
The DNA here is from genome assembly GCF_017639785.1 of Mesocricetus auratus. NCBI lineage: Eukaryota > Metazoa > Chordata > Mammalia > Rodentia > Cricetidae > Mesocricetus > Mesocricetus auratus. The sequence continues at coordinate 83,379,614 of NW_024429186.1, forward strand.
CTCAGACACTGTCCCCTCACAGTGAGTTCCTCTCAGACACTGTCCCCTCACAGTGAGTTCCTCTCAGATACTGTCCTCACACAGTGAGTTCCTCTCAGACACTGTCCTCAGCACAGTGAGTTCCTCTCAGACACTGTCCCCTCACAGTGAGTTCCTCTCAGACACTGTCCCCTCACAATGAGTTCCTCTCAGACACTGTCCCCTCACAGTGAGTTCCTCTCAGACACTGTCCCCTCACAGTGAGTTCCTCTCAGACACTGTCCCCTCACAATGAGTTCCTCTCAGACACTGTCTCTTCACAGTGAGTTCCTCTCAGACACTGTCCCCTCACAATGAGTTCCTCTCAGACAGTGTCCCTCACAGTGAGTTCCCCTCAGACACTGTCCCCTCACAGTGAGTTCCTCTCAGACACTGTCCCCTCACAGTGAGTTCCTCTCAGACACTGTCCCCTCACAGTGAGTTCCTCTCAGACACTGTCCTCAGCACAGTGAGTTCCTCTCAGACACTGTCCCCTCACAGTGAGTTCCTCTCAGACACTGTCCCCTCACAGTGAGTTCCTCTCAGACACTGTCCCCTCACAGTGAGTTCCTCTCAGACACTGTCCCCTCACAATGAGTTCCTCTCAGACACTGTCCCCTCACAGTGAGTTCCTCTCAGACACTGTCCCCTCACAGTGAGTTCCTCTCAGACACTGTCTCTTCACAGTGAGTTCCTCTCAGACACTGTCCCCTCACAATGAGTTCCTCTCAGACAGTGTCCCTCACAGTGAGTTCCCCTCAGACACTGTCCCCTCACAGTGAGTTCCTCTCAGACACTGTCCCCTCACAGTGAGTTCCTCTCAGACACTGTCCCCTCACAGTGAGTTCCTCTCAGATACTGTCCTCACACAGTGAGTTCCTCTCAGACACTGTCCTCAGCACAGTGAGTTCCTCTCAGACACTGTCCCCTCACAGTGAGTTCCTCTCAGACACTGTCCCCTCACAGTGAGTTCCTCTCAGACACTGTCCCCTCACAGTGAGTTCCTCTCAGACACTGTCCCCTCACAGTGAGTTCCTCTCAGACACTGTCCCCTCACAATGAGTTCCTCTCAGACACTGTCTCTTCACAGTGAGTTCCTCTCAGACACTGTCCCCTCACAATGAGTTCCTCTCAGACAGTGTCCCTCACAGTGAGTTCCCCTCAGACACTGTCCCCTCACAGTGAGTTCCTCTCAGACACTGTCCCCTCACAGTGAGTTCCTCTCAGACACTGTCCCCTCACAGTGAGTTCCTCTCAGACACTGTCCTCAGCACAGTGAGTTCCTCTCAGACACTGTCCCCTCACAGTGAGTTCCTCTCAGACACTGTCCCCTCACAGTGAGTTCCTCTCAGACACTGTCCCCTCACAGTGAGTTCCTCTCAGACACTGTCCCCTCACAGTGAGTTCCTCTCAGACACTGTCCCCTCACAGTGAGTTCCCCTCAGACACTGTCCTCAGCACAGTGAGTTCCCCTCAGACACTTTCCCCTCACAATGAGTTCCTCTCAGACAGTGTCCCTCACAGTGAGTTCCTGTGAGGTAGGGAGGGAGCATGGGTGTGACTGCTGAGAAAGGAAAGCTCTTAGGTGAAAGGAAGAAAAGGAAAGCATCCTGACCTCCATAAGGTTAGTAATCCTCACTGTGGGGCATGATTTCAGAGCGTGCCTTGACGTATGAGCATTTGCAGCAGGCAGGGGTTAAGGCTTTTGGCAAGGGTCTCATCCCTGAAGTGTTCAAGAGGCAAGTCCCCTCTCACACGTGAATGGCTGGCACATGCCTGCAATTCGGAGTGACTCTTACCGGGCTCCCAGGGAGTTAGTGTATGTTTAAGAGATTAGAAAAATAAAAAGGACCCGTGTCATGGAGTGAAGACCTGGTCAGACATGTAAACAACAGCAGGCAGAGCCCAGGACAGGTGGCTGACTTCCAGGGGAGGCTGGAGCAGGCTTGTCAGCTCCAAGGGCACTGCTGCACAAATGTGCTTTCATGGCGTGAGGTGCAGGCTTCTGGGTCGTTTGCGTGATGCGGGTGTCTTACTGTGTCACAGGAAGTCTCCACCTGTACCTCGACCTCCCGGGTGCTTCTGTGCCTGTGCCTGTGACTCCAGCCGCTTTCAGCTGGCCTTGGTCACACAGCCCGGAGCCTTTTTCTGTTTTTCTAGTGTGCTGATTGTGCAGCCTTTGTGTAAGTGCCTCTGGAACTAACTCTGTCAATGTTATATACACATTACACCATGACTATGTATCAGAAAGCAGATAAAACTTTTTGTAGTTATAAATTATCCAAAACCTTGAGTGACTGTCCCGACAGCAAGCAGTGTCTGGCATTTTTACAGTTTTTGAATTTGCTTGCTCTGCATTTCCTGTTTACTCAGGTAATATTTTATCTTTCTCAGGTTTCTGATGGAGTTAACATTAGACAGTTATTGTTTTATTGTTTTCCTTGTTACTAAATTCAGGAAAGAAACTTACAAAAGAATTTTAAAGCTTATAAAGGTTGAGAGATATAAAAGCTTAATAAATAAATAAATAATCCTCAATTACTTGCACTTCAGAAATACCATCTTTCCGAAGAGAACAAATACTCCTCCTTGTGACCCAAGGCATGGTGTGTTGATTGACAAAATTAAGGTCACTTGGGACAACGTCAGGGTTCAGACTCTGCAGCTACTACCCCCCAGCCCCCCAGTCTGACTGGATTTTAAAGAATCCCTAGGTGATTTGTGTGTTCCCTCAGTTCAAGAAGCACAGCTTAATATATGCCTCATTTGGAGGCTGCGCGTCCTGCTTGTTTACCGCAGTTCACCACCGTGAAGGCGCGGTCTGTGTCCCGGGAGTTTACTGCATATGTCTGAGGCTTTGGGTCTGGAAAGGATAATATGATTTCAGACATGCAAACAGATGGACCTGAGTCAACATGACATGGATAATTTGTCCAGTCACTGCTTCCCTGCATCCTTTGCAAGCCATCCACGCAGTTTAGAGCAATTCTCTCTTGTAGGTCAGTAAGGAGCCTTTATTGTGCAGATCTGAGACCCACGGGTTCTCTCTCTAGGTGTTGGGGTGTGTCTCTGACTCCCCCTCCCTTTATGTCTCCCTAGAAACCCTGTTCTCTTCAACGGCAGGAATCTGGAAAAAACGCAATTCAAACATATTTTAAAATGCCGTGACTAATACAAAGTGGAAATTGGTTAACTGAAACATTGCAGAAGTCTTCACACATAATTGGAACCGTGGCAAGTGTGGTTCTTGTTAAAATAGCATTTGTGTGTGTGTGTGTGTGTGTGTGTGTGTGTGTGTGTGTAGTGCCTGTGTGATTTTGCTGCACATTTGTGCTGGTGCCTGTGGTTGCCAGCAGAGGGTACCCTAGAACTGAAAGTACCAGTGCTTGTGAGCTGCCCTGTGATTGCAGTAGCCAAGTCTGGGTCCTCAGCAAGAGCAGTCAGTGCTTTTACCCACTGAGCCATTTCTCCAGCCCAGGAAGTGTAACTTATCTGACACTGTGATTGGTTGCCTTTATTCCAGAGCAATTGTCTTCTGGATTTCTAGTGAGTAGGTTTCTCATCTTCGGCAACATTATACCCGAGTACAAGCCACACACAACTTCCTAGACTTACAGGAAACCAAGTATTCACACATTAGTCATTATGATTCTACTGGCATGTGACATAATTTGACACTTATTATTCAACAGGTGAACAGCGTAGGAAGGCCCTGGTGGCGTTACTAAGAAACAAAGTCAGTCATCCGATGAGATTGCTGCATGGCCTGGCTTTATTACCCCCAGGCTCTTTCAGGCAGTTTGTTATCCTGGAATTTCAGAGTCACGTGTTTTTTAGGATGTAGGAGGCTGGCTAGGTTGCAATGTTCTCCTCACCTGGGCGGATTGTCCTTCCCATTTTGAACTCCCACGGTAAGAAGTAAAGAACCCCAAATCTTGGGTTGTGGGCTAGTAATGTTCTTCCATGCTTACTGCCCCCACAGTGACTTATGTAAGGGTCATGGGCATCTTGCCAGGTCTAAGATGTAGTCTTTCATGGGACTACTTCAGCCATATAAATATCTTTACTTGTTCTCTGAAGATAGGAACACACACAAACCAAAACCAAAACTAAAACCTAAAGAAGAAACTAATAATTTAGACATGTTAGAATCAAAGCTTCTTTTGATCTTTTCTTTCTTTTTTTTCTCATTTTCTCCCAAAAGAATAGTTTTACCATTCAGTCTGTTCCCATTTTGAAAAGAACAGATGGCTTATAGGGACTTTTGCCTCATAACTAATCACTAAAATTATTTGCAAACAAGTAAAGAGAAGGCCAGTTTCAAGATGTCAGGGTAAAGCAGGGTGTACTGTGATTTCCACAGAAAAGGTGCATCCACTGGGAGCAGAGGCCAGTCCCCTCTTAGTGCCAAGACACAACTTGTCCCCAGACTTATCCAAAGCCAGATAAGTGGCAGCTGGGCGTCCACAGTGTCTTGTAAGCCAGGCTCCTTAAAAATGGAGTGAACACGCACAGCATGCTGTGGATTTGCTCTTCCCCCAGCTGAGGCCTGTCCTCCATGAAAGCAGAAGTCTCTGCTATAATAACATATGGGAAAGGCTAGAGAGAGGGCTTAGTGGTTAAGAGTGCTGGCTGCTCTTCCAGAGGACGCAAGTTCTGTTCCCGGCATCCGAACTGTTGGTTCACTGTTGCCTGTAACTCCAGAACTCCAACTGTGGGAATCCTACAGTCTCTTCTGGTTTCCACAGGCATCCAAATCCACAATCCACATGGCAAACACACACACACACACACACACACACACACACACAGGTTGAAAAATGGGAAAATCTACATTGTTTCACTGAAGGTCACTCCTACAGCTTAAAATTAGAAAGTTTTGACTCATTTTTCTTTTTTTTCATATTTCCTACTTATCAGTTGACACCATGATAAGTTACAAATAGTATCCTTTTCACCTTCCTCCTGCTATACAACAACAGAAACACATAGGCTAAATAAAAAGAATTTTAAATGAATGAAGGTCTCATCATTGCATACAAAATAAAGAGAAATAAAAATTAGAATATCAAATCACAATGATAAGTATCTAAAGATGATAGCACTGCAGGTCCAGATAAGATCTCAACTCTGGTACATCTCTTAATTACACCAAATACCACAAGCTACAATCTCATTATCCACTTCTCTGTAGACTTGTCTGAACATTAAGCAGCCTCTATGACAAGGGCCAGGCATTTGTGTGGACCCATATAGCCTCTTAACAGTGATTAGGAAAAATATCCTGAATTGAAATTAGACCTTATCTTGACTTCAACATAAGGCCGGATACACTGACTCCAATAGAAGGGAAATTGGGGAATAGCCTTGAACTCATTGGTACAAGAGACGACTTTCTGAACAGAATACTATTAGTACAGTAACTAATATCAACAATTAATAATAGGACCGCATAAAACCAAAAGCTTCTGTAAGGCAAAGGACACCATCATTTGGACAAAGCAGCAACCCCACAGAATGGAAAATGATTTTTACCAACTACACATCTAATAGAAGGCTAATATCTACAATATATAAAGAGCTTAAAAAGCTGCACATCAAGAAAACAAATAACTCAATTTAAAAATGGGGTAGAGATCTTAACAGAGAGTTCTCAAAAGATGAAACACAAATGGCTGAAAAGCACTTCAAGAAATGCCCAACAGCTTTAGTCATCAGGGAAGTGTAAATCAAAAGTACTTTGAGATTTCATCTTACACCTGTCAGAATGGCTAAGATCAATAAGGCAACTAACAGCTCATGATGACTAGGATATGAGTTAAGGGCAACATTCACACATTGCTGGGGGGATGTAAATGTGTACAGCCACTGTGGAAATCAGTGTAGTCAGGAAGCTGGGAATAGATCTACCTCAAGATCTTGGGCATATACCCAAAGGACTCTGTATCCTGCTATAGAGACACTTGCTCAACCATGTTCATTACTGCTCTGCTCTTAATACCCTGAAATTGGAAACATCCTAGATGTCTGTAACTGAATGGATAAGGAAAACATTGAACATTTATTCAATTGGATATTACTCAACTGTTAAAACACAACAAAAACACTGAAGTCATGAAATTTAGAGGTTAATGGATGGAGCTAAAAACATCATCCTGAGTAAGGTAGTTTAGACCCAAATGACAACTATGGTATGTATCTGCTCATATGTGGATATTAGCTATTAAGTCAGTGACTACCAAGATACAATGTATAGAACCAGAGTGGTTAGATATAGAGTAGGGGACTAACAGGAATGGAAAACCTCCCTCAGAAGGGGAAGTAGAATACATCGTTATGAATAGATGGGGTAGGGTATTGGATTGGGAGAATCAAATGAGGAGGGGGAGAAGGAAGGGGGTAAGGGAGAGAATATGGGAGGGACAGTTAAAAATAAAAGCCATTCGAGGGGTTATAGTGGAAATATAGTACAGTAGAAGTTCTTTAAAATATATACGTATATGATAGAAATTTAAATGAAATCACCAAATAATGGGAGTGACAAAGCCTCAACTAGACATATCTTGTCAGCAAATGAAACCTCTAGTGTGCAGAATGGGTTACATCTAATTAAGTTGTTGGCTAAAGGGGCCCCATGAAAACCCTCAAACAACCCAAGTTATTGCCAAAGCTACTGGTTGCTCTCCACTGTTGGTAAAGCCCTATTGCTTAAGACAACATCTACATAACTCAAGGAACATGGAGAAGTCAAACTGGAGCCTACCTTGAGCCATCATTCCTACTGACTAGTATCCATGATACTGAAAGGTCGAAAAAGGTAACTACCAATCTAGTTATAACCTTAGATCTACAATGGTTCAATATGCTGCCTGCAAGATTTGCTGGTTCAGTAGAGGCATAATAGTGGTAGCCCACCATGATTGAATTTAGGGTCCTCTCCATGAGGTGGAACACATACCTGACATTGCTCATGCAGGCAAGAATCTGAGACTAGACAGGCCAGGGACCCAGGGGAAAACTAAATACTACTTGTTGTTATATTTTGTTTGTTCTCTGACAAATAAAGTTTGCCTGGAGATCAGAGGGAGGAGCTAGACACTAGTTAACCATAAAGGTCTGGGGGGTCTGTAAAGATAGGAGATAGGAAGTGATAATGCAGGGTGTAGATAAGACCTCAGCCCTTTCCATCAGAGGATTGCTAGAGGTAAGAAGTCTCTCTAGTGGCTGCTGCTCTGCTTCTCTGATCTTGCGGTTTTCACTCTAATAGCTAACTCTGGGTTTTTATTGTTAATGCCAATTAGGGTCACACTTTACTATTCTGCTAAAGGACGACTCAATAAAATGACTCCTAATGATACTCTGCTATACTTATAGATCAGTGCCTTGATCAGCCATCACCAGAGAAGCTTCCTTCTGAAGCAGACAGAAACAGATATAAGACACACACACACAGCTGGGCAGTATGCAAGGAACACTCAATCCTAGCTTGGATGTCTCTATCAAATCCCTCCCCTCAGCTCTCAGGGAGCTCTTTGAAAGAAAAGGCAGAAAGATTGTAAGAGCCAGTAGGGTGGAAGACACCCAGGACACAGTGCCTTTCAGACACATGGGACTGATGCATGTGTGAACTCACACAGACTGTGGCAGCGTGCACATTGCACAGGTTTGGGACCGATGTGTCATGGCACTGAGAAGAGAAATGGACGCACACACACACACACACTTGCTTTCTCCTATTCTAGTTTGTTTTATTCTGTTGTTGTTGTTATCATATGCCTGCTTGTTTAATTATGAGAGAGCACAAGAAAGCATGTAGATTTCAGTGGCTGAAGAGATGGGAGGGGTATGGGAGGTTTGGGGGTAGGGGAAACTGCAATCAAAATACATTGTATGGAAAATATATTTTTTCAATAAAAGAAAGGAAGAGAAAAGGAAGGGAGGAAGGAAGGAAGGGATAAATTAGACCACACATCAATCTTTGTCACTTTGGCAAAGGTTGGGTCACCATATTCTTATGTGAAAAACATATCTGAAAAATCTCCATATTCAGGATCTGTGGGTGTCCTTGGAGGCTAGAAGGGTGGAAAAAGACAAGTTGCCCAACCTTGCTGTCATCTATAATCTAAAATAATAGCAATGCTAAATCACTAAAGACAGAGCCTAGAAATGAAATAGAATTCTGTTTGTAACACACACTGACTGCTAGATGCTTTTCTTTCCTTCCTTGATTCCCTCCCTGACTCCCTCACTGCCTTCCTCCCTCCTCCCCTCTCTCCCCCTTCCTCCTTCCCTCCCTCCCTCCATATCTCCCTCCCTTCCTTCCTTCCTTCACTCCTTCCTTTCTTCCTTCCTACCTTCCTTCCTTCCTTCACTCCTTCTTTTCTTCCTTCTTTTCTTTCATTTTTTGAGAGCTACCAGTTGCCGTGTGCTTGGGCAATGCACAGTCCCATTGTTTCTACACCTGCTCTGCATTAATTTAGTAGGTGCTCCTTCCATCTGTCTTACCATACTTTATATCTGTATGTTCCTAAAAATTGTGGATAAACTCAAATATGCATTGTTTAGGATACTATAGTTTCATGGAAGGCTGTTTTCTCAAAAAAAAGTTTTAGAGCATGAAATTTCTCAATTATCCTTGTTTAAGCCTGATAAAACTGTCCAAACTAAAAACAAACAAAAAAACCCATTATATGGACATTATATGGACCTGTGATATCAGCACCAGGAGAGGCAAGAGGATCATTGCAAGTTCAAATACAGCTTCATGAATGTAGCCAGTTCCAGGTCAACCAAAGCTGTATCATGAGACTGGTATCAAAAAACAAACTAACAAAAACAAACAAAATTTTATTAGTATAATCTTTTGACTAAAATTAATCAAAAAGATTAAATAAATCGCATCTCATATTAATCAATTTGATTACTATAGTGAAGTATCTGAGACACACTACTTGACAAGGAAAAGGGTTTACTCAGGCTCATAGTTCTGGAGGTGGAAATTTTGGGTGGCACACACCTACGTCCTCAGCTTCATCCCATCATGGCGGGAGCACCAATATATCTCTGTTTCTGTTCCTTGACTTTAAAAAACAAAACAAGAGCTGAGAATTGGTGGTGAAAGCCTTTAATCCCAGCACTCGGGAGGCAGAGGCAGGCAGATCTCTGTGAGCTTGAGGCCAGCCTGGCCTACAGATTGAGTTGCAGGACAGCCTCCAAAACAATACATAGAAACCCTGTCTTGAAAAACCAAACCAAACCAAACAAACAAACAAAACAAAACAAGAACAACAAAATCCCCACTAGGATTCAATCATGGGCTGTACTTCAATGACCTTATCTAATCTGATCTAATCTAATCTAATCTAGTCTAATCACTTCCCTAAAGCAATGCAAACCATAGGATGTTAACCATGTAATTAACATTCTATCTTCTCAGACCCATCAGAATAACACTTTGGAGACTGAACACCTGCATGAATTCCTGTAGGAAAACCACATTCAATCCATAGCAGGAGCAGAAAGGGGCCAAGATTGAAAATGGTGACCAAAGCCCTGGGAGGTGTTTGGTGCTCAGTTCTTCCTCTGAGTGCTTTTCTGAGGCTAACCTGTACTCCCCGCATTGGGTTATCAGAGACTGGGCTACTCTCCTGAGATAAAACAGAGTTGTTCAGCAGCAGACATGTTCTAGCATTTGCATGTGTAATGGTGACACAGGAGTAAAGGACAACTAATGTAATACCTAGAAGGTTAAAAATCTCTTTCCCTAAATCTGTTCTTTAAATTCTTAATGTTATCATACTAGATCTTGATTTTGAGAAATGGATTGTTCAAAGCATTGTAGATCAGTGTTTGACAAACTTTTTCTGTGAAGGATGAGGCATTGAGCATTTTTGATCTGCATGTCATACAGCCTTTAGTGCCCCTTCTTGGATTTTCTATTGTAGAAAAGAGGTTAAACATGTGGACAAGTGTGCCTTTATCCTAACCAAAGTGTACTCTCAAAAATAGGTAGGGCCTGGGTTGCTGTGTAGTGATAGTTTATTGGTCCTATTTGTCAGCTAGAGCCCATTCATGCTGTTGATCTATGTGACATAAACTGATTAGAACTAAGAAAATATGAAAATGCATATTGAATATTGATATTACTGAGTGAATGTTTTGTGCCAACACTATAATGTTACCTACAAAGCAATTGTATTTTGTGTTAATACTTCCTACCAAAGAAATATTTTGTGCTGATCATTTTGAAAAATCTTTGTTAGGGAGAAAACCAAAAACCACCTAAAAGAATTGATGTGGGCAGAGCCTTGACCACTTCCTGTTGAGATAGCAGTACTGGCAATTTGAGGCCAGACTGCAATTACGTTTTCACAAGCTCAAAGGATTCTTATACATTCCAGGGAGCCAAACTTGACCCACCCAAATAGGTCAGATTCACTCCAGATAAATATCATTCAACCTTTGCCTGATCCTTGGACTCCCTATGCTCATCTTGGGACTCCCTTGGGAGCCCCTCCCTCATCTTACAATCCTCCTCCCCTCAAGTAGTAGGACCTAAGAAACATTTTTAAAGACTTAATCTTGCCTTCTTCTCTACCAACATCTTGTCAAGTCTAAGAGGCACCAGAGAGTTCTGTACAACCTGGACTGTGATAAAGCAACCAACTACCCCAGAATGTGGCAGCACCCCAACTTTCTCAGGTTACCCAAAGATGGTCAGTGTCCCCAGGTCAGAAGGAAGTAGTCTTCAGAACTCAACACCCTATCCCTAACCTGCCATGCCTAACTCTGCACTTTTTAATAATAAGTAAAGGTGAGAATGTAAGGATTTGGACATTATGCTGGCCTGGCCCTGTCACCTGGCAGAATGCACTCAGGCAATACCCTGGTCAGATTACATAGTCTCAAGGCAGGTGCAAAGGATCCCTTTAAAAGGAAGACCCCTGCCCACTTATGCTCTCTTTCCACTCTCTCTTTCCACTCTCTCTTTCCCACTCTCTTTTACCCGCATTCCCCCATCCTGTTCTCTTCCCGTGGTTCCCCTTGGGCAGACAGGACACTTCCTGTCTCCCTCTTCTCTTCTGTCCTCTCTCTGTTTCTGAATCTCTTTACTTCTTTTCTCTTCCCTCCCCACTTCCCTTTCTAATAAAACTTCTCGCTTAAGCCCTGTCTGCCTTGCATGTTTGTCCCTTACTTCAGTCAACCTCACCTGCCTGGCATGGAATCTGCCAGGGTTCCCCTCAAGCTTTATCACAACACAGACCACATAGTGATGCTCTTCATCTAGAAAAGGGTCATCAAGATACCACTGTCCAGTCATGAGACACAGAGTGTGGATGAAATATTTTTTCTAGATTAATCATGTATTTTTTGTTTGAAGAAGCATGACTTATATCTACCTGAATATCTAGAAATTTCTCAAATGAGTCATTTCTGCATATTTTAAAAAATCTAAAATGAGGTTGGCAAAATCTGTAACATATCAGTCAGGGGGTGATGGCAAGTTCAGGGACATCTTTGAAGAAAGGAGTCTCTTAGTCACTGTTTCATTGCTGTGAAGAGACACCATGGCCAAGCTAACTTATAAAATAAAGGATTTAATTGAGCTTTGCTTACAGTTTCTGAGGCTTAGTCCATTATGATAATGGCAAGGATCATAGCAACATGCAGGCAGTGAATGGAGCAGAATCTGAGAGCTGCAACCTGATCCCAAGGCACAAAGGTAGAGAGAGAACACTGAGCTGGAGTGGGCTTTTGAAACCTCAAAGCCAACACACAGTGGCACACTTCCTCCAACAATGCCAAAAAACGCCATACCTCCTAATCATTCTAATCCTTTCAAATAGTGCTACTCCCTTGTGACTAAGCTTTCAAATATATGAGCCTATGGGGCCATTCTTTCAAATCACAACAGAAGTGCATGTAATAGTCATATGGGTGTGGTATCAGATGTGTTCAGCTACAATTATCTAGTAATCTAAGTCATGAGGACTCTAACTAGATGGCCAAAGATGGACTACATCTTCAGTGTCTGTGGTGACATATTGTTTATGATTTATTAAAGCCTCTGGAGATCAAAATAGCAAAATAGCCATACTAGTTAGCTATAGAAATTAGGCAGTAGTGGTACATACCTTTAATCCCAAGACTCAGGATTAAGAGGTAGATGGATCTCTGTTAGCTCAAGGCCACATTGACTACATGAAATTGATCCAGTCCTAAAAGAAACAGCTCACACAAAGATGATCTCAGCACCTGGGATCACGTGCCTTTAGTCCCAGCACTAGGAAGGTAGAGACAGGATGATATGGCTGGGTGGAGAAAGTAATGAAAGGAGGAGGAGACAGGATTTGCCTCTGAGGATTCGTGGTGACTGGATCTCCATGTCAGCAGGGTAGAGGTAAGAGTTACTGACTTGGCTGCTTTGCTTCTCTCATCTTCAGCTTGAATCTTGAACCCTAACATCTGTCTCTGGGTCCTGCTACAATTGGAGCCAATGTTAAGTAGGAATTCACAAAAAAGTCACTTTGGGGTCACTGGCCCAGGCACAAGCCTGGGCTGCAGGCAGGACTGCTGCCTGAGTCCCTCCTGCCTGAGTTCCTGACCAGCTAGTTTTTCTTTTGTTTTCTCCTCAAAACTTTGAAAAAAGTTTGGGACTCTTCAGTTGTAGCTTTTCTAAACAGTCTTCAGATGCCACTCAAACTCGGAGGCTTTTGGCCTTTTCCCATGGCCCCTCTCCTCAGGTTGACACAAACTAGTTCTGTGATTCAGAGATGCTATGCCTCACAGTTCACTGACATTGTTGGCAGATTTGGTACATCAATTGGAAATTCTTAAAGGAAGGAATTAGTCCCTCCCCCACTAAAAACACTATTGAAATGGAGAGAATTAGATCTCCATATGATTGCATTAACTGTGACTGACATACTGTTAATTGTCATCATGATAAGCTTTGTTGTCATTTTGATAATTCTTGATTTATCTATCAAAAAGTTGGTTGATATGAATGTTAAGATTCAGGCTTCAGAAAAAAACCTTATTAAAACAGATGATAGAGATATTCAAACTTAGAAGGAGGAATTACACAGAGGAACCAAATTCAGCATTTTATTTTTAGGTTAAAAATGACCACTCTAATATCTTAAGAGAACCACCTTTAAAATATCTAGTAACCTCACAGGAAGTACCAAATAAAAGATATTCTATAAGAACTACTTGGAAGCCTGTGACAATATTAGATTTAGGGGGGAAATTCAAGGAATCTGTAGTCTTATATGGTATCCAATGATTATCTGCGAAGGAGATGATAAACATATGGTCAGTTTGTAATAGGGCTATTCCTATAGAATGGATAGATGTGATTAAGGCTCTCCTAGATCCTGGCCAACAATTGCAATGGGTTTCCTGGTTCAGAGAAGAGGATATAAATATTGAACAAAAAGCTAAAGGAAGAGGTATGGATATCTCCCAAGATCAAATTCTTGGGGAAGGAGATTATGCTACTTTAGAAAGGCAATGTCAATATGATGAGTGCCTCTTGGATTTATGTCATGCAGCAGCTTTGAATGCTTGGGAAAGAATTGAAGAAGCAGGAAATAAAATTGAATCATTTACAAAAGCCATACAGGGCCCAAAGGAAGCATTCACAGATTTCTTATAAAACTGTCATCAGCAGTAAATAGAATGATAGATATCAGATTCAGAAGCTAGAAAAATAATAATTGAAACTATGCCTTTTTAAAGTGCTAATGCCAAGTACAAAAGGATAGTTAGACCTTAAAAAGCAAGCTAAGCACCTTTGGAGGATTGTATCAGAGATACAATTAATATTGAAACTCATTACCATGCTGAGGATATATGGATAGGAGAAGTGATTTCAGGAGGTTTAAAGAGAAATCGAAATGTCAAATGTTTTAATATTGGCAGACGGGTCACCTGAAAAGGAACGGCACACATGGCATTTCTAGAAACAATTCTTTTTACAAATACAATCCAAACAGAATAGCCATCCTTTCTGGATTATGCAGAAGGTATGGCAAAGGCAGGCATTGGACTAAGGAATATAGGTCAACAAGAGATTATCAAAGTAATCCTTTGCCATCAGAAAACTCACTGAGGGGTCTCTCGCAGGCCCCTATGCAAAACCCTATGCCAAATTCAGTTCAGTCCTTTGCTGTCACTGTGGAAACCACTTCCTAGAGCAATGAAAGACCCTAATACATATTGTAAGAAATTACTGCTCTGGATGGTAGAAGAGCTATAAAAAATAAAACAAAAAAGTCAGAAAAAAATCACAAAGTGAGTATATTGGCAAACTTCTATAAATGAGTGGATACCAAAATTAAAAGTAACAAATAAATGATGATATCATTGAAGGTTTGGTAGACACAGGTGCAGATGTAACAATAGTATCAAACTTGACATCCAGTTTGGCCTCTTTAGGAAGAAAATGTTCAACTTTTAGGGACTGGAACTTTATCCCAGATAAAACAGAGTGCTAGATGGCTCAAATGTATAGGGCCAGAAGGACAGAGAGGAATATTAAAGCCATATGTGGCTAATATTGCAATGAATTTGTAGGGATGTGATTTATTGCAGTAATAGAATATTCAGATGGACATTCCCCCAAACTTATAAACAAAATATAAATTAACATGTGGTTCTGGATCATACATTTATAAGAAGGACATTATAAAGAACAATCACTGAACATTCAGGTAATACAAGAACATGACACAACAACTGCTTATCTTCCAAAGACACCAACAACCCTACCTTTAAAATGGCTGACAGACAAACCTGTATGGGTTTGACAATGGCCTTTAACAACAGAGAAAATGCAGGCCTTAGAACAGCTGGTATGGGAGCAACTAAATGCTCAGCATATAGAAGAATCAACAAGCTCATGGAATTCTCCTGTATTTGTTATTAAAAATAAAATGGGGAATGGAAACCCATCTAAGAGCTGTTAGTAAGGCAATACAGCCAATGGGCTCTCTACAATCTGGAATTCATTTGCCTTCTCTATTGCCTAAAGGACAGCTTCTCATTGATTTAAAAGATTGTTTCTTCAGTATACCATTCCAAGAAAAAGACAAAGAAATATTTGCCTTCACAGTGCATACCTATAATAGTTGCCAGCCTGCTAAGAGATATCAATGGAAGGTTCCATGGGGAATGCTAAATTGCTGCACCCTGTGCCAATATTTTGTGCAGCAGCCATTGGAAATAATATATAACAAATTTCCTAAAGCTATAGTTTACTATTACATGGATGACATTTTACTATCTGATTCAAATGTAGATACCTTAGGAAGAATGTTTGAAGCAGTAAAGAAAATTTTGCCTTGTTAGGGATTACAGATTGCTCCCTAAAATACAAAGAGGAGATTCTACTTAGGTTATAAAATAGGTTTATGAAGAATTAGACCCCAAAGTGTATGAATTAATAGAGATTGAATGCAGACTCTTAATGACTTTCAAAATTTGGTAGGATATTTCTCATCTATGGCACATTATTGCAAGAAAACCTATCAACTGATTAATTAAAAAAACTTTAGTTGGTGAAAAGGACTTAATTAGCTCCAGGGAATTAACAGCTGAATTTCAGAGACAGAATTCTCTTTGGTAGAAAAGGAATTACAGATGACACATGATCAAAAGCTTAACTCATTCTGGTCATATTACCCTTTAAGCATTGCCTTACAGGAATTTTAATGTTGAGAGAAGATATTAATATAGAATGGATCTTTTACCACAAAATTGAGTAAAAAATTAAAAACTTTGAAATTTGAAACTTCATCAATTAGCAGTAATAGATCCAGCAGAAATTATAGTACCTTTTACTAATGATGAAATTGACAAATTATGGGTAGAAAGTAAGCCCTGGCAAGAAGATTGTAGAGATTTTTTTGGGAGAAGTTAACAGCAATTATCCCAAAAGCAAGACAATTCAACTTATAAAGAGAACTAACTGGATCCTTCTTGCATTGTGTGGGAAACACCAATAACTGGAGCCCCTAAATTCTATACTGAGGCAAATAAATCAGGAAAGGTAGGTTACAGATCAGAACCTCTCAACATAATTGGGATTCACGATATGCATAAAGAGTTGTTTTACATATTGAAACCTCTGAGTTTATACCAGATGATACAGGATTGACTTTATTATTTATTCAGTTACAAGACATAATCAGGAATAGAAACCATTCCATATATATAACACACATCCAATCCCATATGGGTCTGCCATTATCAGAAGGTAATGCCAAAATTGATCAACTATTGATAGGAAATATGTTAAGGGCCTCTGAGTTTCATAAAAAAAACACCATGTCAATGGCAAAGGTTTGAAAAAGACTTTTCCATCACTTGGCAACAAGCCAAGGAAATTATAAGGAAATGTCCTACTTTTTCTTTATATAACCAAACTCCACTGTCCTCAGGAAGTAGCCCAAAGGTTACTCCAAGGAGTGAAATCTGGCAGATGACTGTGTTCTATTCTGTAAAATTTGGAAAATTAAAATATGTACATGACATCGTTGATTACTATTTAGGCTTTCAATGGGCAACTGCTTTGGGTTTGGAAAGGGCTGATTCAGATCACACATTTACTAGAAGTTATGGACATCATGGGTACACCTGCACAAATAAAGCCAGACAAGGCTCCAGCATGTGTCTCAAAGAAAATGAAACCATTTTCTTCCAGAGAGGTAAGGCCTCCCCTAGGAAGTCTACTAAGTCTGTCCCATCATCTCCTTGAGCAGGACCAGGTTACCTCTCCACTCTCACACCCTTGTGTCTAGAATGGGCAAGGCATCTCTCCATATAGAATGGGCTCCACTAAGTCAGTTTGTGCATTAGAGTTATGTCTTTGACTCACTGCCAGTAGCCAGTCACACCATTGTCACCTATATTAAGGGAGTCTAGTTTCATCTCATGTAGATTTCACATTTGTCAGACAGAAATCAGTTATCTCTCATTAGCTATGATCAACTTTTTCTGTGGGTTTCCTCATCATGGTCTTGACTCATTTTTTCATATTATTGCTCCTTATTCACTTAGATTGTACACCAGGAGCTTGTCCCATTGGTTAGTTGTGGATTTCTGTATCTGCTTCCATCTGTTTCTGGAAGAGGGTTCTAGCTTCTCTGGGGTTATGGATTGTAAGATGAGTATTTTTTGCTTTATGTCTAGTATCTACTTATGAGTGAGCACACACTATATTTGTCCTTCTGGTTTTGGGTTACCTCACTTAGGATGTTTTTTTCTAGTTCTTCCCATTTGCCGGAGGATTTTAGGATTTCAGTGTTTCTTAGCACTGAGTAGTACTTCATTGTGTACATTTTCTTCATCCATTCTGCAGTTGAAGGGCATCTAGGCTGTTTCCAAGATGTGGCTATTACAAATAATGTTGCTATGAACATAGTTGACCAAATGTCCTTGTGGTGTGAGTGTGCCTCCTTTGGGTGTATGCCCAACAGTGGTATTGCAGGGTCTTGAGGTAGGTTGATTCCTAGTTTTCTGAGGCATCTCCATACTGATTTCCATGGGGGCTGCACAAGTTGGCACTCCCAGCTGCAGTGGAGGAGTGTTCTGCCTTCTGCACTTCCTCTCCAGCATGAGCTTTCACAGCTTTTCTTAAAGCATAATATATTTATATAAAAACGTATAAGATTGATATATATGTATTTTAAAGTTTTTGTCATGATATTAGTGGTCATATAGAGTACTAGCTAATCCTAGAAAAAGGTTTCATCTACCTTCCTGTATATGATTTTGGGTTTTAGTCTTCTTGTTTTCTATGGTGAACCATGGCCATGCCCAGCAGCAAATTTTAAAGTCTCCAAAATGAAGATGGTGCCCCACAATGACAATTTCACCAGGATTATGAAAACACCATTAGGCTGAATAATACCAAGTTCGACTTTGAGCTAAAAACTACTCAGAACAATTTTGAAGTGACCAACTGAGGTCACTTAGCATCAGCCTCTTAGCACTGTTCAGAACCATTTTGAGGTGGATAGCCTAGGCGATTCAGCCTCATAGACTACTCTAGCCAGGAGCTGAGACAAGCCCTGCACTTTCCCATTATGCAGAGACTGGAAAAAAATTGATACAGTTTGAGAGTTAATCCAAATATGTCTTTTCAGGATCTCCTAAATATGCCATCACCCCCAGACAGCAGGAAGTAACTTTAAGAACACAATGCCCACATTCTGACCTGGACTGGTTTATCCTTCCTTAGGCAACCTGGTAGCTACCCCCTCACCCCCGCTCTCCCCACCCCCAATCTCCCCACCCCCACTCTCCCCACCCCCACTCTCCCCACCCCGACTCATGGGAGGTTACCATATTAATGGTAACTTAGTGCAGACACCTGATAGTCATAGCACACTACAGTCCAGAACTCTTGGACTCAAGTGATCCTCCTGTCTCAGCCTCCCGAGTAGCTGGGACTACAGGTGTGCACCACAGTGCCTGGCAATGACCAAATTCCTAAAAGGTGGGGTTGGTGGCTTTTGGTTACTCATTGGATTATGGATATTTGTCATTGTTTAGGAAAATTGGTTACAAAATATTGTTGGTTAAGGTCAGGAAGAAAGTTGAAGAAAGGGGATTAGATTCAAGGTTTTTGTTTTCAAACAAAAAGGAGTACAGATGA
This sequence comes from Mesocricetus auratus, assembly GCF_017639785.1. NCBI lineage: Eukaryota > Metazoa > Chordata > Mammalia > Rodentia > Cricetidae > Mesocricetus > Mesocricetus auratus. The sequence continues at coordinate 83,398,296 of NW_024429186.1, forward strand.
AGGATACAAAGGCAGATTATTGAATATGAAAAGAAAAAAGGGAGGATATAGATATGATAAGATGAAAAGGTAAATTATTGAATCTACTTTTAAAAAGCAACAACCCGTTTTAAATATTTTACATTGGCTTAGACTTCTCTATGTTGTATACAAATATTGTCTATAGATACAAATTTGAGATTAACTTGTTAGGACATCTCGTATATACATTTCTAATTTTGTATAGGTATTGCACCTATACAGCTCATTTGTCAATATCATGCAAATTTCTAGGTTCTGAGAGTTATTACCAACTATATAAGATAATAAGAAGATGTTGTGTAATCACATTAGGTATGTTTTCAAAGTCAAACAGGGATATACTTTAGAGTGACAGGCTGTCTTCATATACTTCAGAGAACTACAGAATATGGCATTTAACATGTTTTAATAACATAGTTTCTGTTTTTAATGACAACGAGACATGTCTGCTCCTGGCAGCACCTATCTATTTCAGAGAAGATGATGGGCATTGAAGAAACTCACATGGAATTTACCTTTCTTTGTGGCAAATGCAAGCCACTGGGTAGGAAAGTGCCCTTGCCTTGACTGCTGACCATATGTTATCCAAATTGGACAAGCAGGTCACCCACAAGAGTGATAGCACACCTTGCTAAGACAAGGTGGGACAGTCCTTCAGAACATCCTACTCCACAGAAAAGTCTATCAGGTATGCTAGGCCAAAGATGGATGCCCCATCATTGCAGAGGAACCTTGGGTGACTGTCCAAGAAGCCAGTTTTTTTTGTCATTTCTTACACTTTTTGGAAGTCACTTGCTTGCACTTCCTGTTTACTCAGTTAACATATTTCCTTCTCGGGTCTCTGAGAGAGTTGAAGACTCCATAGTTATAATTTTCATTGTTTACCAGACTCAGAAATGGCATGCACTAAAGATATGTAAACTGTGAATGGTCTGAGAGATATTAAAAGATAATTCGATAATGCAAATTAGAATAGAAAGTAAATTAGACTTTGGATTCACCAAGACAGAATACATAATGAAATATTTTCTCTGAATTTTTCAGATGCAAATGTACTACACATTGTTGATGGATTTGTTTTTATTTATATTTTTATGCTTATTGTACTTATTGCCTATAGTTTTTATGTTGTCTGTAGTTTTCCTTTTTGTATTAGACATAAAGGGGGATTGTGATGATGTATTGTTTATGATTTATTAAAGCCTCTGGAGGTCAAAATAGCAAAGCAGCCACACTAGTTAGCTATAGAAGCTAGGCAGTAGTGGCACAAATCTTTAATCCCAGGACTCAGGATTAAGAGGTAGATGGATCTGTGTTATTTCAAGACCGGCTGCACTGACTACACAAAATTGAGCCAGTCCTAAAAGAAACGGCTCATACAAAGGTGATCTCAGCACCTGGGATTACATGCCTTTAGTCCCAGCACTAGGGAGGTGGACACAGGAGTAATATGGCTGGGTGGAGGCAGGGATAAAAGGAGGAGAAGACAGCAATTCAGAGCCTTTTGTCTTTGAGGATTCCTGGAGGCAGGATTGCCATTTCAGCTGTGTAGAGATAAGATCTACTAGTTGGCTCTGATCTTCAGCTTGAACCCAAATATCTCTCTCTCTCAGTCTTTTATTTATCATGATACAGTGTCTCTGAAGATCTGAGTGCTTCTCACTTTTCCCCATTTTCCTCAGTTTGGATTTCAATCTCTGGGTTTCACTTTATTGATGCAAGAGGATTTTATTCAGCTTGCAGTATTATGGTATCTCGTTTTCAAGTCCAAAGATAAAATTGAAAATGGTGAGAGCCCCTGACCCTCGGCTACCAGATCCTTCCTGCCACCAAACCCCACAGAGGGATCTGGAGGCAAAACAAAGCAGGCAACCTCATTGGCACCATTCCAGGCTTGCCCCGCCACCCTCTGGGAGAGAGAGAGAGAGAGAGAGAGAGAGAGAGAGAGAGAGAGAGAGAGAGAGAGAGAGAGAGAGAGAGGATAGAGCCTTGAACCCATACCCACCTATACCCACTGGAAGAAGAGATGGGAAGACAACAGTATAAAAACACATCCAACAAGAGAAAGACTTATATGACACTACCCGACTCAGGGACTCTACACAAGCAAGACCTGAACATTACAAGGCATATGAAACAGAAGAGAATGACCTGAAAAACAACCTCAACCTCATGAAAATGATAGAGGTCATCAAAGAGGATATGATAAAATCCCTCAAAGAAATGGAAGAAAAAACAAACCAAAAAATGCAAGAAATCAACAAATCTCTTAAAGAAAGCAAGGAAAGCCAAGAAAAAAACAGTTAACTAGGTGAAGGAAACAATTAAAACAGTTCAAGTCCTGAAAACCAAAATAGAGACAATAAAGAAAACACAAATTGAAGGAATGTTGGAAATAGAAAAGCAGACTAGATGATCAGGAACTCCAGATGCAAGCATAACAGACATAATACAAGAAATAAAAGACAGAATCTCAGGTACTGAAGATAATCTGGAAGAAAAAGATGAAATAGATTCATTGACCAAAGAAAATCTTAAATCCAACAAAATATCCAGGAAATATGGGACACAGTGAAAAGACCAAACCTAAGAACAATAGGTATAGAAAAAAGCAGAGAAATGCACCTAAGAGGTGCAGAAAACATATTCAACAAAATCATAGAAGAAAACTTTCACAACCTGAAGAAGGACATGCCAATGAAGGTACAAGAAGCTTACTTAACACTAAATAGACTAGACCCCCCCCAAAAAAAAGATCCCTCGTCACATAATAACCAAGACCCCAAACATACAGAATAAAGACAAAATACTAAGAGCAGCAAAGGAAAAAAGGCCGAGTAACATATAAAGGAAAACCTATCAGAATTACACCTGACATTTCCATGGAAAATCTGAAAGACAGAAGGTCCTGGATAGATATTCTACAAACACTATGAGACCACAGATTCCAGGCCAGACTACTATACCCAGAAAAACTCTCAATCAATATAGATGCAGAACACAAGATATTCCATGACAAAACCAGTTTTACACAATACATATCCACAAATCCAGCCCTGCAGAAAGTTCTGGAAGGAAAACTCCAACCCATGGAAATTAACTATACTCACAATGACAAAGGCAACAGATAATCTCACTTTACCAAAAGCCAGAAGTAGGAGAAAATCTCACAAACAATACCACCACCAAAAATGAATCCAAAATAAACAAGAGTCAACAATCAATGGTCATTCACATCCCTCAATATCAATGGTCTTAACTCAACTATAAAAAGACACAGGCTAACAGAATGGATGCGAAGACAGAATCCATCCTTCTGCTGCCTACAAGAAACATACCTCAACTTCAAAGACAGACATTATCTCATAGTAAAGGCTTGGGAAAAGATTTTCAATTAAATGGATCTAAGAAGCAAGCGGGTATAACTATCCTAATATTTAACAGATTAGATAATCAAAATAGATGAAGGAGGTCATTTCTTATTCATTACAGGAAAAATCCATCAGGATGAAGTCTTAATTCTGAACATCTATGCCTCAAATACAAAGCATTCACATTTGTAAAAGAAGCATTACTAAAACTCAAATCACACATTAAACTCTACATACTTATAGTGGGAGACTTCAGCAACCCACTCTCACCACTGGACAGGACCATCAGACAGAAAGGTAACAAAGAAACAAAGGAACTAACAGAAGTTATGACCCAATTGGGTTTAACAGACATCTATAAAACATTCCATCCAAACACAAAAGAATATACCTTCTTCTCAGCACTACATGGAACCTTCTCTAAAATGAACCACATACTTGGCAATAAAGAAAACCTTGACAGATACAAAAAATGGAATAACCCCCTGTATCTTATTGAACCATCATGACTTAAAATTAAAATTAGAATTCAATGACAACACAAATTGCAGAAACCCAACAAACTCATGGAAATTGAATGATACCCAATTGTATCACTCCTTGGTAGAAGAACAAATAAATAAATTAAAGACTTACTAGAATTCAATGAAAATAAAGACACAACATATCCAAACTTATGGGATACTCCAAAAGCAGTTCTAAGAGGAAAGTTCCTAGCATTAAGTGACCAATTAAGAAACTGAAGAATAGACACTAGAGAATTAACAGAACACTTGAAATCTCTAGAGCAAAAAGAAGCAAAGTCACCCAGGAGGAGAGATGAAATCAATAGAGTAGAAACAAAGAAAACAATACAATGAGTCAAATGATACAAACCAACAGACAACATAAAACTTAATGGAGTGAAACTCAACACGATTCCTCTAAAATCAGGAACAAGACAAGGCTGTCCACTCTCTCCATATCTCTTCAGTATTGTACTTGAAGTTCTTGCTAGAGTAATAAAACAATAAAAGAAGATGAAGGGGATACAAGTTGAAAAGGAAGAAGTAAAACTTTCACTGTTTGCAGATGATACGATAATCTATATAAGGTGGCCTGAAGAATTCTAAGAGGGAACTCCTACAGCTGATAAACACCATTAGCAAAGTGGCAGGATACAAGATTAACTCAAAAAAATCAGTATATACTATATACAGAAGATAAATGGGATGAGAAAGAAATCCGAGAAACATCACCCTTTACAATAGCCACAGACAACATAACATCTCTTGGGGTAACGCTAACCAAACAGGCGAAAGACCTGTATGACAAGAACTTTGAATCTTTAAAGAAATAAATTAAAGAGGATACCAGAAGATGGAAAGATCTCCCATGTTCTTGGATAGGTAGGGTCAACATAGTAAAAATGGCATCTTACCAAAAACAATCTACATATTCAATGCAATCCCTCTCAAAATCCCAGCACAATTCTCCACAGACCCGAAAGGACAATTCTGAACTTTATATGGAAAAACAAATGACCTAGGATAGCCAAAACCATCCTGTACAATAAAGGAACTTCCGAAGTCATCACCATCCCTGACTTCAAGGTCTATTATAGAGCTTGGTCCTGAAAACAGCTTGGTATTGGCACAAAAATATACAGGTAAATGAATGGAATTGAATTGAAGACCCTGATATTAACCCACACATCTATGAACACCTGACTTAAAACTAAAAGTATACAATGTAAAAAAGAAAGCACCTTCAACAAATGGTGCTGGAATAACTAGATGCTGGCATGTAGAAGACTGCAGATAGATTCATATCTATCTCCATGCACAAAACTTATGTCCAAATGGCTCAAAGACCTCAACATATATCCAGCCACACTGAATCACTTAAAAGAGAAAGTCGGAGGTACCCTTGAACGAATTGGTATAGGAGACTGCTTCCTGAATATAACACCAGTAGCACAGACACTGAAATCAACAATTAATAAATGAGACCTCCTAAAACTGAGAAACTTCTGTAAGGCAAAGGACACAGTCAACAAGACAAAACAGCAGTCCACAGAATGGGAAAAGATATTCAGCAACTCTACATCTGACAGAGGGCTGATCTCCTAAATTTACAAAGAACTCAAGAAGTCAAAACACCAAATATTCCAATTAAAAATTGGGGTACAGAACTAAATAGAGAATTCTCATTAGAGGAGTCTAAAATTGCTGAGAGACACTTGAGAAAGTGCTCAACATCCTTAGCCATCAGGGAAATGCAAATCAAAACAACTCTGAGATACCATCTCACTCCTTTCAGAATGTCTAAAATCAAAGACAACAATGACATTTTATGCTGGAGAGAATATGGAGAAAGGATACACTCCTTCACTGTTGGTTGGAGTGCCAACTTTCACAGCAACTTTGGAGTCAGAATGGAGATTCTTCAGGAAAACAGAAATCAGTCTACCACAATATTCAGCAATTCCACTCTTAGGCATGTACCCAAAAGATGCACATTCATACAATAAAGACATTTGTTCAACTATGTTCATAGCAGCATTATTTGTAATAGTCAGAACCTGGAAACAACCTAGATGCCCCTCAATTGAAGAATGGATAGAGAAAATGTGGTACGTTTACACAATGGAGTTCTACTCAGCAGGAAAAAAAACCAGTGGAGTCTTGAAATTCGCAGGCAAATAGATGGCACTAGAAGAAACCATCCTGAGTGAGGTAACCCAGTCACAAAAAGACAAATATGGTGTGTGTTCACTCATATATGGATTTTAGACATGGAGCAGGGGATTTCCAGACTACAATCCCACTGCCAGAGAGTCTGGGAAACATTGAGAACCCTAAGAGAGATATGCATTGGTATCCCGGAGAACGGAAATGGGAAGGGGTCTCCTGAAGGGATTGTCAGCATGGAGGGTGGGGAGGGAAGAGGGAGCTGGGAAAAAGAAAGGGGAGAGAACATGGGGGAGCAAGAAGTTTGAGTGAGGAGAACACGATGAAAGAAACCATAATAGAGGGATCCACTATAGGTTTGAAAAGAGATCTGGCACTAGTGAAATTTTCAGAGATCTACAAGGATGACACCAACTGGCAATCGAAGCAATCGTGGAAAGGCAACCTTAAATGCCCTCCCCCAATAATGAGATTGATGACTACCTTATATGATATCCTAGAGCCTTCATTCAGTGGCTGATGGAAGCAGAGGCAGACACTCAAAGCTAAACACTGAACTGAACTCCTGGAACCCATTGGCAGAGAGGGAGGAGTGATGAGCATAGGAGTCAAGACCAGGCTGGTGAAGCCCTTAGAGGAACTTGACCTGAACAAGGGGGAGCTCATGGATCCCAGGATGGTTTACTGAGAGGCCAGAGATGGGACTGATCCAGACCCCCTGAACATGGGTGTCAGCGAGGAGACCTCGGCAACCTAAGGCACCTTGTATAGTAGATCAGTATTTAGCCCTGGCATCCAAATGGACTTTGGGAGCCCATTCCACATGGAGGGATGCTCTCTCAGCCTGGAGACATTGGGGAGGGCCTGCACCCTGCCTGGCATGATATGACAGACTTTGAAGATTCCCCATGGAAGGCCACACCCTCCCTGGAGAGTGGAGAGGGGATGGGGTGGGGGATTGAGGGGCTGTTTGGAGGCAGGGGAAGAGGGGAGTGAGAGGGAACTGGGATTAACATGTCAAGCAAGCTTGTTTCTAATTTAAATAAAAAATGTAAAAAAATTGCAAGTGGTGTAGTAACTCTCAGATGTTTGGAACTCTAGCCAATGAAATGGTGGTGTCTCCATTTAGAGTGAGTATTCTTTCGTCAAGTAACCTAACCTAAAAATCTCTCACAGACATGCAGAAGCCAGTCTCATTTGTGATTCTCGATGCTCTTAAACTGGCAATGTTCATGCTCATCATCATGACTTTTGTGAGGTGTACTGGAGGCTTCCCTCCTGATACATAAGCTCTAGAAAGCTCTTCCTCAAGAGAAAGTATTCTTGGTAACGAGGACCAAGTTCCTGTGTGGGATGGCTTTGAAGAAAAGAAACTTAAGAAAGGATAAGTGAACGGCTTTTCCTTTTTCTCTTTTGGTGGGAGTTCCCATGGATCATTGTCTGACACAGTCTTGACCTGAGCAGATATCCTAAGGCTGCTGGAGCTTCCAGAGGACTACTAAGCAAGATTTACTGCAATTTCTTCTTCCTTCCTTCCCATAGCAGATGCTATTCTGAGAATTCTCTTCCAATTGTGTGAGAGGATCAAGGGACAGTGGCTATTGCCTGTAGGAATCCAGTGCTGAGGAGCTGCTGGGTCAGTCGGAGCTTGAAACATTTTCCTGGTTTGACACTGCCCTGATGGACCCAGCTGTGAGGGCTTTTGGTGCCAACTAGGGTAGTGTGCCGGCTCCATTTACATCATTTCCCAAATGGCGAGAACACTTTAGAAAGGCTTCCTCTCTGTAGTTCTTTTAAGAGTTTTTCTTCTGTATCTTTTGTTTGTACAATCTAAAAGTCACCTGGTATCACACCAGTGAGAAAAAAAAAAGATGAAAATGGAAAGCATAAACTTTAAAGATAGACAAAGAAGACTGTCAATTTGAACATGGAAAGATTATTTACAAATGATTGTCAAGTGTTTTTTCTATAATCAAAGTGAAACAGGACTGAAGAGGACAGTCGTGGTCTTTGAGAAATGCTAGTTCAGGACCCAGCCTTTATCTTTGAACACAGCAGGTACCTTACGCGGCTTCACCATCTGTCAAGGAGAACAAGGGCTTTTCTGTTTGTTTCTCTCATCTCACTCTTTGGGGTTCAAACCAGATATATGGTAAGGTACTCTATTCACAGGAAATACGAAAGTATTTCTATATACAGTAAATAAAAAGATGCATGACACATCATTGCGTGAATGAGATGCTTTGCAACTTGTCTTTTGCCTCAACACAACAGAGATGCAACGACTCTGTCAGTAATGGAGTTTGTGGGGAACAGGGGTAAGAAGCCAGGTGTGAAAGCTGAAGGTATGATGCAGGGGATGAGAAGGCCACCGCCATCTCCACCTCCGCCAGAACAAAGTGTGGGTAGAGCGCAAAGGTTTTAGTCAGCTACCTCAATGAAGGAAAGGACGTTTGCAGGTAGTAGTGATCACACCAGGTGTGCCCCAGGCAGAACAGAGAGTAGTGATCACCCCAAGTGTGCCCCGGGCAGAACACACGAGAGTAGTGATCACTGCAGGTGTGCCCCGGGCAGAGCACATTGCAGGTGTGCCATGGCAGAATAGAGTGTAGTCTCAGTTCCTGGTGGTGCCATGAAGAGGAAGGAAGAAGTCTATGCCAATGTGACCAGGGTTGCAAACAGAATGAGTTTCAGGCATGGAAAACCAGCATCATAACTAATGCTGCAATTCTCTCTTTTATCCTGTGTTCAATTTTTTGAATGTCCTCCATTCATTTATTTTATTTTTCTGTGTGTGTACTTGAATTATATAATTCTAATTTTACTTACATTTTCCAGTTTATCTCTGTACACAGAATTCTCAGTGGTTGTTTCATGCATAGATCATTTTAGCCTGTGGATTTTTGGAAGACAAACATTCCATCAACAATAACCATCAGTCATAATTTAGATCACTCAGGGAGAGAGTCTTTGTATTTACATATATTTTTTTTTGCTGCCAGAATTATTTCATCCCAATGTGCCTTGGTATTATTTCTATTTAAAAAATGAACTTTATTCTTTTGGGGGGTGATTTTGGTTTGTGGCTTTGCTATTCTTAAGAGTCTGCATACCAGCAACAAACTGTCTTCCTTTGTGTGAGAATGTCCTCATCTCCCACTTTTAAAGGATGTTGTCACTGCGTTAAAGAGACACACGGAAAAGGGAGAAGATCAAGCTACTTCTTTTGGCCTTCCAGCGATGGTTTTGAGGTTGTCTTCCACTGCAAGTTGTCACTGTGCATGCTCATTCTCATGTGTTTTGCTAGAGGTTCACTAATTTTTTGTTGTTTTGTTTTTCAAGACAGGGTTTATCTGTGTAATCCTGGCTATCCTGGAACTCACTCTGCCGACCAGGGTTTATTTTATGTGTGATGCCTAGAGCTTTTAGTTGGAATTTTCAGGAGCAACCAGGAAAATACACAATTTCCATCTTCCCAGAAGACGGAGTGCTATTTTTTTTGGAATATATGGTCTTTATATATTATACATTAAAGACTTTTAGAATATATTGGAGCTTTGAGATCACCTTTGTTGAAAAATCTAGATTACTTTAAAATGAATATAATGAAAGGGTATTTTCCCTTGATGAATCATGCTATATTCAATGTAATTTAAATTAAAAATTAATAAATGCATGTTTAGAATGTTAGAATCAAATTTGGGCCAGGAGTTTAGATAAAGACTTCAGTCCAGCCTCTTGTTGAATTGTTCTGTGGCCTCTTGGTGTCTCGGTGGAATAATGAAGATTGCTCAATTTGTTAGGTAACCCCTTAAATTGCCTCATAGAGAACTCCTGCCCACCCCTATAACACCAAATTCCTAGGTTTTCTATGATACAGTGCTTGAAATATGTTGGTTGAGCTAAATAAAATCCTCAAAATTAAATAAGACAAAAAGGATGGCTATTGTTTATTAAATGTTTAACCATGTTTCAGGTACTATAGCACATATCATGTGAATATTATCTAATAAACATTCTATTGAAGTGCAGGTTATGTCTCATTTTATAGATGAGAAAATGAATGCAGAAAGATAAAAAGCAGCATCCAAGAATTCTTAATAGTAAAGATACTTTTGATGTCAAGTTTTATTCCAGATCTGATATTTATAATCACTTGTGGCCACCATATAAGAAGAAATTTAAAGGTGAGACGGCAAAGATAACTTTAGTTTGTTTAGATTCATTTTTAGTGACATAAGTTGTAAATGTAGAAAATAGATGCACACACTTAGCTTATTCTTATCTGTCATTTATCAAATAAAGGAAGCATCATTTCTGAGAGATAAAGATACAAACTGAGGACTTTAAACTATCATTCACCAGTTATAAAACTTAACTTACCATCTTTACATAAATAATATAGGGTCTTGGGGACCGGAATTATATTACCATTATGTGTAAATTTTACCCACTTAAGAATGGATAGGGAGATATATGTACAAAGACTATTTGAGTTAACTAAAAAGTAGAGGTCAAGAGGATAAGAAGGAAAAATTAGAGAACAGAAAGTCAAATTAAAAATGTAAAATAATTTAAGCCATTTAACACAAAACTGTTTCCCAAATTCCCTAACAAATTGTGTTAGCTAATTTCTATGTACTGCCTCACAAAATAAACTCTGATTGATCAATAACTTACTTAAACCTGTTTGTCCTTAGGATTTTTACATTTTGCTGAAAATACATTTTATTAATTGAAATAAATTACATAAGTTTATGTACATGGAAACTTAGCCAAATTAAAAAGTGTAAAAGAATTTAAGTCATTTAACACCATACTTGGTTCTAAATCCCATAAGAAAGAGTTTTAGCTAAATTCTGTGTACTGACTCACCAAAATTAACTTTTAATTGCTCACTAACTTATTAAAATCTCCTTACATTCTTTTACAGTTTTGTTGAGAAACAATGGCATGTTTGTGTAGATACATTGTACATATTATGTGCCAGGACCTGAAGGGTTTATAATTAATGTCGTAGGGTGAGCATAGCAACACATGAATCTTGGTATATCCTGATTTATTCTTGCACTAGGAAGACTTCTTCCCCCAGTCTACTATCTTACCACGAGATTGTCTGTGTTCATCTACATAGAAATTGCTATTCTATTGTATTACAATAGAAAATATTCAAATTTGTCATTATTATGTGTTCTCAGAATTACTATGAGTACTAGTTATGAATACAGTGGTTGAAACATAATTCCTTTCTGAGGAGTTAGGAAGCTGGTAATTGTCTCTATACTCTTGTTCTGAGAGCAAAATGTGCTTTTCTAAGAAAATTATTTTCTCTTTATAAAGATACTGTCATTTTGGTACATGGAGAACTGATTCGTGATCATAGTTTTTAATTTTGCCATAAGCCTTTTGTGTAGAGTATATGCTTTATTGTAGGAAAGTAAGTTTTCTTTTTTTTATTGAAACTAAACAAAATGTTATGTGGTTCAAACATATTATCCATGTCCATGATAGGGCAGATTAAAACTGATCAACTGTGGGTGAGAAGTATGAACGCAGCTATGTCCCTTGGTCATCCCACTGAAAATGTATAAAGAATTCCTATTGAGTTAGAAGAGCCCAGTGTGAAAGACACCATGAAATGCAAAGACTTCTAGATTAGGAAAAAAAAGACCTACAGCACCCATCGTGCTATTAGCAAACTATATTAATGAACCCCTATGGTCCAAACCTCCTCATCTGTGACACAGGAGAGAGAAGTAGATGTCTCTAAGGAATTGTATAAATCACAGAAGTTCTGCACTGTATTCACTGCTGCAAAATAAGATGCTGACTGAAAAATGCTCTAAGTACCAGCACATTTTTTTTTAAACCTTAAACATATTAAAGAAATCTTGTGTGCTGGATGGAGGTATAGCTCAGTAGCAGCGTACTATCTGAGGATGTGTGAGGCGATGGTTTGATCCCCAGCATGAGGAATATTGAAGTTTAAAGGACCTCAAAGAAAACTGCAAATACCTATAGAATATATAATTATCGTGTTCTAAGCAGCTTCACTCCATTTTCAATAGCCAGTGTTATCTCACACATTCATTCATTCGGTATGCATGCAGCACCTATTATTCAGACAGGCAATGAGTTCAGTGTAGACAGGAAAATATGGTCAAAAGGATGTCCACTACTGTCCTCCCAAATACAAAAGGTAATTCGTTCTTCAGGACATGTCTTCTCAATGGAGCCTTACTGGTTATGTGGAACGCTACATTAAGGATGGAAATGGTGCTGCCAGTGGGCAATTTAAAGTCAAGTGAAATAGGAGACAGCAGCGATAAAAGTATATTTAAGGCAAGGGTATCTTCTTTAAGCAGAATGTCTTTGCTGCCATTGCTCTTGTCCAACTTGGGCAGACTGTCTAGTTTCACACAGTAGTCTTTGCTTTCCTAATCATGGCCAGTATCTCCTAAACACGCCCAGAGGGCTCCACGGCCCACCCATGCCGGGTGCTCACTGTTTTCTTGAGAAAGATGGGGTCAAGAGAGGCAAAGAGTATGATGAAGACGCCAAAGGACTTGGGAGGGATTCCGAGAAGTCCAAACCTCTTGGCTGGGACACTACTACCCGGTCTTGGTCACCCAGACCGGTAGACCTCCCCAGCTCAACCCACTGCTTCACCCCACCCGCCCACCTCACCCCCAGATGTGCAGCTCGCGCCCACCCCCTCCCCACACCGGGCGCCCCTCGGGGACCCACGCCGGGGCGCGCTGGCCTCCCAGGGCCAGGCCCACCACCCACCACGGGCACCATTTTCCAGGGCCCGGCCTCCCCCACCCCCCCAGCAGTCCCCGCCCCTCTCCCCGAGAGCGCCCAATGGGCGGGGCCGGGGCGGCGGTGGGCGGGGACCGAGGCGGGCCCCTTTAAAGAAAGGCGGCGGGCGTGCGGGCGGGCGAGGGGAGAAGAAAGCGGAGCGGCCGGCGGGGGCGGGCGCCGTCCAATGACAAAGCCCCGGGGTGGGCGCCCGCAGCCGCCGCGCCGCCATCTTGAGCCGGGCGGCAGGGCAGCCGGCACGTCCTCCTCCGCCCCGAGGGGGAGGGGCGCGGGCCGGAAAGTAGCGAGCGGCGCCGGGCGGGAGGCGCCAGCGGCGGCGGCCGGCGCGGCGGAGCGCGGCGCGGGCGGGCGGACGGGCGCGGCGGGCGGGCGCCCCGAGCGGCCTGCGATGAGACGCGGCGCGAAGCGGCGGCGGCGCCGGCCCCGGGCCGCCTGGGGCGGCGGCTGCGGAGCGGAAGGCGGGGCCGCCGCGCTGGAGGCCTCGCTGGAGGAGAAGGTGGTGTACTCGCGGTCGCAACTGTCGCTGGCCGGCAGCACCGAGGCGCTGGGCGACGCCTTCAAGCTCTTCATGCCCAGCAGCACGGAGTTCATGAGCTCGGAGGCGGAGCTCTGGAGCTTCCTCTGCAGCCTCAAGCACCAGTTCTCCCCGCACATCCTGCGCAGCAAGGACGTCTACGGCTACTCCTCGTGCCGGGCGCTGGTGCCCGACCTCCCGGCGCCCGCCGGCCGCCCCGCGCGCCGCCCGCGCCCCGCGCCCAGGAGGAGGCGCCGTGGAGCCAGAGCGGCCGCCGGCGCCCTCGAGCCGCGCCCCAACGCCGCCGACGCCGAAGCCGACGCCGAGGAGCCGGGGCCGCCCGCGTCCCGCTTCGGAGGCCGCACCCTGGAGGAGATCTGGAGGGCGGCCACCCCGACGCTGACCAGCTTCCCGACCATCCGCGTCGGCGAGGACGTGTGGGGCGAGCGCAGCCTGGCGGTGGCGCGGCGCAGGGCGCGCCAAGTGCTGCGAGTGGACCTGGACCCGGTGGTGAGGCTGCGCCGCTTCCCGGTGCCCCGGGCGTGACGCCCGCCGCCCGCCCGCCCGCCCACCCGGGCGAGCCAGCGAGCGAGCTCCGGCGCCGGATCGGACTCCGCCAGTCGAATGTTTACAGACCCGGCCCCCCTGGTGCACTTTATGCGCGAACGAGGCCCGGATGCGGTGCGGCGCCGCGGTCCGCCCCGGGACAGGGACCGCCCCGCGCCCGGGACCGCCGGACCCGCGCCGCACAGGTCGCTTTGCTTCCCGCCCCGATGGAGACGTCTCCAGGACTGGAGGGACACCTGCGCTTTCTCCCTCTTGGACTCTACCTCACCGGTCTGGAAGCCCTCCGAAGATTTAAACGTGGTTGTTGTTTTTTTCCTCCAAAGGAATTTGTTTTCGTGCTTGCGTAATAAAGCCAGAACTTTACTTGCTTTCCCCCCCGCCCCCCTGCTTTCTTTTGGACTGTCAGCCCCACTTTCTGGACGGAAGATCGACCGTGTTTCATGGCGTGGTGTTGGTGTAAGCTCAGGGTGTTCTGAAGCCCACTCGTTTCCTAATTTTTTACTGGATTCCAAAGCTTTGATCAAGGTTCTTTTAAGAGGTTCAAGTTTGTGACTGTTAATTGTGACGATTTGTATGGCTTTGAATTTCACGAGCTCAGTGATAACCAAGAGATGCAAAGTACAACTGTTTAAAAAAAGTTAAGGTGTTTATATATAAAGTTTTATATTGAAGTTTGATATTTATATTTACTGAGCTCCTAAAGCAAATGGTAGAATACTCTTTAAAAGTTTTGTTTAGGAAAAGTTGACTTGCTCTATTCTTTTTAATTGAATAAAATTGAAGTGTTTTGGAACCACATGGCTTGTGATAAAAGTGAATAAATTTTGAAGAATATGTTGGCTACAAGAATAATAGGAATCCAGTTGGAGGTGATTTGCCTCACGTCTTGGTCAAACATAAAGTCCAGGACTGTTCACGGGAACAGAACCGAGATGGAAGTGGTTTAGGAGAGATCTGTGCGTGTGGACATTGTGAAGAAACGTAAACAGAATACCCATTGGGATTCCCGGATCTGTGAATGATCGCTAGGGAGGGGCAGGGGCATTTCTTGGTACCACATGGCTGGTTGAAGTTGTTTTGTGGGAAAATAGATCTCTTTATTTCTTTGTTGTTGGATAACAAGAAATGCCTAAACTAATTCTATTATCTTTTTGAAAATCATGACAATTGGTTGGCTTTTTGCCCGTGAAATTTCTTTTTCTCTTCCTTCCATTCATAATTGTGTTTGCAATCTTTGATAGCTAAAGGTCGCAGGAATCAGAAAAATCGAGCCACACAGTACTGACCCTTCTTGTACACTTTTATAATAGTAGCGTGTATCCACGTGGCCCAGTGTGCAGTTCTTGATTATCCAAGTGCCTTTGGTCGTTGGTGGCAGCAAGACTTGGTGGTTTTTTAGCCAGTGGTGCCACAGCCAGCTTTTTTTGCAATACCTAAAGGGTCAAATAGTGTTTTTCTACCACTATTGTTTCCAATTTAAGTGTTCTGCCATGGGACATCCAGGCTGGGTGGGCTGGGGCTGCTCGAGCCCCCAATGCTAAGGTTTATCTCTGCTTGGCAGTTTCTTAGAATAATGAGAACTGTATTTGACTCTGATGTTCCTAGATTCCAATGGCATAGCTTTCTGAATTAGCTATTTTAAGTTTAATAGTTCATGAAAGGAGTGTTTTGACTTTAATTTTAGTGTTTTTGTTTTGTAATATATATATATACACATATACATACATACATACGTATATGACTTTATGCCAGTTTTCCACAAGCCTCAATCTTTTATTAACGGCTCAATGATAATACATTGTTAGCAACACTGTTACTTGAGTGCATAAAAAGTGAATGATTACCAGAGGGAGAGTGTTAAGCTGTGTCATGGGAAGCTGAGACAGTCTTGTTATTAGCTTCCATTGCCAAATGTATTTCAGACACATAGGATTTTCTTCCCAAAATATATTGTTAATTTTTATAGCTAACTAGCACCTGATGAAAATGCATTTGTACCACTTCACTTGTATATAGTTTTATAACCAGAAATAAACCCAATGGCCATATTAGAATGTAATTTCAACGTGGAATTTATCTAGATACTTCCCAGAAGATTCTGAAACTAGACATGACTGAAAGGATAACTCTCCTCAGCACACAATGGACATGCATCCGGTGACACCATGCATTTATTTTTACTGAGGTTTTTGACATTTGTTTCTCTTATGCCTTGGTTCTTTAGTGATGTTGACCTTATACATAAATGTTTCTTTGGCTTATTTATCTAACTGATTAAAGTTTAGATATGGTTGCCCACCCTGAGTTTGATATATGTGGTTCAAAAATACAGACTTTATTTTGCTAAATTTTCTGCAGCAAGACCTGTGTTGCAATTTTGAAAAATATGAAGACACATCTAATGTAATTGGGGAGTCTATTGTAAGAAGGTGAGGGTATTCCCTGGATACCTTTGGATAGGCTGTGGAGAGAAACTTGGCCCGGCCCGTGGCCTTGAAGGTGAAGCCTGGATTGCGTCCTGGAAAGACTAGCTTGGTTTGTGCATGGTTTTTAAAGACGTCCCAATGTTCTCCTGCTCTCTCTCATCTCTCATATGGCACAAATAGAGAGGTCGGCTGGGAAGAACTGTGTCACCTTGCTAAGCTTTCATTTAGTTTTTGACTTTTGAGTTTGTACTTGTGGTGACCAGCACCTCAAGGTCACCTTGTCATTGACGTCCTGTCACCCAGCAGCTTCCCTTGACTTCATAAGGGCAAGCTTTATTGTTGGTAGTGCAGACTGCTGCTCTGGTGGTGCCTATTTATTTCGTCTGTCCCAGTGCTCTGTGGACAAGTGCAACTTCAGCTGGGAGCTCATGCCTGTTGATTTGCCATGTGTACATAATACTACTATTTTTCAAAAACTTTATAAAAAAACTTTAAAATATTTGAATAAAAAAATCACAATTTTGAACTTATTTTTTTGTTGTTGCTTTGAGGGTTGCTATGGCATTCTTTAAATTGGTGGTTTTTAATGAACATATATAACATTTCCTTTATTGGTGTGTTCAGATATTTTTTGATAAGCTGTTATGTCTTAAGTGCATTAGAAAGCAATTGTTTGTAATGGAACTGAAGTGTTTTCCCGAACAGTTTAATGTGCATATTAATGAGATGTGTTGCTTTTTAACTTATTAACTGTAAATAAATTTTAGAGCATATAGTGTCTGGCTTTTCTAATGATACTGAAGGATTTTCAAAATGAGATCTTTATGTTTACATGTGTATTGGAAAACATTTTAATTTAAGATTTGATAAATCTTGACGTTTTTGGGAACTTTAACCTAAAATTTCAAGGTTTGTGTTATGTTTTGTCTTATGATTTGTCAGTTCTTTAGTTAGTCTTTAGAGAATGGTGCTTCAAACCAAAGCCATAGTCCAGTTTGCCTGCAATAAACTTTAAAAGATGCATCCAAATTCAGGCTTCTGAACCCTGGCCCCTAAATCCAATTTCGGTGATGATAGAAGGCCTGAGTTGCTATTCTCTCGAAGTGTGAAAGAAGATGCCCATGGGTGGCGGCAGTACAGACTCCTCAGCACAAGGACAGGGCCATGGCGGCAGCAGTACAGACTGTCCTCAGCACAAGGACAGGGCCAGAATTTTCATTGCATCTATAGACTGGAGGGCAGTACAACCTGCAGCAGGGACCGGTTCACGTGATGTGGCTGCACCTCACACCCCAGTGCCTGTCGGTAGATGGGGGTTGCAGAGGGAATGGCCTGGAAGAGAATTACCACACTGGTCATCCTGTCCTTCAAACCCTGAACTCTAGGTGATCCCAGGTAAATAAGTGTGCCTTAGCATCCCTAGTAACAAACGTGATTTGTAAACTAGTTGGGTACTGTAACAGTCGAAAGGACTTAAATACTACTAATTGGAAGTACGAAGGCTGAGTATAAGCATAGTGTAATGAGAATTTAGTGGTCTAGTTTGTTTAGCCTCAACAGATTGTGGTCTAGAAAGTTACAATTTAAGGGGAAGTAATTTACGGGGGAAATAAAATGACATAAAGTATGCTTTTAAGCATTCTAGGGCAAGAGTTGGAACTAGAAGTTATTTTTTGAATTTGGGTCTTTTACAATATCTTTGAAAGATTTTTAAATGTGCCATTATGCATCTTAAAGTATCTGGGAATTTACAAATAGTAAATTAAATTTATTGATCCAAAACCTGTAAAAGCTTTGTGTTAAATTTCACTTGGAGTAACTCCAGTAGATTGTTCTAGAGTTCTCAACCTTCCTAATGCTGTGACCCCTTACTACAAGGACCTCATGGTGTGGTGACCCCAACCAGAAAGTTATTTCTCTTGAGTCATAATACAAGTGTCAAGTATGCAGGCTGTCTGATACATGACCCCTGCACAAGGGTCAGTCAACTCCAGGAGTCATGACCCACAGGTGCAGAAGCATTGCGCTGAAGCTCGCACACTCATGGCCATAGAGCAAAGATGAAGTTAGTTTGTATGAAAGTTTTGTGTTTCAGGTACTAAGAGAAAAAAGTGTTCAGTAGGGCCCCCATAGCTGCCCCGTGGATAGGAACACACTGAAGACATCTGTAACATAATGGAGACAGCCTCTGGCAGAACTGATGGGCTTAACCTCATATGTGGGTTATTCTAGAAAGTAAGCATTGAGGGGTAAGATGGCAGGAGAGAGGTTTTGAGAAAGTGTAGCATGTTGCCGTGTGGGAAATAGAAAGCCCTGTCTTGGACAGGCTTGTCTGAATGGGAGTGGGGTATTGACTGCTCTCAGGAATCCACATGAACAGGACTAAAGAACTCTAACAAGGATTCCTTTAACTAAGTAGGTTGTTTTGGGGGTGGGATTCACCTTTGTCAATGACTGTTAAATTGTGATTGCTTTTTTTATACCTAAAATCTTCAACTGGTGAGTTTCTCAGGCAGACGTATCTCTAACATCTGCACCACACAATGTTGCTGCATGTGCTCGACATTCAGTGGCCCTGAGCAAATGAGCCGTTATAGAGTTCATAGGGATGCGGAGCACCGGCTCCCAAACTTACAAGTCTCTGTATCGCTCCAGTTTGTGTGTAACGGCAATGGCAGCAAGGTTATACACGAGTCACACACACACACACACACACACACACACACACACAGTAAGCCATCGATGGACTCGATGTCCTGTAACTGAATAGTGTATGAAGACTTTGCTGTCTCCCGACTGTACTTGCAACCCAATTCAATTTCATTATCATCACCTGAGTCTTAGCAAGCGGCAGTGAAGTACAGTGGTTAGAGTTGTATAGCCAAGTCACCTAGCTTCCAAACCCTTCCTTCCTCTTCTGACATCTGATCTTCCAGCAAGCAACTTGCCCTCCTCCGTTCCTCAGTTCCCTCAGCTGTAAAAACAGACAAACCATAGAATCTGCTTCACAGAGCCCATGTGAGAATTAAATGAAGTCATACATACCAAATGGAGTTGTGCCTGGGACCTGGTTAGCTTCAGTCAGTACATACCAGTTTTAGTAGTAGTAAATGTTTGTTTTTTTTTAAAGTCTCAGTTTGCTTACTTGAAACTTTTTTTTTCCGAGGCAGGGTTTCTCTGTATTGTTTTGGAGCCTGTTCTGGAACCAGGCTGGTCTCGAACTCACAGAGATCTGCCTGCCTCTGCCTCCCTAGTGCTGGGATTAAAGGTGTGCGCCACCACCGCCCCGCTTACTTGAAACTTTTATGTTGCGAGGTGTTGAAAGAAAAACACCTGCAGTTCACAAATGTCAAGGAGAGTCAATTGGTATTGGAGAGGTCAAAGTCACTGGAACTGGTATGTGGAGAAGGACCCTGTAGATTCGTGAGGAATTACAGTGGCCAAAACTCAACAGACAGTGGTAATAAAAATGACCAGAAATCCGTAAGGTAATGTAAAGGAAACTAACGATTGCTTAAATCCCACCATGGATCAAGCGCCACAGTTACTGTGCCCGCCCCGTCCCCGTTTTGAGGCAGTCCTGTAACCCAGGCTGGCCTTAGGCTTTCAGCCATGATGACTGGGAACCCCTCATCTTCACTCCTCACCTTCTGAGACTGGGATTATAGCCATGCACAACATGCCCAGGTTTCTCCTATTTCTTTGAAGTAAGACTATGTGTCAGGCATAGGAGATAAAATAACAAAATGTTTCTGGATGATGACAAAGCTCCCTGAAATAAATTCTGAAACAGGTATGTATGTGAAACACTTTGAACAACATGGCGTTTTGGCCTATGGAAAGTAGTGTATCAAGATATAGCCCCTTGGATATCTGCCACAGGTTAAATTAAAGTCTTGTAAGCTGGTGTGCCAGTTAATTTTTATGCCAACTTGATACAAGGGAACCTCACCAAAGAAAATGTCTTTGTAAGACCTGGCTGTGGACAGGCCTATAGGGCATTGTCTTATTTAGTGATGTGTGGGGAGGGCCTCGTCCATTGTAGGTGGTGTCATCCCTGGGCTCGTTGTCCTGGGCTCTATAAGAAAGGCTGCTGAACGAGTCATGGGAGCATCCTACATAGGGTGGCTATTGCTGACAGGAAACACCATGACACAGCAACTCAGGAAGGAGGGTTCATTTGGCTCCACATTACTGTTCGCCCTTGACGAAGTCAGGACAGGAACTCAGGCAGGGCAAGAACCTGGAGGCAGGAGCTGAGGCGAGCCATGGGGAAGTGCTGCTTGCTGGCTGGCTCCTCATGGCTTGCTCAGCCTGCCTTCTTACAGAACCCAGAACCACCAGCCCAGGGACGATACCACCCTCAACCGGCTGGGCCCTTCCCCACTGATCCCTAAGTAAGAAAACACCTTACAGGCTTGTTTACAGCTGGGTCAGAAGGAGGCTTTTACTCAGCCGAGGCTCCCTCCTCTCCAGTACTCAAGCTTGTGCTGAGTTGACATAAAACTAGACAGCACAGCGCGTAAGCCAGTAAGCAGCAATGTCCATGGCTTGTGTACCAGCCCCTGCCTCCAGCCTTCTTCCCTATTTGAGTTCCTGCCCTGGCTTCTCTCAGTGGTGGACCTTTTGCTTACACCTCAAGGTAAACAAACCCCCCTTTCCTCCGTCAGTTGCTTTTGGTCATGGCGTTTCATCACAGTAGTAAAAATCCTAAGACAGAAACTTGTACCAGGATTGTGGGGCATTGTTGTGACAGATCTGACTGTTTTGGAGGCTTTTGAACTTTGGGCTAGGAAGTCATTGAACACTCAGAGCTCAGTGGGCTCCTCTGTAGGAGCTTGGAGGATATGGATGTTGGGAGCAGTACAAACGACGTAGGCCTGGCTTGTGAAGTTCCAGAGGGAGGCAAAGGTTCTATGAGGCCATTTGTGTGAGGACTCTGTGGTGTCTGATTAGGTGGAGCTGAAGAATCGGGTGTGATAAGAGAGACCAGCATCACTGAGATGGATTCTCCTGGCAAGTGTCTCCTCAGAAGCTGTGTTCCAGAAGTAGCACATGGTACCTTGTGCTGATCCACAATTTAGTGGTGTAAGAGACACTCAGGTGGTACTGATTTTGAAGGCATGGAGGGGTCATGGAGAGCAGCTGAGGCTTGGCACCTGTGGCAGGACTGGAGTCCATAAAGAAAGCCGGGAGAGGCTCCTGGTGAAAGCTCAGCCCAGTTGTGATAGAAGACCCTGGCATAGTGTGGAACTTGATGCAACCAAGTTGTCACTCTCAATGTCTGTGGCAGAAGAGGCCGCTGCCAGGGGTCCCTGCCACAATGGTACATGGGCTCGGCTGCTTTCTGGCTCTTTATTAGATTGAAAGAGCAGCATTCTAGGACCCTGAAAGATGTGACTACCAGCAACCTCTGTAAGCAAGTTAACTTAGTCACTCCTCCTTACGGTCACGTACCAGAGAGAATCCGGCGTTTCCAGTGTTTTCCGCTGATCCAGTTTCCTGGGGCTGGCTTATAATTCCATGACTGGTGGCAGTCAAACATGAGGTAGGGCTCTCAAACAGCTGCTGTGGGGAAGGAAAGACAGAAGAAAAGTGGGCGGAAGGGCGCTCTGCTGTAGCTTTGCTGCAGACTACCCGTACCAAACACGACTCGTCTTGAGAGAAGCCGCTTAAGTCAGTTACAGCAGAGCTCCCACGCGTCGCAGGCAGGGCAATGCAGGCTTCAGAGGAAGGTCATGATTTTGTTCCAAACCTGACTGTTGGCTGGCAAGGGCTTGCACTTTGTCAGGGTGTTGGTGACATCTTGGGATAGTCCACCAATAGCCTACGAGCATGTATGTGTAGGAAAAGGACATGAAGTAGGATCATAGTGGGATAATCATTTTGACTTCCTATTCCAAATGTATTTTTCTCTAAAGCTACTTCTTAAACAGAATAATAGTGATAAAAAACTAGAAACTGATACATGTTTGTTTAAAAGTCCTGAGTATATTTCTTTTCCTGTCAAAAGTTGGCTTTATTGTCCTGGAACACATTCTGGAATATTCAGGATCGTTTGGAATAGAAGTTTTATTGGTGTGGTTCTGATTCATCCTGCAGATTTGAGCATTCTCAGGGAGAAACTAGACAGGTACAGTTGAATATGTTACCTCTTCCAAGACGTAGATGTCAGCAAGACAGAGCAGGGGCCTGGGAAGTGTGGGGTTGGAACCTGAGCTCCCCATGGACTGTCTGCCAACCAGCTCAGCTAGAGTTTGGGCAGACCAGGCACCTCGGTCTGCGGTGAAAGCGAGGCTTAAAGTTTTGTAAGAGTCTGTGCAATCACAGTCCTTGCCTACACGAGTAACTCGGGAGAGAGGGTGTTAGACAGAGATGTTCTTACAGATGCCATTCATCTTCCAAGTCAGTGATGGGGATGAGAATGCCAGGGTCACATGACCCAGGGTTAGCGATTTATTTTCTGTGCTGGTGTTTTGAAACAACAGTTAAGATTTCTTTTTGTTTTTCTCTTTTGGTCACTTTCTAAGTAAAATAATAGGTAAGAAAGGTGTTTAGTTATAACAGGGCTAATTGTGAACATTAGTAGAAAAATAATTAAGAAAGGTGTTCTGCTCAATTGTAAGAGAGTCTTTATGTGGCACAGAGTGCCTCCTCATTTTAGAGGCAGACATGCAAGCCACAGGAAGCTGGGCTCTACAGTTGCTATAGCATTTAGAACACTGAATGGTGTCTTCTGGTGGAAATTCCAATCTTTTTTTGATGACAGAAAGAAAATACAGAGGGAGCGTTTCACCCAAAATAAACGATTGCTTCCAGAACGAGGAGTGTGAATGGGCTTTGGGTTATTATTTTACTAATTGTCCTATGCAAAGCAGTGAGTTATTTTGCAAAATAGTCTCTGTTCCAGGGGGAAACACTCTTCAAGAAAACTTTCCCCATGGATATGGCAGGCCCTCAGGAACTCACAGGAGGTCCTCCCCTTGCCTTGCTGCTTTCCAATGACCCAGAACTCTTCCTCATGCCCAGGTCTGAGTTGTCATACTGCCTCTCTCAAGGTTTCAGGTTCAAAAAGGGCAAGCTAAGCTTCCTGCCACAGATTCGTGCTTCTGATGGCAGCTGCTTATACATTTTCTGGAAAGGAAATTCACAGTAAATATCCAGAACCATAATCAACTGCTCACACACCTGACTCATAATTTTCACATCTAGATCTTGTTGAATGCAATAAAGGAGACGAAAGACTGAGTTAGTGTACACAGGTGTTAATCAAGAACAGGAAATGATGTTCAGTACTAAGACAAGGTTCAAATGAGTTACAGTAGACTCATACACAGAAATGCTACCTCATTATGAAAGTGTGAGTCTGTGGCTTTTTTTAGTGCTCTGGTATTTAAACAAAAAGCAATATAAAATATACAAGATATCCCAGTTTTACCTCTCTCTCTCTCTCTCTCTCTCTCTCTCTCTCTCTCTCTCACTCTCTCTCTTCAAGACAGGGTTTCTTGATATAGCCTTAGCCTTAGCTCTCCTGGAACTAACTCTGTAGATCAGGCTGGCCTGGAACTCACAGAGATCTTTCTGCCTTGCCTTCCAAGTACTGGGACTAAAGGTGTGCACCCACCGCTGCCTGACCCAGTTTTACTTTTTAAGGTGTAGTTTACCCAGGATAATTTATATACAGTATGCATCTTACTTTTTGGTTACTTGCTTTGGTTAGTTTTCACAAACAAGGGTATAACTCTAAAAATAAAAATTCAGAGACAGATAATGGGGTTCAGGCTTCAAGCTGAAGATCAGAAAAGCAAAGCAGCTTGCTACTAGCTCTTACCTCTACCTCAGCTCAGCCCAAAGGGGCGATCCTCAGACTGCTCCCAACTTCACTGCTCCTCAGAGTCACTCAGACTGCCATGCTCTCCTCAACGTAACTAGAGACTAATTGCCTCAGGAGACCCTTTATTTCTTCCTTTTATACCTCTCAAATCCTGGGGTTAAAGGTGTGGAATCCCAAGTGCCAGGGTCACCTTTGTGTGAGTTGTTGCTCTTTTTAGACTGGATCAATTTGGTGCAGCTCAGTGTGACCTTGAACTAACAGAGTTCCACCCACCTCTGTCTCCTGAGTCCTGGGATTAAAGGTGTGTGCCATCACCACCTAGCTTCTATAGCTAACTAGTATGGTGGCTGGCTTTGAATTCTGATACTTTAGACAGTCTTTATTAAATCATAAACTATATATCACCACACGAGGGAGGGCAGTGAAGGAGGTAGATTGAGGAAAGCAAAAGGTAACTAACAATGTTTCTTCAAGATGGAAATGGTCCACCCACCATAGTGTAACAACACTTGTGTGTGTGTGTGTGTGTGTGTGTGTGTGCTCATTCTCATAATGAAGATGAAGATGGTCCACTCACCATGGTGTAACACATGTGTGTGCTCATTCTCATAATGAAGACGGAGACGGTCCACCCACCACCAGAATCCCCATAATCAAGATGGAAGTTTCTTCCTGTTCCTCTGTAGTTGGTGGTCACTATCCCTCTAAGTCCCAGTCACTGGCTGTCACTTTCATTTGGGCTGCTGTCATAAAATTCATTAAACCACAGAGATTGCTCTGTTGCAGTCCTGGAGGCTGGGAGGGAAAGATCAGGGTGGCTGCAGTGTCCGTGTGTGGAGAAGACGCACTCTCCGCAGTGTGCAGTGTCCGTGTGTGGAGAAGACGCACTCTCCACAGTGTGCAGTGTCCGTGTGTGGAGAAGACGCACTCTCCACAGTGTGCAGTGTCTGTGTGTGGAGAAGACGCACTCTCCACAGTGTGCAGTGTCCGTGTGTGGAGAAGACGCACTCTCCACATGTGCTCATTGTGTCCTTATAAGGTAGGGGGCTGGGCCGGCGATTTGGATCCCTTATGAGGACACCAATCCTATTGAGGTGGAGTGACTTAATCACTCTCCAAAGGCTTCACTTTCTGATAATATCACAGCTGGGATTAGACTTCAACATATGCTCTGGGAGAGGTACACACCTCCAGACTAGCGTTTTCTAGAATGTCAGACAAATGGAAGCGTATGGTATTTGCCATCTCCATCCGCTTCTCTTACTGTGAAGGTCCTCCATGCTGTTGTTGCCAGGTCATTGGATTGCCATGAGGTCTCTTCTGAGCATTGGTGCACTGCTCGGATGTACCACATCCTGTCTGTTCACCGTTTAACAGTCCTGTTCCTTAGAGTTTCCTATGATCACGAACACGTGGGCTATATAAACACTGCAGGACAGGACCCTCTAGGTTGTATAGGAAGTGTATGTTCAAGAAGCCTTAAAATTTTTCCTCAAGGCATCTGTCCCAACCATCATTTGCATTCTTGTTAGCAATCCATGAGAATCCCAATTCCTCTGCATCTTCTCATCTCATGGTTAAACTCAGCCCGTGTTAAAGCATTAGGACTAGTGGGTGTGTAGTAGCAGCTCCTTTCCTTAACAGTGAATGTCAAGGGTTTTGTTTTCCATGAGCATATGATCCATCCACATATCTTCTCTAGGGAAGTATCTATTTGAAATATTTTGAAGTTGAGCTTGTTCACACACACACACACACACACACATACCATACACACATGCGCACACACGCACACACCATACACACATGCACACACACAGACACACGCACACCCCTCAGGGTCCATATGTCAAACACATGTTTTTGGAGTCTTGCTTATTTTGCTTAACATGATACTTTCCAGCTGCATCCATTTTCTTGCAAATGCCGGGGCTTCATTTTTCTTTGTGGTTGTACTTCATTTCATATATGCATTGCAGTTTTCTTTATCCCTTCATCTGCTGATGAGCACCTAGGTTAGTGACGCTTCCTGGTTGTTGTGAATAATGTAGTAATAAACATGGATGTACTAATGCCGTTGTGGTGTGTTGACCCAGAGTCCTCTGCTATTGGCTGAAGAGCCAGATCACACGGCAGTTCTAGCCTCAATATTTTAAGGAACTGCAGGCTGATTTCCATAGTGGTTATATGAGTTTACATCCCGATCAGCAGTGAGCAAACTTTCCTCTCTCCACCAGTGTTTGTTGCCTTCGTGTCAGCAATTCAACTGGGGTGAAATGGAATCCCAAAGTTTTAGTTTGCATTTATCTGATTGTTAAAGATGTTGAACATTTTCCCAACTCCTAATTTTACTCTTTGTTTGTTTTCTTTTGAGAACTAGCCAGTTCATTAGCCCATTTACTGATTGGATGGGTTGTAGGATTTTCTTTGGAGGGAGTGGTTGTTGAATTTTTACAGTTCTTTATTATACCCGACATATTAATTCCCTTCCTGGTATGTAGTTGGTGCATGTTCTTTCTTCACACTCTGTAGTCTGTGTGTTTACTCTGGTGATGTTTCCTTTGCTGTACAGAAGCTTTTGAATTTCGTGTGACCCATTTGTTAATCCCTGACATTATTTCCTATGCTATTGGTGTCCTGTTCAAAAAGTGCCTAGGTCTGTATCTCAAAGGGTTTTCCTATGCCATTTGCTGTGTTTCAGATTTTAAATTAAGGTTTTTGATCCCTTCTAATAGGTTTTTGTGCAGGGTAAGAGATACCAATCTAGTTTCACTCTTCTGCGTGTGGGAATCCATCATTTTAAGCACCATTTGTTAAAGAGGCTGTCTTTTTTCCAGGGTGTGTTTTCAACACCTTCTTCAAGAGTACGTGGCTATAATTGTGTGGGTTAATTTGTGGGTCCTCTGTTCTGTCCATTGATCTACATGCCCATTTCTGTGTTAGTACCTTTTGCTCTATTTCTAGGAGTCTGCAGTATAATTTGTATTATATGACAGAATTAGGGAGTCTCCAGCATTGCACTCTTGGGTAAGAGTTGTTCTGTTTGTTGAGGATCTCATGGTTCTGTATGATTTTTAGGATTTTTTTTTCTAGTTCCACAAAGAATGAAAGTTTATTTTTCAGTTTATTCATTTTTAATTTGGTGCCTGATATGTTTAAATATACTTTTTCATTTAGAGTAGTTTTAGATTTATAGAAAACAGCATAAGGGTTCTCGTATACTCAATGTCGAGCATTCCCTATTATTAATATTAGAAGGGTACATTGGTCACAGACAGTGAATATGTTCTTTGCTTTTGTGACCCCAGGGATATTTGAGTACACCAAAGTCCAACTGATATTCTGGGACACTTTTTGGTTTTAGGTCTCTGATACATTTTAATTTGATTTTATCCACGATCTGAAGTTAAATCTCTGTCTCTCTATGCAGAGTTCTAATACTACCTGATGAACAGGAAAATATGGGGGAGGACCCTTACACAGTATCTTTACTTTTGCCTTCTATGCCATTATAATTAGCATGAGCAAACAGATCTTTTGAGTGCACAGATACGACATGATGAAGAAAATTAATGAACGTTAAGTGCAATAGAGGCTGAGACTGAGAGGAAGCGGCCTCTGGAGAGCAATCCTATGAGGTCAGATCTAGGGGTTGAGAAACCTGTATATTTTTTTCACATCCTCCCATTACTGAAGGCAACTCCAATGGGTCTCTGATTCTTGAGATCTAAGGAAAACCAAGGAAGATGAAAGAAAAACGAAACAGACAAAGCAGGCCACTCCAGATGAGTGAAGGCAATGAAGAGGATGTGTCTCACATCTCTCCATCTTGTCTCTGCAGTCTTGTCTCCTCTGTGAAACTAAAGCTGACACTGCCAATCACAGCATTACCGACCCCACGGCTGTGAGAAAACTGCTAAGATCGTGAGATGACGTATGATATGTTTACCCAACTGCTTAGTTTCCATCTTACCATTAATATTACTTTAGCTCTTAGAATAAAATTATAAAAATAAGGAAGTCTAAATTGAGGCAAAGAGAAAGGGCCTTCAGAAAGAAATTTCTGAACGCAGGTTAAGATGTGTGTCTGTCACCTTCATCCAGCGACTGATGAAAGCAGAGGCAGATACCCACAGACAAACACTGAACTGAACTCCTGGAATCCAGTGTCAGAAAGGGAGAGCTGATGGGAAAAGGAGTTAAGACTGGGCTGGTTTAACCCACATAAACAGTTGACCTGAACAAGGGGAGAGCTCTTGGGCTCCAGATTGATGGCTGTGTGGAAAGCATGGGACTGACCCAGACCCCCTGAATGTAGGTGTCAGTGAGGAGGCCTAGGTAATCTATGGGGCCCTGAAAAGTATTTATCCCTGGCTTTCAAATAGACTTTGAGTGCCCATCCCATAATGAGGGATGCTCTCTCAGCTTGGACTCTTGAAGGAGGGCCTAGACCCTACCCTGGATGACATTACAGACTCTGGAGATCCACCATGGAGGGCCTCACCCTCCCTGGGGATCGGAGTGGAGATTGGTTGGGGCTTGGGAGATTGGTGGGGAGAGCAGGGGAGGAGGGTAGGGAGAGGGAGTTGGGATTGACATGTGAAACAAACTTGTTTCTAACTTAAATAAAAGAAAAAGGAAAAAAAGATATGTGTCTGTCAAACTTGATAACAAAGTTGTTGCAAGGATCCCAAAGTTTGATTTTCCATATTCGAATGCTCTAATTGAACCTGGATGTCCTCCCAAAGGCTCACCAGCCCATGGCACTATTGAGAAGTAATAGAATTTTAAAGAGGTGGCACCTCGTGGAGTCATTGGGGGAATGCCCTTGAAAAGGGATTTGGGGACCCCTGCCCCCTTCCTTGTCTCCTTTTACTTCTGGGCTGCCATGAGGACTCCTCTGCCACCATGCTGTGATGCCTCCTACTAGGTCCAAGAGCAATGGGTCTGTGACAGAAGGCTGACTAAAACAAGGAGACAAATTATGTTATGGTTAAAGCCATGTGTCAGGGATGTACAAATCCTGGGTTTACAGCTTATCTCAATGAGATAAACTGTTTATCTTGGCAGACTACAAAGCCTCCTTATGCTTTAGTCCTTTCTCAAACTGGGAGAGGCTCCTAACAAGTAATCTAAGCTCTCCATTACTTAACTCTTCTCTTTGCTCCCTGATAGTCCCCAATGCTAATGTGGGGATCTGATTGGGTCTCAGTTCCCAGGGTAATTGTTCACATTGCAGCAAAGGCTTTTTGTTTCACATAACTCTGGATTGCCCCATCTGTTTTAACATCTCCGTTTCCCTCTGCACCTTGCCGCCTCCTTTGTTAATAGCCTTAATTGGTTTTGGTGGTAGACTACCAGTACCACCTAAGTATCAGCTATTAGCAATAAATGAGGCTCCTCTGGGTAGCTAGGGCATCATAAAGGAAGTGTTCCTCCTTAGCTCTGTTTGCTGCATTATACTTGTGTGTATTTTACTATTGTTTTTATTTTATTTTGAAATCACCCATCTTCACAGCCAGTCCAGAAGGACCTGCAATAACACTGAGGAAACATTCATTTGATTTTCTTTCAACTTTTAACACTAGTGATTTTTTTAGCATCCTATAGTGAATTTCTATTTTTTTTCTATTTTCTGGCTGCTATTGTTTCCTAAATGGGCAATTAATTTGTTAATAGATGCTATCTCTGGGATGTTGTTGCTCTTTGCCAGTGTTAGCTGGGATTGTTATGCCAACAGCACATGCTAATTCTAGTGACAGGGGTAACAGGATCACTGAAGCAGCTAGAAACTCGGTGCGACTAAGACTAGGTGAGTGCCTGCTGGAGGCAGCAGGTGTGGGATACGGGGAAGCCCAAGTGAGGCAGCATTGCTGTGGTTCTGCTTTACGTCCTCTGCCATTAACAGAGTGCTGTATGGAGTAGGCAATGAAGCCCTCTTCAGCCTATGTTTCTGAACACATTAAGCTAACCAGTTCCCACTGACTCTTCAGCTGGTCTCTGGTCTGTTCTTAGGATTCTAGTGTGCTCCAGGCTTGTGTACTTGGTTGACTCTTCTGATTAACTCACATTTGTGTAAATTAGAAGTTTTCTGCCTTTAGTCAAGTTTAGCTGTCTAGACAGTATAGTGTTGAAGCTCATGCAGGTCTAAAAAAATGCTAAAAGCAGAATTGTGATGTATCTCCAGATTTAATCCTGTAAAACCAAATGCCAACAGGCCATAAAAATGGAAATACTATTTTGTAGATAAGATTTTGGTTAAACATAATAAGAAGGAAGTTATCTGGGAGGTGGCATATGACTTCTTTCTGACCATCTAAGCAGCATTTGTCACCTTAGAGCTTATATTCTGGGTATCTGATCAGTTACATCTTCTTGCTCCCATTAAAAACAGGACTGAAAGCTATTTACTAAGAACATAACCCGGTGTCAGAAAGGTATCAGCAGAATAGAGCTGCCCTCAGTGCACTGCTCTGCCATCTCCATCATTTAATTCAGGCTCAAAAGTGCATGGAAACAGGGAGGGGGGAGACATAAATGTTCCATTAGTGATTTGCTGTTATTCAAAACTAGACTATTTTTATGTAGTGAGGTCCCAGAATAGAATGGATCTTGGGGAGAAGTACAGTTTACATCTGGATCTGCAAAGGAGAACATACAGGGATGCACAGCCTGTGAAAGATGAAGCTTTGGAAAGGGTGGACATGTAACACCATAAGTAATCAATAAGATTGTTCAAGACCAAAGTTTGAGAAAGGTACCAAGAAGAAGGGAGAGAGGGAAGGGGGAGGGAGGGAAGGAGAAAAGGGAGAGGGAGAGTGGGGGTCTGTTTTAATCACTCTTATTCAAAATAGTGCTAGGAATTTTGGACTAAACAAACAGGGAAGAGAAATAAAAAGCATGCAATTAGGAAAGGAGGATGTCAAATTATTCCTGTTTAGATGCTATGTGTCTGTGTATAAGCAAGCCCAGACTCCACTGAAGACTATGAGGACAGATAAATTCAGTGGAATAGAAGGATACAAAACCAATACACAAAAATCAGTAGCTTCCTATACCTCAACAGTGAACTCAAAACAAATCAGGAAAAAAATTAATTCAATATAGCCACCAAAATGTACAGAATTTAATAACTAGCAAATAAAACCTAACTATTTATAGGTCTCTATAATGAAAATGATCAAACTTTGGAGAAAGAAAACACTAAAAGGTGGAAAGACTACTGTGTTTATAGATTGTAAGAATAACTGCCATTAAAGAGAACACATTACTCAGAGTGCTGAACAGATTCAAAGTAATTGCTGTCAAAATACCAGCAGCATCTCACAAGCCTCGAAAACCAATCAATTCATAGGAAGCACAAACAACTCTGATAAGCTGAAGTAATCCTAAGAAAAAAAGAAAAGCAATGCTGGAGGCACCTCAATTCTCCATTTAAAAATATAACAGAGCCACAATGACAATGATTTCAGCATAAAAACAGCCATAATGGCCAATAGAACAAAACAGATGATTCAGAAATACACACATCTTCAGCTAAAACAACAACCACCAATCAACCAAACACTATCCAAAAACCTGCTTTGGAGGATAGCTCTTCAATGAGAAAACTTGCCATCCATATTAAGGCCTGAAATTCTGCAGTTACCAGAGGGAAACATTGTGAGATATTGTCACAATCACCGACTTCTTGAGCAAGTCTCCAAAAGGCACAACACCAAAGCAAGAATGGCCTAACAGATTCTGGTAGGTTAAAAGCTTCCGAAAAGCAAAAAATACAAGTAACAGAGTAAAGAGAAGTGAAGAGGTCTAGAAAAATAGGAGATCTTTGCCAGCTGCTCATTTAACAGAAGATTGATATCCACAATATGTCAAGAGCTGAAAGTACTAGCCAATAAGTAATCTAATGAAAAGCAGGCAGATGAGCTAAGGGCACTCTGTAAAGGAAGAAATTCAAAGGGTCTGTAACTGTGTGGAAAATACCTAAATACTTGGACATCAGGAAAATGCAAATACAATCTACAATGAGCGTCTGTGTCACCCCAGTTAGAATGACTATAATAAAACTTTCACAAACAGCAAAGGCTGGCAGGATGTGGAGAGGAAAAGCACTTATATATTGTTGGTGAGGATGCCAAGTAATACAAGTGCTGTGGAAAATACAGCAAAAACTGCTCAAAACTAAAAAGAGATTTGCTTTGTGATCTATCTGGTCAACTTCTTGGTATATGTGTAAAGAAAATGAAACCAGTATATAGATATCTGCACATCCATAGTTACTATGGAACTATTCACAGTAGCCAAGTCATGGGATCAACCTAGGTATATTGTCACCAGCTGCATGGACAGTTGCATGGATAGAGAAAGCAACACCACATACAGACACACACACACACACACACACACACACACACACACACACACACACACAGTATTATTCTCCCATGAAAGAGAAGAAAATCATATTGTCAGCATGAAAATTGAAAGGACTAGACGTCATTGTATTACAGCTTTCAGTCATAAGTGGAAGCTTAAGGGGGAAAGGTGAACTGAAGACAGAAGAGGATCCATTAGGATCTAGTAAGAGCAAGTGGGGAGTAAGGGGAGAGTGAAAGAGGAGGTGCTGCAGGAGAAATATGGGTGGACATAGCCAATGCATGCTACAGGCTGCAGGGAGGGATAGGCATGTATAGGAACGTCACTGCAAGTGTCATGCCTTGATGTGTCTGGAAGGCAATTGATCCTACTCCAAGAAATGGTGATAGTCAAAGGCAAAGAACTAACAGATATTTTCATTTTGTTTTCTTTGATCTTGTTTTACAAGGAGGTACAGGAAGGAAATCTTCATGGACATCACTAACCTATCAGAGTTCTTCATAATTGTTTTATGTGTAGTGTCAGAGAGCTTCTGGTTATTTGGCATTAAATGCAATCTTGCTATGGGGGTGTGTCTTTATCCATAAATGTTCTTTATCAAGGGGAGAAAAATCCCTCTCTGTTCCTAGCTTACTAAACTAAAGGCTTTACTTAGTTTTTTTTGTCAGATCATGAAATAGTGCTGAATTCTGTCAGTCATTCATTTGTATCAATTGATATGATCATAGGATTTTTCTCCTTTGACACATCAATGCGATCGACTAATTAACCATTTTTCCCAGTTAAAATCATCCTCGAATATCTAAAATAAGTCCCACTTGGTGTTATTCTATAATTATTCTTAATATATTATTCTCAATATTTTACTGAGAAATTTTTGTTTATATTTATGAGAAATACTGATTTAGGGCCTTCATTTCCTTTTAAGTGTTTTCATTACTAATCTAGTGACAGTCTTATAGAATGAGTAGGCAGTGACCCCTCCACTTTATTTTCTGCAAGATGTAGAGAGATGGCAACATTTTACTTAAATCTTTGCAAAAATTAAGCCAGTGAGGCCATCCAGGCTCAGAAGCTTTTTGTTTTTTTACTGTTGTTCGAGAAAGGGTCTCATGTAGCCCAGGTTAGCCTCTAACTCACTCCAACCTGGGGTAGCTGAAGATGACCTTGATGTCCAGATCCTCCTGCCCCCAGCTCAAGGCGCTTGGCTGAGTGCTTTTGAAAGGGTTGTATATACTGTTTTGTTTCTCTTGGTGGGAAGTAACCCAGCCTCCTGTGCCTGCTAGACAAGCACTCTTCCACTGAGCTAAGTCCCTGACTTAGGTGCTTATTCTTGATTTAGTTTACTCAACAAGCCTGTCTTCAATGAATTTTAGCACTTTGCACCAGTTTTAGGGAACTGACCCATTTCTGTAGGTTATAAAATTTGAAGGCAGAGTTGTCCATAGCATTATTCTTTAAATTTTTTCAGGACCTGTAATGGTTATTCTTTTATATCTGATACTAGTAGCATGTATCATTTTCCTTGGTTAGCCTCACTGGAAGCTTATCAATGTATGGACTTTTGCCAAAATTCAAATTTTGGTTTCATAGGTATTTCTATACCTATCTCTGGTTTCAACATCACTGCTCTTTACTGAAGTTTGACTGTTTCTTTTCATAGTCTTCAGTCTCGGATTACGCTACTACAGCTGCATTCCTAAGGTGGACGTTTAGGCTACTGATCTTTCCTCATTTTTGTTGTATATATGCATTCATTACTATGTCACTCCATGTTACACAGCCCGCATGCCAAGGAGAGCTCTGAATGCCATCCAAGACAAGATCATAAGCTTACTTAAAACACTATGGGTTTCATTTTTCTGAGTTTTTTCAACTTTAGTTTTGTAACTTCATTATGTTTCTCTTGAGTATGAGCTTTAGAATATAACAATCTTGTGCCATAACGTCAAAAGTCTGAATACTGCTGTGTGCTTTAAAACATTTTACTTTCTAGAAATTATCAAATCTCTATTGAGACTTCTTTGTCCTCTTTGTCACTTAGAAGTGTATTGTTTAATGTCTAAAAGTTTTGTAAAACTTCAGCCATATTTCTTTTTTTATTTAAGTTAGAAACAAGCTTGTTTCACATGTCAATCCTAGCTCCCTCTCCCTCCACTCCTCCCCCGCCCTCCCCACCAGGCCCCTCAGCCCCCCACCCAATCTCCACTCTGATCCCCAGGTAGGGTGAGGCCCTCCATGGTGGATCTCCAGAGTCTGTCATGTTATCCAGGGCAGGGTCTAGGCCCTCCTTCAAGAGTACAGGCTGAGAGAGCATCCCTCATTGTGGGATGTCTATTTGTATGCCAGGGATAAATGCTACCCAAGACCCCATATATTACCTAGGCCTCCTCACTGACACCTACATTCAGGGGGGCTGGGTCAGTCCCATGTTTTCCACACAGCCATCAATCTGGGGTCCAAGAGCTCCCCTTTATTCAGGTCAACTGTTTCTGTGGCTTAAACTAGCCCAGTCTTAATTTCTTTGCTAATCATTTCTCCCTTTCTGTCACTGGATTCCAGTTCAGCTCAGTGTTTAGCTGTGGGTATCTGCCTCAGAGTCATTCCAGGGATGCAGGGATGGTTCAACATACAAAAATCCATCAATGTAATCCACCACATAAACAAGCTGAGAAACAAAAATGATCATCTCACTAGATGCTGAAAAAGCCTTTGACAAAAACCTGTCTTTCTTTAATTGCTTTCTAGTGTGCTTTCACTGCAGTCGGAGATAAACTGAATGATTTTTATTCCTTTACATTCTTTGAGATTGTGCTTTTTGGTGACAATTGTATGAGTTTAGAAGAAAATGTTTATTCTATTATTGTTGAAATTTGCTATAAATATCAATTAGATACAGTTGATTGGTGCTGTTCTGTTAAATTAAAGCTTTAATAATTTCTGTATTTGTCAAATGCTGAATTCTTGAACTTTAGTAGTGATTGGTCCCCTTTCTCTTGAATTTCTATCAATGTTTTGTCTTGGGTACATAAATGACCCCTTACTAGTTATGTGTGGCTTAGTGTTATGTTTTCTCAGAGAATTCAATGTATATTCACTCAGGAATTTTCTTGTTTTGAAAATGTCTTTTCTAGAAGTTAACTGATATTATGCACCTTTCTTTTGATAAATGTTAGCAAAGCAAAACTTTATTTGTCTTTTATTCTATCCGTTTTTCTGTTTAAACTGGCTTTCTTAGAGAGAATATATATTGAGTTTGCATTTTCTAAGCCCTCTGACACTCTTGACTTTTAATTATTATATTTGCATTTGAAGCAGTTACATAGCTAGATTAATATCTGCTGTTTCTTATTTTTAAAATTTCCATTTTTCCTCTACCATCTCTAGCTACAGATTAGCAGTTCACACATTTCATTTTCTTTCTTCTCCCAGTATATTCGTTATAATTATTTTCTACAAGCATGCCTGGTATCTGCAGTATACATTAACAATTAGTCTACGACTCCTTTCAGATCTGTCAGCTTGCTTCACAGGTAATCCAGGCAACAGAAGTAAGCGTTCCCAGTTCCTCCCTGTGTGTGAAATATATGCTTGTGCTATAGGCACACAATGTGTTGTTATCGTTCTATTCAGGCGTTGTTGTTGCTAACATCGCTATTACCACTTTGAAGCAAGAGCCCTGAAGTGCGTTTAGAAGACATTAAACTGAAAGCTTGTGCTAGAGAAGGCTGCTGTGAAGACAGAGTGGGGTGAACACCAGGAATAGAGGTGGCAGTATAGACGGCTTCTGCTCTTCACTGACAAGTGATTAGACATTAGTTACTCTCTAGGTCACTGACAAGTGATTAGGGTTTAGTTACTCTCTAGGTTCAGATATCAGCCATAGTAGGTATCTGAATTAATTAGGTTATCATTAGAGGGATTTATTTTATCTGTAAATGTTATTTCTCTTTTCTAAAGAGATAATATGAACATGACAACATATTAGCAGGAACTGAAAACTAGCATTAATAAACATCATTCTTGAATGTTTTCAAAATGAGAAATTAGTTTCTCTAATGGAGCCCACTACACTTAATGGTAGGCCCCATACCCAGCAGTAGATGTTATGTTTCTGTAAAAAATAAAATTGGTCTCATATTGCTTTGTTTGGATCTTTTTCTTTCTGTCTTTAAAAAAAAGCAGTATTTTTGTTTTATTTTTCAATTATCTTCCCCCCTTATAAACATAGATTCTTCCCTCATGCAATATAATCTGAATACAGTTTCTCCTCCATTACTTCTCCCAATTCCTCCCCACCACCTGTCCCATCCGGATTCACCTCTTTTCTGTCTCTCATTAGAAAAGAACAGGCTTCTAGGACATTGCAACAAAACATAACAATAAAACATAATAAGACAAAACAAAAACCATCATATCAAAAAAATGTACAGCACAAGCCAACTCAATAGAAAAATTTAAAATAAAACCTCCAGAGGAGACATAAGAATCGGAGCCCCACTCATTCACACACTCAGGAGTCCCATAACTGAAAGCTCTGGTCCACATGCGGATGGCCTGGTGCGACCCATGTGGCTCTGTGCTTGATGCTTCTGTCTCTGTAAGCCATGGAGCTTTGCTCAGTTGATTCGGAGGGCCCTGTCCTCTTGGTGTCCTCCATTCCCTCTGTCTCCCCATCACCTCTGGCTCCTCCTCTGTGGGGTCCCCTGAGCTCTGAGGGAAGGAATTTGATGGAAACATCTTTTAGAGATGTGTGGTTCAAGTCTGTCTCTCTGCATAAAGTCTGGCTGTGGGTCTCTGTATTTGTTCCCATCTGCTGCAGGAGGGAGCCTCTCTGATGATGGCTGAATAATGCACCAATCTGTGATACAGCAGGATATTATTAGGAGTCATTTTATTGTTACTGTTTGTTCTTTAAGACTGGTAGTATTTGGTTTTAAGTCTCTGCGCTGTCTAGACTTTGGTTCTTGGTCACCCAAGCAGGTTCAGGTGTGGTTCCCATCTCATGAGTGGATCTGAAGTCAAATCAGACACCAGTTGATTTCTCCCACAAGTTTGTGCCACAATTGCCCTAGTGTATTTTGCAGGCCAAGAAGAGTAGATATCAAAGGTTTTGTGATTGATTTAGTGTTTACTTTTATCTTTTGGTAGCCTGCAGAGCACTTTTTGTGTCATAAACATTAGAACATTGGAGTGAAGTTTCTATGTAGGCACCATCTGGACCTCTCAATGTTTAGCGATGTCAGCTTGTGGAGATCAATCTATTGTCTTGGCAACAGCCTGGGTTGTTTCCAGGGGACTTCTGGTCAACAGCTCAATTGGATGAAACCCAGTCCAAGCACTGGAAGCTTCGTTTGGTAATAAGAGATGGCCAATAGGATTCCATCTCCCTCACTGGAGACTTCATTGAGATCATCTTTGCATAGTATAGGTAGGTTCCACTGCATTAGGCTTCCATACCATCTCTCAAATGTTCCTCTAATGCTCTGCAACGCTATGCCTCTCCCCTCCTTTCCTCCCCCAATCCTATTCCTCCCTACCTGACCCTCCTGCCCTCATCCCCACCCCCTGACTTCAGTTCACCCATAAAATCTACTCTATATCTCCCTACCAAGGAGATCCATGTGTCCCCCCATAAATCTCTTCTTTTATGCCCAACCTCTCTGAGTCTATGGATTGTATCTTAGTTATCATTTATTTAATGGCTAATATCAAGATATAAGCAAATACATGCCATATTTATCTTTATGGGTCTTTATTTCACTCAGGATGATTTTTTTCTAGTTCCATCCATTTACCTGTAAATTTCATGATGTCTTTTTATTTAAGAGCCGAGTAATCTTCCCTTGTATAAATGTACCACAATTGTTTTTCCAGTCCTCTGTTGAGGGACACCTAGGTTAATTCCAATTTCTGGCTACTATGAATATAGCAGCCCTGAACATGGTTGGGCAAAAGTCCCTGTGGGAGGATGAAGTGTCCTTTGTGTATGTGTGTTTGGGCATTTTTTTATCTTATGAATCCTTGACTTATATGTTATGGTTTCTAATTTTGTGTTTTTGTGGGGTGTTTGTGTATGTATCTTGTGTTTTTTATTTTTAAAAATTATGTATTTTTATTACTATGCCTGTTTGTGTCCTAAAGAGAGAGAAGATATAGAGTTGAATGGGAGGAGAAGTGGGGAGGATCTGGGAGAAAATGGTGGAGGAGAAACCATGACCAGAATATTGCATAAATTTTCAATAAAAAGTAACAACTATTGCCAGACTGGAATTGAACACTCTTAATTTGTCATTTAGAGGAATTTAAGGTAATTATTGGATATAGAATTCTAGGTTTGTAGCTTCTCCCTCTGTTAACCATCTTTGCTGTGCTCTTGATGTCATGGTTCTGAGGACTACCATTAAATAATATTAAATCTTTTTTTCTGTAGGCCCTGTCTTAGCTGCTTTTCTATTGCTGTACTAAAATACCATGGGCAAAACAACTTACAAAAGAAAGCATTTAATTTGGGCTTATAATTTCAGAGGGTTAGTATAAGTGGGGTTTTTCATCAGGACCGCCAGCTCTCCCATAGACACACAGAGACTTAATGTATTATAAATGTTCGGCTGATAGCTCAGGCTGGCTAACAACTAACACTTACACATTTTAAATGAACCAATTTTCCATATTGACACTATGCCATGTGGCAGTACTTTCTTTCACCGTTGCATGTTTAGCTCCTGTTTCCTCTGCTTCTTGCTCTAGATCCCTCAGACTCCACCCTTCCTACCAGCTCCTGATGTTGAAACAAGGTCCCAGTGGCAAGAACAGGTGAGCACTTACACCTTGATCTGAAAGTGGGGCCAGGGAGTCGCATTGGGAATGCTATGAGTCTTACAGCTTTCAGTGATGCCTGCTGCTTTATCATTTGGCCAGATCCCTCTTAGATCTGTAAACAGACATGCTGAACATCCAAGAAAGATTTTGTTTCAGAACCATAGTTCTTTTGTTTCAGAACTGGACTTGTCTAGCATCTTCTCACTTCAAGGTTAAAGACACCAGACACTATGACAAGACATACTAAACTGTAAAAGGAGGGAAAAAGATGGTAGCATGCAGATTCCTGGAAGAACACTACCTTAGTATCTGTCCCCTTGATGAGCATCTTTCTCCGTCATCATTGCTATGCTATGCTGTAGCTTCCCAGTCTCTTAGATCTGAGAAGCTGAATCGCAAGCGAAGCTACTGCTGGACTCTTGGGACACTAAAGATATTCTTTCTTGTCCCATCTCTTTGTTTCCTGGGTCATTGACTTCTTCAGTCAGTAACAGAATTGGACCTTTTTATTGGTTAAAATACATGATTCTGCTTTGAAGTTCATTTTTGTCTAGTTAGACTGTTGTTTTACTGGTCTTTTAGTGTTCTTTGAATTACTTTGGTTGAAAGTAGAGTGTGCTATATGCTAAAATTTGATAATACTCTTTTAGTGTGAGGCTTTGTTGGTCTTTCTAGGTCAATGGTTCTCAACCTTTCTAACCCTGTGATCCTTTAATATAGGGTTGTTGCTCCATGTTGTGGTGACCTCTCACCATTAAATTATTTCATTGCTATTTCATAATTGTAATTTGCTACTGTTATGAATCATAATGTAAAT
This sequence comes from Mesocricetus auratus, assembly GCF_017639785.1. Classification (NCBI taxonomy): domain Eukaryota; kingdom Metazoa; phylum Chordata; class Mammalia; order Rodentia; family Cricetidae; genus Mesocricetus; species Mesocricetus auratus. The sequence goes on from NW_024429186.1 coordinate 83,438,538, forward strand.
ATCTAATACTCAGGACATGTGATATGCAACTCAAAGGAGTCATGACTCATACGTTGAGAACCACTGTTCTAGGTCATAGACTCTAGGAAGTCAGTTGTGTTGAGTAACACAGGCCTTTTATTCATTTGATTCTTGTTGTCTTTGGGCTTCCCTGAGAACTCTTAAGTAGGACTCGTGTTTTGCCTCATTCTCAGCTGTAACTACTGTTATATTGGAGTTTGTTTATGTGGGCATGTAGGGGTGTGGAGGAGAGACGAGGCTGTGAGCCCTGGTATGGTGGAGGGGAAGGGTCTGACCCCCTAGGCCATGTACACACACACACACACACACACACACACACACACACTGATTTCAACTGGTCTTCTATTTTGTATTTGTAGTTTTGCAAGGGGCTGTTAGCCATGTAACCTTGGTTCATCTATGAAAAACTATTGATTTTTAGTTTCTTTGGTTTTTACCTTGTCTGTGAGAATAGGTCAGAAGGTGCTGTGGCATTCTCTTTTTTCTCCTCACTTTTGTTTTGTTTTGTTTTTTTGGTTTTACGAGACAGGGTTTCTCTGTATTGTTTTGGAGGCTGTCGGTCCAGCCAGGCCTCAAACTCACAGAGATCCACCTGCCTCTGCCTCCCGAGTGCTGGGATTAAAGGCATGCGCCACCACCGCCCGGCTCTCCTCACTTTTAAAATGTAAACTTGCTGGTTCTCCCTTCGCATACACCCCCTTTCTGTTGCCCTTAGGCTTCTAAGGGATGATAATAAACTGTAATAAAAATAAGATTTAATAAGATAAAACAAAAACCAACATATCAAGGTTAGACAAGACAAACAGAGTAGGCACAAAAACCAGAGACTTGCTTCTCACTTAGGAGTCCATAGAAACACTAAATTGAAGTCACAATATATAGGTAGATGACATGGTACTGACCCATGTAGGCTCTGTGCACACTGCCTCAGCCTCTGTGACTTCATATGAGATTTAATCATGGTGATTTAGAAGGCCTTGTCTTCCTGGTGTCCTCCATCCCCTCTGGCTTGCACACTCTTTCAGCCTCCCGTTCCTTAGGGTTCCCTGAGCCCTGAGGAGATTTTATAGAGACATCAAATTTAGGGTTGAGTGTTCCAAGGTCTGTCTCTCTCTCTCCTGTCTGGCTGAGGGTCTCTGTATTTGGTCCTATCTGATGCAGGAGTAATCTTCTCTGATGATGGCTGAACAAGGCACTGATCTATCCTTTGGGTATATGCCCAAGAGTGGTAGATAGATTTCCATCTTTCTGAGAAGCAGCCACACTGATTTCCATAGTGGCTGCACAAGTTTGCACTCCCTCTAGCAATGGTGAATGTTCTCTTACACCTCATCCTTGCAAGCATGAACTGTCACTTGCTAATTGATCTTACATTCTGAAGAGCGTATAATGAAATCTCAAAGTAATTGTGATTTGCATTTCCTTAATGACTAAGAATGTTGAACATTTAAATGTTTCTGACCCACTTGAGTGTCCTTCTTTGAGAATTTTCTGTTTGGATCTGTATCCCATTTCAATTGGGTTATTTTTTTCTTGATTTCCAGTGTTTTTAGTTCTCTATGTGTTTTGGATATTAGTCCACTATTGGTTGCTTATCTGGTAAAATCCCATTCTGTAAGCTGCTGCTTTGTGCAAATGATAGTGTCCTTTCTGTGATCTTAGTTTCATGAGTTCCCATTTGTTAATTGTTGATCTTGGTTCCTGAGCTAACAGTGTACTGTTCAGAAAGACTTTACATACGGCAGTGGGTTCAAGGCTGTTCCCCACTTTGTCTTCTATTAGGTTCAGTATATCCAGTTTTATGTTGAGGTCTTAGTTCCTTTTATGGTTGAATTTTGTGCAGGGTGATAAGTATGGGTCTATTTGCATTCTTGTACACTCAGCAGTCCAGTTAGATCAGCACCATTTGTTGAAGATTCTTCTTTTTCTAGTGTGAGTTTGTGGTGACATATTGTTTATGATCTAAGACATCCACTGACAATCAGAATGCAAAGCTAGCCACAGCTATAGAAGTTCAGCAGTGTTGGCACACATGTTTAATTCCAGGATTCAGGAGACAAAGGCAGATGGAGCTCTGTGAGTTCAAGGCCATCCAGGGGTACATGAGAGTGAATCAGTCTAAAAGAGAAACAGAGCTCACACCTTTAATATATAAAGAGAGATGTATAAGATAGGAGTAGGGCATTAAGTATTCAGTCTCTGGCAATCAGTTGAGTCATGTTGAGGTCAGGATCGCCCCAGCCTTGATAGAGGTGAAAGCTCTCTAGTGGTTGGTTGCTTTGCTTTTGTGATCTTCAGCTTGAACTCCAATATCTGTCTCTGGGTTTTTATTATTTGTACTACATGGAGTTTCTGGCTTCTTTATAAAAAAACCAGGTATCCATAGGTGTGTGAATTTATGTCTAGATCTTCAGTTTGATTCCATTATCCAATACCTGTTTTGTGCCAATACCATGCTGTTTTTATTACTGTAACTCTGTAGTGTGACTTGAAGTCAGGGATAGTGATACTAAAGCAGTTTATTATTATTATTGTTATTGTTATTATTATTCAGGATTGCTTTAGCTATGCTGGTTATGTGTGTGTGTGTGTGTGTGTTTTCATATGATGCTGAAAATTGTCCTTTCAAGATCTATGAAAAATTGTGTTACAATTTTGATGGGAATTGCATTGAAACTGTAGATTGCTTTTGGTAGGATGGTTATTTAACTATGCGAATCCTAGCAATCCATGAGCATGGGAAATCTTTCCATCTTTTGATATGTTCTTCCATTTCTTTCTTCAGTGTCTTGAAGTTTTTATCATGTAAGTCTTTCACTTGCTTGGCTAGAGTTACCCCATGATATTTCTTATTACATGAGGCTACTGTGAAAGGTGTTGTTTCCCTGACTTATTTCTCAGTTTGCTTCTCATTTGTATACAGGAGGGATACTGATTCTTTTTCTCTTTTTTTTAATCCAGCTACTTTGCTGAAAGTGTTTGTCAGCTGTAGGAGTTCCCTGGTGGAATTTTTGGGTCACTTATGTATATTATAACATCTTCAAATATAGATAATTTTATGACTTCCCTTCCAATTTGTATTTTCTTGATATCCTTTAGTTGTCTTATTGTTCTAACTAGAACTTTAGGTACTATATTGAATAGGTATGGAGAGAGTGGACAGCCTTGTCTTGCTCCTAATTTTAGTGGAGCTGCTTTGAGTTTCTCTCCAATTTAAGTTGATATTGGCTGTAGACTTGTAGTAAACTGAATGCCAATTAACATATACAATAGAGATGGAAACAACATACAAATGATAATGGTCAGTGATATGTTCAAGCTCATACTTTGGAATCAAAGGAGATTTGTCATAGGACATGAGAAGGCATTCTTCAGTCCTAAAGATACCCTTTCAATGATTCTCTCTCTCTCGTGTGTGTGTGTGTGTGTGTGTGTGTGTGTGTGTCTTTTGATGAAGAGTTCACAATCTAGTAGTAACAGAGAAAGCAACTCTTCTAGTATGAACATTATACTTTGTTAGTAGCCATATATATTACACAAATAAAGATTTTTGGCTCAGCATTTTTATAGCATTGGAACTGTCACACTACCCATATTTGGGCTCCAGAACATAAAAGCCAACCTGAGGGACTCCACCTTCTCTGCTAGAGATGTTTACTTTTATTCACATCACTGAGTAGATGTTTCCCATACCACGAACTTGAAACTACTGGTAACCAGGACTTTGATTTCTTTTAATTTATCAAATTCATTTATGATCATTTCTCCTTTCTCAATGTCCACTTTAAGAAGGATAAGGTTTCTGGACCAGTGCAGCCTACAAGGAGGCTGTCTTTCACCGACATTATATAGTGATTTCCTCTCAATGTAAACACTCCTTCCCTCCTGAAATGAGGAGGCTAATGAAATTCAGGAGACAACAAACTTCACAAGTCTGGGAAAGTTGAAATAAGATCCACCCCTCCCCAAGTTATAGACATTGTAAACATTTGCTTGGCGAGGAAACTCTGGTCATCTGAGGTGCTGAAAAGAGACTCAGCCCTGTTGAGCTGCCTATAAGTCACACAGAGCTCCAGACTTGTCAGTTTTTGAGTCATCAACCTGTTAGGATGGGCTTTTGGAGATACAGCTACATCGCTGAGTCATCCTTGCTCTTTTAAATAACCCTTCACCCACACTCTTGTGAGCAATCTCAACACAAACTCATTGGTTTAGTTTGATAGGATAGTTATTTTGGTCTGTTGTAGGTTCTCTATCCCAGGTGAGTAGGTGTGTGTGTGTGTGTGTGTGTGTGTGTGTGTGTGTGTGTGTGTTGCTTTCCCTGGTAAAAGTCCCACACAATAACCCTCACCCCTAGACCTCAAGACCAAAATGCCTTCTTGAGTTTATGGCTTGCCTTGAGTGCTTTTCGGTCCTATTCACTCTATTATGACTGTTGGCTTACTCAAGAGTTTAGCACTATTCATCATTTCTGGGAAACTTCTGAACAAAAGATTAGGACATCTGTCAAGTTCCTGTAGAAGCATAATGACATAGAAGGGCCAGTGAGTCAGTCCCCAAGAAGATACTCCTTCACTGGGTGAGGACTCATTTCCAGTAGTACAGGGTTAGCTTGGGGCATGCTACCCTTTTTCATTTCCTGTGTTGCTAGGAGTTGGGTAACAAATTCCCAATGTCTTTGAGTGAGATGTCTCAACCTAAATTGTCAATTTGTTACTAAATGATTGGACTCACATCTTGGTGAATATAAAACCCAAAAAGAACACAGCCAAGAATTAAAAGAGCTGAGGAAGATCATTATATTATCTATTGCAGGGAAGAAGAGCAAAACAATTATTTCCAGGACAATGACCACTTTGAACAAGGAAAGCCTGAGGATTTTGTTTTAGAAGCCTGTGCATATTAAATAAAAAATACTTTAGTGGTGAACACATTCCTGAGCATGCTCAGCTAATAATTGCATTCTTGACTATGTTTAATTTAAGGTCATAGTTCAAAAAGGAATGATCATGGGCAAAGTTTTGACATGCTTAGCTGAAAATTAGGGAACACATGTTTGAAAAAATTGCAATGGTATGTACTAACACTTTTAGGCCTCCATTTCGGGCTTATCTCATGACACAAAATTGATGAACAAGGAACACCTCTGGGCATGTTCAGTGTCCTCCAGGTGTTTTAGCTGAGAACCAATAGAGGAGGTTTGCCTCTAGAGGTACCTGCCCTCCTTAATGGTTACCAGCTTCTTATGGCTGTCACCGTCATTAGGAGACATGTGATTCTGCTACTCCTGAATATTCCTGTTGTGACCCCATTAGTCAGTCTCTCCTCCAGTTCCCAGACCCTGACAACTAATGTGTCTTAGAACTTATTTGTTGTTGAGGAAAGGGCTAGAGATGGAGACAGAGTCTTGCTGTATAGCTAGAGGTACTGGAGATCAGGCCCTGCCTGGTAGACCAGGACAATTGTAACAGGATTTCCTTGAGCTTGCAGTAATATTCTCTCTCTCTCTCTCTCTCTCTCTCTCTCTCTCTCTCTCTCTCTCTCTCTCTCTCTCTCTCTCTCTCTCTCTCTCGTGCCAGGATTCCAGGTATGTACTGCCATATCCAGTGGTCTACCTCTTTTAAAAGAACCATCCATGGGATTAGGAGCATCAGGGAAGATACTGTTAGCATATGAGTAGGTTTTAAGAAATCATCTGTGTACAACTGTCCATGGGCTTTCAAACTGAAATGCCAGAGTAGCACATCTGAGGCACTTTCGTCACTGCACTGTGGCTTGGTATGAGGCTGTCACTCAAGATGTGGCTAGTCAAATGGTGTATGGTGATGTCCCTCCTGCCTCACACTTCCTCTTCCCTCTTTTCTGTTGTGGGATGATTTTTTTGTACACTGTAAACATCTGTCTTTGCTAAGGCACCTTCTGATTGGTTTAATAAAGAGCTGAATGGCCAACAGCTTGGCAGAAAGTGGTTGGGTGGGACTTCCAGGCAGAGAGACAGGAAGAGGAGATGAATCAAGTGTGCGGGAGACACCAGAGAACACAGAGGAAACAGGAGGTGTAAGATGGAAGAGAAGCAAAAGGTCCAGAGGCAAAGCAGAGTCCTATAAATGGGTTAATTTAAGTTACAAGAGCTAGTGGAGCAAACCTAGCCTATAGGCTGAGCTTTCATTGTTAATAATGTCTCCATGTCATTTCTTTCTTTTTTGTGTGTGAATTGGTGACCAAAGAAAAATCTGTCTACACTTTTCCGTGTCAAACTACCCTATGTAAAATCTGAAACATGAATAAAGTAGTCTTATTACCCACACATCAGATCAGTCTCTGCAACTGCTGAAAGCTGTAGGCAATGGAAATTTATCTTTCCACAGTTCTGGAAAATGAAGGAACTGAAGGTCTGAAATCAAGCTGTTGACAGGGCAATGGTAGCTTTGAAGCTTCTAGAAAAGTCTCTTTCCTACCCTTTCTGGCCTCTGCTTGTTAGCAGCACCTTCACCCTCCTGGCCTTGTAGCCATGTCATTCCATGTTCTGCCTTTGTTGCCACAGAGCCTTCTTCCCAAGTGTCTCTGGGTCAACATCACTGTCTGGTAATATTGGACAGTCATATTGGACAGAGGGATCATCTTCATTCAATATAACTTCATCTCAATTTATCAGAAATACCCGCAATGACCCTCTTTCCAAAGCCAGGCATATGCTGAGGATGTAGGTGAACAAAGACTGTGAAAGGGGAACACTATTTAGCTCATCCTAAATCTGCAGTGAAAGGAAGAAATGCATAGAATGTTGTTCTGCTAGGAAACTTGAGGACACATAGTTGGCAGGATTTCAAGATCACAGGGCCAAGCCTAGTGCAATCACAGGGGCCTTATCCAAGGCAGAAGACTCAAAGGCAGAGAATGAGATGGAACCATAGACACACAAGTTGGACTCATATGTTTTGAAGATGCAAGAAGCAACAACCAACAGAGAATTCTGGTAGCCTAGATACTGAACAGGCAAGGAAATAGATTGTCCCTTGGAGCTTCCAAAAGGACAGGCCTGCTGACACTTCTATTTTTGCCCCAATTTATATTTCAGATTTATGATACTCAAAACCACATGTTGTTTCAAATAACTAAACTGATAGCAATTTCTATGGCAGTTATAGGAGGCTAATATCCCTTGATACTTGTAGGTATTTGTTTTTAGACACTGAGGGTATCCGGATACTTGGATGCTAAAGTCTCTTATTTCCTCTATAGTAATTATACATAACTTGTAATCCTCCTGTGTACTTTGACCCATCTCTAGATTACACTGCTAAGTAAATAGTTTTTTATTGTATTATTTAGGGAATAATTATATAAAAGTTGGGTCTGTCTTCTATACAGATAAAGAAAATTATCAATGTTTTTGATCCTTGATTGAATCTGTGGTTGTGAAACCCATATAGGAAGGAATGCTGATTAGTCTAGTTCTACAGTTGGTGGGTGAGACTGGAGAGAAACAGGAAGTTGGTAGGTGAGCCTGGAGAGAAACTGGAAGTGACTCAAGCAGGAAAGGTGGTGCAGAGATGAGTGTATGCTTCTCTTTCAAAGTAAATATTAGGCAGAGAAATTTCATGTTTCTGCCCCATTACTGGAGTATTTTGCATAGTGGATTATTTTAAAGGCATGTAATTCTCAGTGGGGTATGGGATTTTAAACAAATATGATGTAGATTTGCAGAGAAAGTTTTATATTTTCTTAATCATAGAAGTGCCTTTATGAGCAATCATTTGGATTCAAATCATGCTCAAGTAATCTTTGTTCATTTTGAGTCCTTCATCCTCTCCTCCACCAAGGCTATTTCCTTTCCAAAGCACAAGAAACAGTAAGTCAACCCTGTTGGAACAGACATGTAACCCCAGCTACTAAGCAGTACAAAGCCTGCTTGGACTATGGAGTGAGTCTAAGGCCAACCTGGACAACTTAGTAAGACCCTATTTCCAAATGGCTGTGGGTATAGCTGAGTTCTGGAGTACTTGCCTAGTACATGCAAGTTCTTGTGCTCAATCACTAGTACAGAGAAAATGAGAGCAAAAATAAAACAGCATTAATTTCTCAGAATTTTGCATTGGGAGGAGTTAAAGGGTCCATTTGGTTTGAGGAGCTGAAAAGAAAAATGTTTGCTAGGTAATCTTCCCTGAAAACAATATGGTAGCCTAAGATTATAGAAAAATAATGTCAAAGCAAGACAAAGAAGCTTGGTAAAATTCCTTGCTATCAGCTTGGTTCAGATTGTCTAGGCTAAAAATAAATTGTTAGCTAGTACTTTCTATCATGATTCCAGACTTCTTAGAATATACTAATGCTAGAGCTATTTCTAAGTAAGACTACATCTTGCCAAAGAGGGCAGAAAAGATCAGACCATCAGAAAGGACTTCAAAAAAGCCCTTCTCACGTTTCACTTAAAAGTTAACAAGGAGAGCTACAGGTATTCCTAACATGATTTTAGTTAGCAAAAAAAACTACTTAAGAAGGCAAAGGAGATTCAGGAATTATGTTCTCAGAGGCATTAATGGAGTCGGTTATGTGAATATCAGCCCTAGTTGATGAATGAGAGAGAGAACGATAGAGGGATAGAGAATCTAAATTGACTTCTACTCTTCTCACCCCAGGTGGGTCGATTAGAACTCCTGCCATTAATTGAACATTACATTGCAATGAATAGAATCAGTCATGACAGAGCTGACATCTTGAGGCTTAGCTTAACAGTATATATATAGTAATCCACACTTCTGCAGGCCACTCCAGGATTTGAATTTGTACCTGGGATTTGGAATATGGGGATGCAGAAGATCATGGTAGAATATGTTGTTATAGCAATAGCCTGTCATGAGTTGCTTTTCTCTCCACAGTGATCAAATACCCAGAAAGAAGCAACTTAGGAGAAGGATTTATTTTGGCTAATTGTGTGAGAGGACCAAAGTCCTTTGTGGTGGGGCAGGCGTGGCAGATGAGAAGGCAGGAGCGTAAGGATGCTTGCTAACATTGTGGCTGACCAGCAAGCAGAGAAGCAGGATGCCAGCGCTCCCCTTCCCCTTCTGCCTCAGTCCTGCACCCCAACCCGTGGGATGATGTTGCCCACATTCGGAGTGGTTCTTCATTGGAAATGCCTACACAGACACAGAAGAGTATCCTAAGCATTTCTCAACCCAATCAAGTTGACAAGCATAGTTATTCATCATGGGGCTCTGGGCATAGACTTCATTAGCTAAGGTCATTGTCAATCTGAAATCATTTCATGTTATTAAGGGATAGATGATTTTCTTGTGGTAGTACATATAACAGTGTTTTCTGCTTTGGTTTTTCCTGATTAGTGTTGGGCTTTTCTTCTCAGACATGGCTGCTGCTTTATTGATGAACATGACTGCTGTTGCCCAGAATTAATGACGAATTCTTGCTCTGCTCCAACAACCATCAGACAAAGGCAGGTCAGTAGTCCTCTTCCCATCTGCCAATCCGTTCTTCATAGAGCTTCGCCCTCACGGTCTTTCCCGCCGGTGGCCTCAGCCATCCTTCTAACCTGCATTTTAGTCTGCTGCCAACTGCCTGATGCCAAAGAGAGGGCCAGAAAGTACCAAACCAAGCTGTGTCCCAACACTGCCATGAGCTCTTCTATATAGAGCCAACTCTTTCCCTCCTCTTCTGGCCAAGTCCCTTTTCTACCCTGAATGCAATCCTGTGAAGGAAGAGCATCTTCTACATCCTCCCATGAAGTGACTGAATCTGACGACACACTATCCGAGGGTTGCCCAAGTTAGGCTTATCAGAAGTTGCTTGCAAACAAAATCCTGGCCCTCCTTACTCAAGGATCCTACGTTCCCCAAGGGTATGAGTGAGGTATATCCTCTGGCCCAGCACTTTACTTTCATAGTGATTTCAGGAAAGAATCCTAATATATAAACATATTGCTTGGTCATTTTTTAATTCACTTAGATCCTAGCAAAACAAGTCCTTCAGTATTGAAAGTGGTACTTTCTGCATGTCATTTTCAATGTACTTTTATGCTTACACCCAAAGGGCCATTGGTTTGTTAAGTTTGCTGCAATGAATGACTGTCAACAGGGTGGCTTAAAAGAGCCAACAGTTGTTCTTACACTTCTGGGGGAGGGCTGGTCAGTCTGAAGTCTAAGGAAGTCTCCCAGGAAGGTCTTCTTGTGAGTCTGCCTTCTGGGCTATGGTAGCTGCTGCCAGTCTTAGTATTCCCTCCTGGTAGCAGAGTGTCGACAGCTGCTTCTGATGTGCCTGATCTCCCTTGTAGCATCTCTCTGTTAAATCTTCTGCTCCAACAACTGGACTTAAGACCTGTCCTAAATCTAGAACAATCTTATTTTATGACCCTTAACTATACTGGCAATATCCTATTCCCCAATAAGTCACTGTTCTTGGGACAGGGGACTGGGACTCGCATGTGAATTTTGGAACTGTCCTTCAACCCACCCAGCATCCTTTCTACTGTGGTTTTCCACTAAGCTGTTGACCTACCAAAAATTTTAGCTGATAATTGGTGCTATAATTAACTAACTGGAATATCTCTTCTTCTGCCTGTTTATAAAAAACATATTTATAAAAGACTCCTTATTGCTACTATCACACACACCACAGAATAAATGCAAATTTTTCCTGCTTAAAATACCCTCCCCTTTCCTGAAGTGACTCCCACTCTCAGCTTTCTACCCTATTATTTTTTATCTTTACATTTTTATTACATTTATTTGGTGTGTATGCATGTGTTCAAATGCTTGTGTGTAAATTACACCCTGTGGCCAGTGAGGCTACTCCTTGAGGATTAATGGATATATTCCAAAGACCTGTGTGGGGGAAAAGTCACGAAACTCCAGGCTTTTGACATCAAGAGTAGAGTAAACAAATCACTTCTTATTTTTTATTATTAAAGCAAGCAAAACATGAGGTGGTGTTTACAATTAGCTTAAGCAAACACAAGTACAGTGAGGGAATATGCCTAGTGTTATCATCATTGGTCATGTGGAAAGAGCCAATAATATTCCTTTCCCACAGAGATAATTTGGACGTTCCAGGTCATTCAATTCATGTTATTGCTTCCCAGTGTACTCACTTGTAATAGTTTAAGCAATTCTGCTTTGAAGGTCACTGTGTGGGAAGAGCATCATACACTCTGCCCCGTCCACAGTTCACAGGGTTCACAGCTTTGTTATATAGGCTCCTGCATTGCGCATGCGTGCATACAGCATGGTAATGGAGACCAGTTGGAGGACTTGTTTCTCTCCTGACTTGACCTTCAGAATCGAGCTCAGATCACTAGGTTTGGCAGGAAGCACCTTTGCCCACCGAGCCACCTTCTCTGTCTTTTACTCTATTTCTGTGCCTTCCCCAAACCTTAGTAAGTAATTTGCCTTTTCAAAGGATGCTTATGACGTGAAGTCCTTAAGCTACAGCAACCCGACATAGGACACGCCTCTTGTTTTCCCCCTTGACCAGCCCCAGGCTCTTGCTTGCCCCGGCGATGACCATGGACATGCGCTCCTTTTGCCCTGTAGGAAATGGCTACAGCTATTTAGAGTGACTTGTTTAATTCTCTTGTTACTGTCCCATGAGTTTCTCACATTGTATGAAAAGGCTAGTGTGTACATGTATCTAAAGAGAATTACTCCCACTAGACTGGTGGCTCGGGATCTCCTTAGAAGAAGGCACAGGGTTGATAGTAGTTGTCATTCTCAAGCACTTCCAGGGCAAACCCTAAACACTTCAGGAAATGAATACAAAATAAGATCTCCTTCTGGAAGAAAGAAGGGTGACAAGCACACTTGTCAGTCAGACAGACAATGACAACGATGCGAAGGGTGCCTGCCCTACTTACCCAAGAGAACAAAGGCTGAAGTGAAAACTACCCCCTATCTCTCTTCCTTGTTATAGTACTACGAGTCCTTATGTTCATATTCCACTGAAGGGTCCCACACTTACACAAATTCCATATTTCACAGCTTGGGATTTAGGTAGAAAATAATCCTATGAGACAAAGTTAAAGAGAAATTAAAACTAACACCTCAGGACTAATGCAGTGAATGCCATGGGGCATAGTTAGAAGGGATGAGGCCAGAGACATAGCTAGGCCACCTTGACACAGAGAGGTGTGGCCCTCCCAGCATGCACTAGAAGAAAGCAGCTATGAGTAAGGAACATCTTTTTTTTTTTTTTTTTTTTTTTGGTTTTACGAGACAGGGTTTCTCTGTATTGTTTTGGAGGCTGTCGGTCCAGCCTGGCCTCGAACTCACAGAGATCTGCCTGCCTCTGCCTCCCAAGTGCTGGGATTAAAGGCGTGCGCCACCACTGCCCGGCTGAGTAAGGAACATCTTAACCAGTGCTAGTGAACCAGAGCGAAGGTAGTGCTTATCTTTATGAGAACTGCGCACCCCCAAATACCTAGACATGTACTTAACTTGCCAGAAAAACAGCTAAGAAATTAGTGAAGATTGTCGTTTTCCCTCAGTACATTATGACTCTACCAGCTTTCTCTCAGCTAGAAGAGAAGGAAGACCTGATGTGGAGACATAACATTTAGATTCTGAACTACTCTATCATAAGCTCTGTGACTGTGAGTAAGATAGTTAACATTTTGGGGCCATGGTTTCCTTATTTGTGAGAAATAAACCCTATATGGGGAAGTTGTTATAAGGAATAAAGAAAATGTATAGAACTCTTGGATACAGTTTGTTTCTCTTAGCCCCCAGCCCACCCCCAGCCCCAGACCCCCGTCTTTTTAATTTCTTTGATTGTTTTTGTTTTCTTAGACAGGATCTCATATGTCTCAGGCTGGCCTAGATCTTGCTAACTAAAGAAAGATGACCTTGAACGTCTGACCCTCCTGCTCCTACTTCCTGAATGCTGGGATTACAGACAAGTACCACCATGCCCCATCTTTCTCTTAATTATAGGATGATCTTTCCCTGGAACAGAAATGAGGTGGTCCTCCCTACCACAGTCCAGTGTGTGCTATTTAGAACTGCAAGGCCCATAAAGATAGTAATTTAACTGTTCTCCAAGTCAGATTTCCCTGAAGGGCTCGTGGTTTTCTAGTAGCTGTTTTTCAGAATTCTTTTTTCCAGATTTTTTAAATTAAATTTTTGTACAATGTATTTTGATCATGTTTTCCCTCCCCATTTCTGCCCAGACCCTCTTTACATACTGTGTTTTCCTCTGTCTCTTTCTCTTTAATTCGATTTGATTTTTCATTTCTTTTTAAAGGTTCTTAAAATGTCCACCTTTGAAGAGGTTTCTGAGCCCTCCCAATGCCATCATGTAGAGCCAGCTCATCTTGGAGGTCTCTCCCTCACAGGACTACACCCTTGGCAGATGCACTGACACACACCATGCAGCCACAAATCTCCCAAATATGTGGGTCAAAGTCTATTGCTTATTGTATGAGTCAGACACATGTTGTTTACAAGCACATTTGAATTTGATTTTATTATTTAAAATAAGCCCTATAGTCTCTCTAACTAAAACGTGAAAGTGAGAAGGTAACTTACTTCTGTATAATAGTCTATTATTCCTTTGCCTTTATTATGCATAATTCCTATAAAAAATAAAACAAGCATTGACAAATACCATTTCAAACTGTTGGAAAAAGCAATAGATTGGGGAACTGAACAATAAGTGGACACAAAATTTCCCAGAAGTTATACTGGGAAATTCACAGTAAAACTCTAGCTTATCCATCCTTCCTGGCTCTGTGACTGTTGGCAGACAATCTCTCAAAGTTTAGTAGTATTAGTATCATCATTGGTAGCAGTACTATCTGAAACAGAGCAGTAGTCCTACTCTGGAGCATGTTGAAGTAGCAGATCATGTGGTAGATAGCCTGGTGAATTACAATCACACTGTGTTTACTGTGTAACCAATGCTTTCTTTTCCAAACATACTTTTAATTGTTTCTGATCATCACTGTCTCTAAAGGTGGGGACTTTTGTAGGTTGCAATGTCATCTATGTGACCTAAAAGCTATCTAAAAATGCAATCCTTTCTATTTCCCTTGGGGTAACTAACGTTATAATATGTGAATAAGGACTACTTGCCCTACCAGTCGCTGATCTGGTGCTTTCCTAATTTGGTGCTAGAGATGACTGAGAACTGGAATCCATAGCACAGGGTTGCACACAGAAGATTCATTAGAATTTCCTAGGCCCTACCCGTTGACATTCTATTTCTTGTAGAGTTTATTTACTAGACATCAAGTGCTACAAGGCTTAGGTACACAGTGAAACATACTTGTTCCAGATTTTCATGATTCTTGAAGGCTCAAAAAAATCACAAAAGCTACACGTGTGATTATAAGTAGTGGTGAGTGTCATGAAATAAAAGACCAAGACTCTCCAGGGCCTTGTCATGTCATACATTTGATGTTTGATCCATGATCCCATTGGAGATCAGAGGTTTGTTTTAAACAGAATTATCTGATAAATATCAAGAATATGTGAAGATATTCCAGCTGCCACATAAGGAATAGACTGATGTTAGGGTTGTACACTGGTGGTTCCGGAGGCTGGGAAGCACAAGGTTAGGGATACTGGCATCTGATGTGGTCCTTCTTACTGTCTCACAAAATGTTGATGGGCATCACCTGGGGAGACAGATCAACCACTAGCTTGGATCCCTTTCCCTCTTCTTCTACAGTCACTAATGCCATCATAATTGTCCCACTATCATGATCTCATCCAATCATAACTATCCTACAAGGTCCTACATCCAAATACCATCGACATATGGACTTGGCATTGTGTTTCCCACATATGAACTTTTGGGGACACATTCAAACTATATAGCAGGTAGAAGAGGGGGCATGAAAGTTAATTAAGAAAATGGGAAGACCAGATGGAAGGTAGAAGAGACCCTCTCACTGGCCTACGGAGGTAATAGCAGGAAGAGGTAGAGGGATTGCTGAGAGCCCTTGACTATGGACATGTTAAAGGAGGCAGGTGATGAAGAATGGAGAAAAAGATGTTCTCCAGGCTTCTTCTCTGAGCAGTGGGAAAGAACATTCCACCAACGGCCTGGGAAACATGGTCTGAAGTCTGTATGGGTTTCAATTGTTGTTATGTTTGCTATTATTTAGAGGATGTTGCTTAAAATTGTCTTGATTATTCTTTCTGTTCAATTGCTTACTTCCCAGCACCTTGACTAGATAAAGAACATCACTAACTTTTGGTTATCTCCAAGGCCTTTTCACTGTGGAGTACAGACCCAGTTAATTAATTGCATTGTCTTTAACTCTACTTCTAGTTACAGTCGCAGACGTGTGATAAGTGTGGTTAGCAGAATCTCTGACTCTGATAGAATTGGTCCTTCTAGTTCTCTGAGCCCTGGTGTGGCTCACTTCTCTTTTGCTTTCACTCTTGTCTTATCTGAGAATCCCTTGACCTTCCTTCTGCCCTGAAAGAACTCTGACCATCCTTGTTTCAGCTCTTGCCTTACTGCTTCTAGTCACCTAGCCCCTGTATATCACTCGTGCCTTAGGATCACATCCAACCACTGTAAACTCTTTGAGAGCAAGGATGGCATCTTTATAGGGTCTACAGAACCTTGCAAGAAGCCTATCATGTCCAAAGTTTTCTTTGTGGAATGGCTGAGTTCATATGCAGTTAGGCAGATGGAGAGGAAGGTGGAAGAGTTATTCTGGTCAGATAGGACCTTAGAACAGTCTTCACCACACTCAAATTGGAGACATTTGGCCACAATTACCTACAAATAAATATGGATTGTAATATATGCATACACTGGACAAAATGATCTTATTTATGGCTTCTGTTCCCCCTATCTACCAATACATTTGGAGATGAACTGAAAGAAAACCCGTTTTTTTGTTACTTTGTGATACTACAATGCTATTTGTTGCTGTACTTTCTAGAAGCACACTGTCCATTTTTTGTTTTTATTCTCTGAAATACATTTATCAAGGCAGCTCCTGGGCATTGATCCAAAAGCAGCCTCAAGAAGCCAGGGAATTGAACAATACCAACAAACTTCTTGGTTATAACAAATGAATGGGTCTCATCTAATTCCAGGCTGTGAACTGGACCATGGGTCATTAACTCTTGCCTTTCTGAAACTAGTAAATAGTATCTGTCTGAATTATTACTAACATAATCTTGTACCCAAATCTGTAAATTCTTCCCACCAGCCTGGTCCCAGAGCCTCATCATTCCCAAATGAGCGTGCAGGACGCTATATTAATTATGAAGCTGTTGGCCGTTTGCTGTGGTTTCTTATTGGCTAGCTCTGACTTAATTATTAACCCATAACTGCTAATGTGAGTATTTTCCGTGGTCTTCTCTTACCGGAGAAAGGGTCTGGACCTCTTACTCCTTTGGCATCCTACATGGTGACTGACTGTGCCTCCATTTCCCAGAATCCTCCTAGACTCCTAGTCCCACCTGTCTTGTTTCCCTATTGGCCAACAGTGCTTTATTTATCAACCAATAAGACCAACATATACACAGAAGGACTTCCCCCAACAACACATATTCTTTAACACAGTCTACAGCTGTTTTTCTTTAGACTCATTTATAACATCCTAAGTCTGGTAAATACAATCCTCTTCTTCAGGATCCTGAAGTTAAAAAAAAGAAAGAAAGACAGTTTAATATAATGCAACACAAGTTTTCTACTTCATATAAATGTCCTCTTTCTGGAGAGTGGCTTACTGATAACCCTCTGGACTAGCCTGCCCTTGGTTTTAAAGGGGCTTATGTTTTACCTGAGCAAGCTGAGCACCCTGACACTTGATTTTGTCTGATGACTTTACTACTGAAGACAGACGAACAATGGTTCCTTTTGTTTTCTTTTGGTTTGGTTTGGTTTATGAGACAAAGCCTTGTTATGTAGTCTGGGTTGGCTTTGAAGATATGATTTATTCTGCTTCAGCCTCCTGAGTGCTGGGGTTAAAGGCATGCACTCACCTCTGGATAGCCCAATAGTATATAACACCTGCTCAGATTAGAATAACATGTAGAATTGGCTTCTAGATATCATCATGCTTCTACAGCACAACTGGTATTTAAATCCAAGATTTAAGCCACCAATTAACATGCTGTAATTGGCATGCTTCCATCTGAACACAGTAGCAGGAATGTTCCTAATGACCATCATTATGTAGCTCCTGCCTAGAAACCACCCAGATGTTTATCCCATAGAAGGGATGATTAAACAGTGGGACAGTAGGATATAGCAACAAAGTAAGTGAGTCACTGCTGTACCAAACAGCACAAATGAATTCATCATGTTAAATGAAAGAAGTCAGATACAAAAGGACACATAGTTTTGATTTATAAACTACAAACACAAATAATTGTAATTTATCGCTTATTTACTTGTTTGTTTATTTACAGACAGGATGTTACTATGTAGCTCAGTTTGGCCTGAACTCACTACATAGCCTAGATTGTCTTCAATCACATTGGCCTCTTGTTTTAGCATCTCCAACATAATCTATAGTCTAAGTCAGTATATTGGTTTATTTTAGGGAGGAAGGCAAGGGCTGTGATAGGGAGTGAACAAAGGAGAAAACCTTCCATGGGGCTAGTAATACTTTCTAAAATTTTAACCTAACAAGTAAGAAGTTATACAACATTTTAAAAAGTTGCTTTACCATTTCAATATGTTCTATAAACTGCAATAATCGATGGGTTTACCTATAATATCAAACACTAGAATCCTCTGAAGGAATATATTTATTTAAAAATTTTACAGTAACATTTATCATTTTGAGTCTTAAATCTCTCCCAGCCCTTGCTCTTTGCTGTGATGCAACTTTTGAGGTTAATATAATAATTCCACTAAGTGAGGTCTAATAGGATCATGGCCTTTAATCATGGCATAGTGCCATAGATGCAATTTAAAAATAACTTAGTGCCTTATAGACATGTTTTAATATGGAGCTTAATAGTGTTAAGTTGTCTTAAACCTTTGAATAGTATTGGAGATCTCTAATACATGAGTTGAAAAATGTTGAAGGAGATGTAACCTTTTTCTGATTTTTAAGAGTAGCTGCTTTATCATAGAAAAGTTAGGAAGCAACACAAGAACTGAAAATGGTCAAAAGTCAGCTGCTTTCCAGAGAGCACTTTCTGAATTACTGTGATGCACACACAGATGCTTAAGAAGAAAATTTGCTAGGCTGCCTTTACATTTAGCGATATAAGCACTTTCCCAAGCCCTGATGTTTTCCGAAGTTATGCATTTTAAAGGTCAATGTCTTAAAACTCTACTGTTCATTATACCATTTTTTCTACTATAACATGTTTAGAATAAAATTTCTCATCTTTCTTAGTGGAGAAAACAGGCTAAGAACTTAGGGTGAGGCAGAGCGGGTGGGGTTTGTTTGACCAAGTATTATGACTGCTTTCTTCCTGGTGACATACAAATCCTTTCTCTCTTCCTCTCCTTATTCTCCCTTACTCCTGCTTCTCCATCTGTCACACTGACTCCAGTGTCTATCAATACAAGTCTCCCCTGCATTGTTTTTCTCTCCTGTTGACAGTGACCCCCTTCACTCCTTGAACCTTTACTCAAGCACCAGGGTGATTCCTCTGATCACCCTATGTAGCATTTTGCATACAAATCCCAATTCCTCGGTCACTTACCAAGATTTAACTTATTCCCCCTAGTATTTATCAGTATTGTTAACCTAGGATAGCAGTAGGACCAAAGAAATGAGTTTATTTGGGAGTAGTTGGGGTATTATAATCTAGGGTTAATGTCTTATGGTGAATCATGGACATGTCAAGGAGGCCAAGACTAGGGAAAATTTCAAAGAAAACAAATGTGAGATTGTAAGCTGTGGTTAAGAGCACTTACTGCTCTTGCAGAAGACTCTAATGTCGCTCCTAGACCCTTTGACCTCAGTTCTATGGGGCCCAATGCTTTCCTGGCCTCTGTGGTCACCCTCATGCATATGTATATGTATACACACATGTATCAACACATACACTTAAATAAAAAATAAATATTAAAATGTATTTGTTGGAAATTAATCAGATATATACTTCTTGGCATATTCTGTTATTTAAGGAGATCCAGAAATGTCTAACTGGTCAAACAATCTCTTAGCGGCAAATAGTCTATGTCATTGAACATAACAGTTAGATAGTAAGAACTTTGGATAACATTTAAACTATATAATTATCCAGATTACAGTAGTCCCAAGGGGATTTGTAAAGGAAAAGGAAGTTTTGGGTTAAGAAACCCCATAATCTTCCCCGTTCTTACAAAAACAATTTATCCCATGGATCTAGGACCTGCCTCATCAACTTTTCTGAGCCCCAGTCTCAGGGCAGCTGAACGGTACATTCCCTTTGTTCTTTCTCTAGAAAACTAGAGGCAGCTACATTGTGAAAGTATGACAGATAATCCTCCTAGCAGACACACTTCTCTGCTCATCTGGCAGTTCACAGCGGCTTAGTATTGCCTTTTTTAATTATTGAGGGCTCCAAAGAGCATTTGTTAATGAGCATCCTGTCTGCAGATATTTACTGCTTTTGAAATTAAAGTTAAGAAATTTAAAATCAAGCTAGATGTGGTGGCGCACACCTTTAATCCCAGCACTAAGGAGGCAGAGGCAGGCAGATCTCTGTGAGTTCAAGGCCAGCCTGGTCTACAGAGAGAATTCCAGGACAGGTTCCAAAGCTACTCAGAGAAACTTTGTCTTGAAAAAAAACAACAAAAAATAGCAAGCTGTAAAAATTTAAATTGTATTGAAATAGCCATAAAATCCGTTTAATATTAATATGAATAACATGGGCTTGGGACAGGGTAATAATTTCAAAAGGAGAAAAAATAACATAAGGAAGAGGTTCATTGATTCTTGTTTCATATTTTTACCATATTCTTGATCACAGATTTCATAAAAGGCAGTGGTTTTATGCATTTTCTTCATTCAATTCAGTGTGTGGTCTGTATAATATCTCACTGTCTACTCATGAGGGTAAGCCATGCCATAGTATTATCTGTTATTTCCTCTTTGTTCTGCTTCAGCTTGACATGCTCACCGAATCTCCCTTCCCAGAAGTTTGCCATAATTTCCAGATATAATAAGATCTAAAGGCAAACTCACTAGAAGTTTTGGGCATGGACACAGGCACTGAAGAGTGGGTGTGGGCTTGCTAAGGCAGGGTAGGAGAATAGACTCAGGAGCAATAAGAATGAATGTCCAGCTGTCACTGTGAAAGAGGCCAAGATGCTTGCTGAGGAGTTTGGGGTGCTGTTGAAGGCAGTGGATGTTTAGGATGGTGACGGGGAAGACTAGCTAGGGAGAAGGGTGACTGAATGGCAGGGAGGCTGGATGAAAGGATTCAGTGATCTGGTGGTAATGAAGTGTAGAAGAATGGGGAGCGACCACCCATCTGTTCACTAGCTCAACATATTGAACACGTACTATGTGCCAGATTTACTTCCTGTAGGAAGGAAATACCACTTGTTAAAAATGAAGACGGGAGACTGTGGTTGTCACTCAGATGAAGTTTAGGGCATGGCTGCAGTCAGATATTGTTGAGCCCTTAAGGGATGTGCAATCCATGATAAACATGAGTATTTCACTTCAGGGACTTGTCAAGGGACAAACCAATCTGTGTTTAGGAATTGTTAGAGTCAGTAGAAAAGATCAAAGAGAAATAAAATTACAGGTATTAATAAGACGGTAGTTTAAGGGAATGACCCTCAATTCCAAAATTTAAAAAATCTATAGTTCATGTAATATAAGATTAACCATTATTCAGTGGCATTTAGAAGATTTCTGTTGCAAAAAGTCATTTTTATCTGGTCTCAATCAATTCAATCACCACCACCACCCCCATTCTATAACTGTTTAGTGGTCAGCTCCCATTTGTGTCTCCTCCAACTCACAGATACCATCTTCTATGATCTATCTCTATAGGTCTTCTTATTCTGGGTCTTTTGTATTATTAGAATCCTTTGAACTGGAATGTCATTTCATCTACTATTTCAGTATCCATCCTTGTGGCTTTGTACTTGGTT
This sequence comes from Mesocricetus auratus, assembly GCF_017639785.1. Classification (NCBI taxonomy): domain Eukaryota; kingdom Metazoa; phylum Chordata; class Mammalia; order Rodentia; family Cricetidae; genus Mesocricetus; species Mesocricetus auratus. Next base: position 83,459,589 of record NW_024429186.1, read on the forward strand.
CTCTTTTATAGTCAGACAATATCTTTTATGTATGTACAATATTTTTATCTACCCATCTACTCACTGATATACATTTGGGTTGTACCAACATATTTGAGTGATGGTATGAACAAGTGTGTGTCTGTGTGTATACATATATAATTTATATGTGTTTGTATGACTTAATTTCTTTGGGCATAATACACAGAAATGGAATTGCTGGATGGTAGGCAAACTTTGTGCTTAATGTTTTGAGGTCAAGCCAAACTGTTTTCGAAACTATGGCAGTTTTACCAGCAGCCCAAGAGAACTCAAGCTCCTTAAGTATTTGTCAATACTTGTTACTTTCTATTTTTTAACATAACCATCTGTGCAGCTTGGCTTTGCATTCCCCCAGTGACTAATGGAATTAAGGGACTATTGTGTATACACCTGTGTTCTATAACAATTATTTGTAAATGTGTCTATTCAGTTCCCACCCGTTTTCTCTTCAGATTCTTTAGTTATTTTACTATTGATTTTAGATAATTCTTATTATATTCTTTTTTTTGGCTTTTTACGAGACAGGGTTTCTCTGAATTCTTATTATATTCTTAGTGTAAACCTTTTGTCAGATATTTAATTTTCTGCAAATATTTTCTCTTGGTTTACACCTTGCCCTTTCATTCTCCTAAGGGTGCCTTTTATAGAATACAAGTTCAAAATTGTCACATCCTATACAGCCCTTTAAAGCAGAGAATATGTTTTTCCTCCTCTGTATCTACTTTCAGAGGATTTCTCCCTATACTTTTTCTAAAAGTTTTCCTTAGTGTCATATATTGAATTACAATTAAGACTCACTTAAGTTAATATTATATCAGTTATATTCAAAGAAGAACCAATACCAATACTCTTCACAATAGAAGCAGAAAGATCATTGTCAAACTCTACTTAAAAGTCTACAATTACCTTGGTACCCAAGCCACACAAAGACACAACTAAGAAAGAGAACTACAGATTAATCTCCTTCATGAACACTGATGAAAAAATACTCAATAAAACACTGTCAAATCAAATCCTAGAACACATCAGAAAAATCATCGACCATGATGAAGTAGCCTTAATCCCAGGGATAGTTCAACATATGAAAATCCATCAATATAATCCACCATACAAACAATCTGAAAAAGAAAAACCATATGATTATCTCACTAGATGCTGAAAAATTCTTTGATAAAATCCAACACCCCTTCATGATAGAGGTCCTAGAGAGATCAGGGATAATAGGAACATACCTAAACATAATAAGGGTAATACGTAATACACAGCAAACTGACAACCAGCATTAAACTAAATAGACAGAAACTCAACACGATTCCTCTAAAATCAGGAACAAGACAATATTGTCCACTCTCACCATATCTCTTCAATATTGTACTTGAAGTTCTATCTAGAGCAACAAGGCAACAAAAGGAGCTCAAGGGGATACAAATTGGAAAGGAAGAAGCAAAATTTTCACTATTTGCAGATAATATGATAGTCTATAAAAGTGATCCAAGGAATTCTACCAGGGCACTCCTACAGCTGATAAACACCTTCAGCACAGTGGCAGGATACAAGATTAACTAAAAAAATCAGTAGCCCTACTATATACAGAAGATAAACATGCTGAGAAAGAAATCAGAGAAACATCACTCTCTACAATTGCCACAAACAACATAAAATATCTTGAGGTAATGCTAACCAAACAAGTGAAAGACCTATATCACAATAAATGTGAGTCTCTAAAGAAATGAAGACACCAGAAAATGTAAAGATCTCCCATGCTCTTGGACAGATAGGATCAACACAGTAAAATGGCAATCTTACCAAAAGGAACCTACAGATTCAATGAAATCCTTACCAAAATCTCAGCACAATTCTTTGCAGACTTTGAAAGGACAATTCTCAACTTTATATGGAAAAACAAAAGACCCAGGATAGCAAAAACAACCCTGTATAATAAAGGAACTTCAGGAGGAATCACCATCCATGAATTCAAACTCTACTATAGGACTATAGTACTGAAACCAGCTGGTGTTGGCACAAAAATAGACAAATAGACCAATGGAATTGAATTGAAGACCCTGATATTAACCCACACATCTATGAACACCTGATCTAAAGCTAAAACTATACAATGGAAAAAAGAGAGTATCTTCAACAAATGGTTCTGCAATACCTGAATGCTGGCATGTAGAAGACTATAGATAGATCCATATCTATCATCATGCACAAAACGTAAGTCCAAATGGATCAAAGACCTCAACATAAATCCAGTCACACTGAGCCTCTTAGAAGAGAAAGTGGGTGGTACCCTTGAAAGAATGGGTACAGGAAACTGCTTTCTGAACATAATACCAGTAGAACAGACACTGAGATAGATGGGACCTCTTGAAACTGAGAAACTTCTGTAAGGCAAAGGACACAGTCAACAAGACAAAAAGGCAGCCCACAGAATGATAAAAAATATTCATCAACCCCACATCTGACAGAGGGCTGATCTTCAAAACTTACAAATAACTCAAGAAGCTAGTCTCCAAAATACCAAATAATCCCATTTTTAAAAATGGGATACAGAACTAAATAGAGAATTCTCAATAGAGGAGTCTAAAATGGCTGAGAGACACTTAAGAAAGTGCTTGACATCTTTAGCCATCAGGAAAATGCAAATCAAAACATCTCTGAGATACAATCTCACTCCTGTCAGAATGGCTAAAATCGAAAACACCAATGAGAGTTTATGCTGGAGAGGATGTGGAGAAAGGTGAACACTCCTCCATTGCTGGTGGGAGTACCAACTGGTTCAGCCACTTTGGAAATCAGTATGGAGATTTCTCAGGAAAATGGGAATCAGACTACCTTAAGAGCCAGCAATTTTACTCTTAGCATACACCCAAAAGATGTATATTCATATAGTAAGGACATATGTTCCACTATGTTCACAGCAGCATTATTTGTAATAGTCAGATCCTGGAAGCAATGTAGATGCCCCTCAACCGAAGAGTGGATAGAGAAAATGTGGTATATTTACACAATGGAGTACTATTCAGCAGAAAAATACAATGGAATCCTGAGATTTGCAGGCAAATGGATGACACTATAAGAAACCATCCTGAGTGACGTAAACTAGTCACAAAAAGACAAACATGGTATGTACTCACTCATATATGGTTTTAGACATGGAGCAGGGGATTTCCAGTCTACAATCCTATGGCCAGAGAGTCTGGGAAACAGGGAGGACCCTAAGAAAGATATGCATGGTACCCTAGAGAAGGGGAATGGGAAAGGATCTCCTGATCCTATTGGGCATATGGGGGATGAGAGAGGGATCTGGGAGAAAGAGACTGGGAGAATGTGAGGGGAGAGGAGGGCATGGGGGAGCAGGAAGTTTGAGTAGGGGGAAGAATAGAGGAGAGAAGGATGGGAGACACCATAATAGAGGGAGCCATTATAGTTTCACGGAGAGATCTGGCACTAGTGAGCTTTTCAGAGACCTACAAGGATGATACTAACTGGTAATCTAAGCAGTAGTGGAGAAGCTACCTTAAATGCCCTTCCCCAATAATGAGATGGACAACTTCCTTATATGCCATCCTAGAGCCTTCATCCAATGGCTGATGGAAGCAGAAGCAGACACCCACAGCTAAACATTGAACTGAATTCCTGGAACCCAGTTTCAGAGATGGAGGAGTGATGAGCAAAGGGGTCAAGACAAGGCTAGTGAAACCCACAGAAACAGCTGACCTGAACAAGGAGGAGCTCATTAACCCCAAACTGATGGTTGAGAGGCTTGAATGTGGGTGTCAGTGAGAAGGCCTCGGCAATCTATGGGATCTCAGATAGTAGATCAGTATTCATCCCTGGCATAAGAATGGACTTTGGGAGCCCATTCCACATGGAGGGATGCTGTCTCAGCCTGAACACAAGGTAGAGGGTATAGGCCCCGCCCAGGATGATATGATAGACTTAGGAGATACCCCACAGAGGGCCTCACCCTCCCTGGGGAGTGGAGGGGGGATGAGTTGGAGGGTTGGGAGGGATTGTGGAGGGTGGGGGAGGAGAGGAGGGAGAGGGATCTGGGATTTACATGTAAAGTAAACTTGTTTCTAATTTAAATATTTTTATTTTTATTATTTATTTTTAAATTTAAATTAGAAACAAGGTTGCTTCACAAGTCAGTTCCAGGTCCCTCTCTGTTTCCCTCCCTCCTCCTATGCCCTCCCCCCAAACCTCCGAATATCCCCTCATTTCCCCAGGGAGGGTGAGGCCCTCCATGGGGGTGTCCATAGTCTGTCATTTCATCCAGGGCAGGGCCTAGACCCTCCTCCAAGAGATCAGGGTGAGAGTGCACCTCACATTGTTGGATGGGAGTCCAAAGTCTGTGTGTATACTCGGGATGAATACTGATCTACTGCCCAAGGCTCAATAGATTACCTAGGCCTCCTCACTGACACCCCCATTCAGGGGGTCTGGATCAGTCCCATGCTGGATTCCCAGGCTGATGCCTGGGATTCAAGAGTTAACCTTTGTCAGGTCAGCTGTATCTGGGGGTTAAACCAGCCCAGTCTTAATCCCTTTGGTCATCAGTCCTCCCTCTCTGTCACTGGATTTCTTGAGTTCAGCTCAGTGCTTAATTGTGTGCGTCTGCCTCTTCTTCCATCAGCCACTGAATGAAGTTTCTGTTTCCCAGACTCTCTGGCCATGGGATTGTAGGCTGGCACTCCCCAGATCTATGTCTAAAATCCATATATGAGAGAGTACATGCCATGTTTCTCTTTTTGTGACTGGGTTACCTCACTCAGCATAGTTTCTTCTAGTGCCATCCATTTGCCTGCAAATCTCAGGATTCCATTGTTTTTTTCTGCTGAATAGTACTCCATTGTTTAAATGTACCAGATTTTCTCTATCCACTCTTCCGTTGAAGACATAGGTTGCTTCCAAGTTCTGGCTATTACAAATAATGCTGCTATGAACATAGTGGAACAGTCATCCTTGTTGTATGAATGGGCATCTTTTGGATATATGCCTAAGAGTGGAGTTGCTGGGTCTTGTGGTAGGTTTATTCCCATTTTTCTGAGGAATCTCCACACTGATTTCCAAAGTGGCTGAACCAGTTGGCACTCCCACCAGCAATGGAGGAGTGTCCCCCTTTCACCACATCCTCTCCAGCATAAATTGTCATTGGTGTTTTTGATTTTAGCCATTCTGACAGGAGTGAGATGGTATCTGAGAGTTGTTTTGATTTGCATTTCCCGGATGGCTAAGGATGTTGAGCACTTTCTCAAGTGCCTCTCAGCCATTTTAGACTCCTCTATTGAAAACTCTCTATTTAGTTCTGCAGCCCACTTTTTAATAGGGTCCTTTGGTGTTTTGGAGACTTGCTTCTTGAGTTCTTTGTAAATTTTGGAGATCAACCCTCTGTCAGATGTGGAATTAGTGAATATTTTTTCCCATTCTGTGGGCTGCCTTTTGGTCTTGCTGACTGTGTCCTTTGCCTTACAGAAGCTTCTCAGTTTCAGTAGGTCCCATTTATTAATTGTTGATCTTACTGTCTGTGCTAGTGGTGTTATGTTCAGGAAGCTGTCTCCTGTACCAATTCGTTCAAGGGTACCACCCACTTTCTCTTCTAAGAGGTTCAGTGTGGCTGGATTTATGTTGAGGTCTTTGATCCATTTGGACTTAAGTTTTGTGCATGGCGATAGACATGGATCGATCTGCATTCTTCTACATGCCAGTCTCCAATTATGCCAGCACCATTTGTTGAAGATGCTTTCTTTATTCCATTGTATATTTTTAGCTTCTTTGTCAAAGATCAGATGTTCGTACATGTGTGGGTTAATACCCGGATTTTCAATTCGATTCCATTGGTCTACCTGTCTATTTTTGTGCCAATACCAAGCTGTTTTCAGGACTATAGCTCTATAATAGAGCTTGAGGTCAGGGATGGTGATGCCTCCGGACGTTGCCTTGTTGAACAGGGTTGTTTTGGCTATCCTGGGTCTTTTGTTTTTCCATACAAAATTGATTATTGTTCTTTCAAGGTCTGTGAAGAACTGTGCTGGGATTTTAATGGGGATTGCATTGAATCTGTAGATTGCTTTTGGCAGGATTGCCATTTTTACTACATTGATCCTACCTATCAAAGAGCATGGGAGATCTTTCCATTTTCTGAGGGCTTCTTTAATTTCTTTCTTTAAAGATTCAAAGTTCTTACGATACAGGTCTTTCACTTGTTTGGTTAGCGTTACCCCAAGGTATTTTATGTTGTTTGTGGCAATTGTAAAGGGTGATGTTTCTCTGATTTCTCTTTCAGCCCTTTTATCATCTGTATATAGTAGGGCTACTGATTTTCTTGAGTTGATCTTGTAGCCTGCCACTTTGCTGAAGGTGTTAATCAGCTGTAAGAGTTCCCTGGTAGAGTTCTTTGGGTCATTGATGTAAACTATCATATCGTCTGCAAACAGTGAAAGTTTGACATCTTCCTTCCCAATTTGTATCCCCTTGATCCCCCTTTGTTGTCGTATGGCAATAGCTAGAACTTCAAGTACCATGTTGAAAAGGTATGGAGAGAGTGGACAGCCTTGTTTTGTTCCTGATTTTAGAGGAATTGCGTTGAGTTTCTGTCCATTTAGTTTGATGTTGGCTGTTGGTTTACTGTATATAGCTTTTATTATGTTTAAGTATGTCCCTGCTTTCTTTTTTCCATTGTATATTTTTAGCTTCTTTGTCAAAGATCAGATGTTCATACATGTGTGGGTTAATATCAGGATTTTCAATTCTATTCCATTGGTCTACCTGTCTATCTTTGTGCCAATACCAAGCTGTTTTCAGGACTATAGCTCTATAATAGAGCTTGAAGTCAGGGATGGTGATACCTCTGGACGTTCGTTGCCTTGTTGAAAAGGGTTGTTTTGGCTATCCTGGGTCTTTTGTTTTTCCATACAAAATTGATTAGTGTTCTTTCAAGGTCTGTGAAGAATTGTGCTGGGATTTTAATGGGGATTGCATTGAATCTGTAGATTGCTATTGGCAGGATTGCCATTTTTACTATTCCTATTCAAGAGCATGGGAGATCTTTCCATTTTCTAAGGGCTTCTTTAATTTCTTTCTTTAAAGTTTCAAAGTTCTTGCGATACAGGTCTTTCACTTGTTTTGTTAGTGTTACCCCAAGGTACTTTATGTTGTTTGTGGCAATTGTAAAGGGTGATGTTTCTTTGATTTCTTTCTCAGCCCTTTTATCATCTGTATATAGTAGGGCTACTGATTTTCTTGAGGTGATCTTGTATCCTGTCACTTTGTTGAAGGTGTTAACCAGCTGTAAGAGTTCCCTGGTAGAGTTCTTTGGGTCATTTATGGAAACTATCATATTATCTGCAAATAGTGAAAATTTGACCTCTTCCTTCCCAATTTGTATCCCCTTGATCCCCTTTTGTTGTCATATGGCTCTGGCTAGAATTTCAAGTACAATGTTGAAAATGTATGGAGAGAGTGGACAGCCTTGTCTTGTTCCTGATTTTAGAGAAATTGTGTTGAGTTTAAAAAGGAAAGTAAATAAAGTTAATATTATAATCAGTTATAAATTTAGGTCAAAGTTTACTTAATTATTATCTTGCCTTTAAGTCATCTGTTGTTCAAGTAATATCATTATTTTTCTTTTTGTTTCTGCCTGAAACTGGCTGGCTAATTGTGTATAAGGCCCCTTTCTGGATTGTATCTTATATTCCATACCACATTGCCTGGTGTCTGTAGTTTTACAGAACTTATTAAAATTGGGTTGTCAGAGATCTTCAACTTTAAATTTGCTTTTAATGTTTGGTTATTCTACTTCCTTTTCCCTACTTCAGTTTAGAATCTTGTTGATTTCTGTAATGATATTCTGATAATTTGAGTGTGAGTCTGTGTATCAGTTTGAGGAAAGATGATACCTTAACACTTTTGCATCTTCCATATGTGGTACCTTGTAGGGAGAGGCCTTAGGCACCTGTGCCACTGACCACGCCTGCTTTGGGTGTGGCTATAGGTGCATAGGGATGGGAAATAACGGGCTGGGCAGGAGAGATGCTTGCTCTCTCTTGGGGTTCCGGTTGGGTTCAGAGAGCAGCAGAACGGAGCATTGACCGTAGTTTCTCGGCTTCTCATGTAAGTGATTTCTCCCTAATAAAGTATCATATGACATCCCTGCCTTGAGTAGCTTAATATTCCCCAATAGCATTTCTCTGTGTCTCTGTCTCTCTCTACTTATTTTGGTTTCTTGATTCACCTCATCCATATTCTATAGTCGTAGTATTCAGAGCCTACACCTGTCCTGTTAGATTTATATCACCATTAGTTTGTGTGGTTGTGATGAAGACGTCTGGGTGAGCAATAGAAGATTCCTTTTGACTCAGTGTTTCAGGAGTCTCTATCCATGGCTGCTTTACTCATGTGCTTGGGCAGAACATCTTATTGGGGGGAGCATGTGACAGAGATGGCTACAAGAAGCCCAGAGAGATGAAGGGACAGGAGGCCAGGTAGAACTTTTAAAGGCATGTCCTCAGCTACCTGCTTCCTCCAACTAAGTCCTACCACTTAAAGCTTCTAGAATGTCCCAACAAAGTACAACATTCTGGGGCCACACATCTAATACAAAAGCCTGTGGTGGGTATGTCATAGTCAAGCCATTGCAGTTGTTCATTTTGGTGTTTTTAAAATTACACTTAAATTAATATTCCAATTGTTCATTGACAGTATATAAAAAGTGTTTTTTAATAGTGTCAAGGTTTTGTATTCTGTGTCTCTATGAAACTGATTAGCTGTGAGAACTTTTTGATATTCCACATAATTCCCCCTGACATCCCAGTGTTGGGTAGTTGTGGTGATATACTGGGTATGATTTATTAAAGCTTTCTTGAGGATCCAGAAGTCAAAGTTGGCCTCAAGCTGTAGAGATCAGGCCCACACCTTTAATCCCAGCAGCCAGAAGCGAGGAGGGGGTGGTACAACACCTTTAATACTCGGACTCATGATTAAGAAGTAGATGGGAAAGCCCGGTGTTGGGAGGCAGAGGCAGGAGGATCTCTGTGAGTTGGAGACCAGCCTGGTCTACAGAGCTAGTCCCAGGACAGCCTCCAAAGCCACAGAGAAACCCTGTCTCGAAAAACAAACAAACAGCAACAACAAAAAAGAAGTAGATGGCTCTCTGTGTGCTCAAGGCATCCCAGATCTACACAAGATTCATCCAGTCTTAAAGAGAGATGGCTCACACAAAGATGATCTCAGCGCATGGGATCACATGCGTTTAATTCCAGCACTAGAGGAGTATAAAAGATAGGAAGAGTGTCTTCAGTAGTCATCATCAGGCATTCATTCTTCAACCACAGTGAAGAGAGGAAGCATTTATTCTCCAGCCACACTGAGGAGAGGAAGACATTGAAGTCTCAGGATTCTCCAGCCTCGCTGAGAAGAGGCAGCGGTCAGAGGTTTGGTGGAGCCAGGATCGCCTTTCATTCTGAGGTATAGAGATAGCTAGTACCCGGCTGCTCTGCTTTTCTGATCTTCATCTTGAAACTTGAACCCCAATATCAGTCTCTGGGTCTTTGATTTTCCACAAAGCAGATAATGAGTCTAGGGTCCTGGAGTGATAGGCAGACACACAAACTCACATCCCTACTCCATGCCCCTTTCTACTTTAATTTGAAAGTAGATGCCACATATTAGCCCAGGATGCCTTTGAACTTGCATTATTCCTGCTTCATCTTCTTAAGTAGCTGAAATGACAGGTGTGTCTCACCCAATATCCTCTGGATTGAAAGGCCTGTGCTCCTGCTTGGCCGAGAACTAGGATTTCCACAGTGCTGACTGGGCTGCTGTTTTGTGTCTCTTGCCTCTCATCCCCAAGGCTGGCAGCTAGGGAACCAGAAACAGGAAAGGGATTCTCACATGTCCTAGGACTGTTTTCCCCCAAACCTAGATTGCTATTGGAACAGAGGAAAGAAGGAGACAAGAGAGAAGCAAGGACAGAACCTACTGAAGGCAAGTTTTTCCTCCATTTCTGTTCCCATGGCCTCTTCAGAGTGGGATGCTGGGTCTGTCCTCTGTTCAACACAGTGGGAGAGAAAGGACAGACAAACCCCTTGACATGGAAGCTCACTATCTGAGCTTTGCTTTTCTTCCTTCAATTTTCTGCTACTAGTTTTAGATTTTGACAGGTGGGATTTTGTGAACTTGCTCCATTTCGAACCACTAGGCATCTACAGCAACTTTCTGAAGTGACCCAAAGTCAAAACAAGACTCAGAACCACTTGTTAGGTGGGTGCTGAGCAGAGGTGCTGAGATTATCTAGATGATGACAATCTGCTTGGCAAAAATCCTAGAAATTGGGCAGCTGAATAGGGACAAATGGCCTAGATAGAAGGAGATGATGGGGGTGGGAGGCGACACAGAAATTATCTCCTCCTGAGAATCACCACGCTGTTCAGGACTGAAAGTGGCAGAGCCTTCAATGGCGGCTGTGAGGACAGGCGAGACTGTGCACGCTGACGCAAGAAGGAAGTTGGCAACAGTCCCAGTCACGCCGTTGCGCTTGTTTGCAGTCTTAGACAAGGATTTAATCTCCCGAGTCTTGGCTGCCTCTTCTATAGAATGGATATGGGGAGATTAAATGACACTGTGTGCCAAGAGGTTAGTGAGTGCTTGACAATACAAACACGTGCTCAACAAACCATAGCTGCATAAATAATGTAAAATTTCTAAGTGGTGAGTCTCATGGCCTCTAACTCTGTTTAAGTGAGAGGGAACCAGGGCTGGGGTGTTATGATGAGTAGCTACAAATGGGTCAGTAAGTTGTTCCTTTTTTGTTTTTTTATTTGATAGTCCACAGCTGCTGGCTCATCTCCTATATTTAAGACATCCTCCGGATAGAACAGAGTGAGTAAGTCTCCCAGGAACAGCGATTGTATTACACAAAGCTTCCATGTCAGGCATTAGCACTCTAAAACCTTTCACGTGTCATCTTGCTTAGTACACAGAGTGATGCCAGCAATAGGAGTTCTTATTCAAGTTTCCAGTTGAGAATATGTCATTATGGAGACCTGAAGGGGAACATACAACTGGGGCTACAGTATAAGTCCCAATTGATGTCCAATGTGCTTACTTTTGCTTCATGTTTCTCTCTGAACAATATTTATATAACTATTTGGAAAGAGCAGTACAATGTACGTACTTAATCTCCTAGCTTACACTCAGGTGCTATTTGAGTGTCTGAGTTTGTTGCTTAACCAACAGTTTTGCTGTTTGTCTGCCTGAGAAAGAGATGACCAATGATTGAGTTTTGTCTTTCTTGGTCTTCTGGGAGGACCAGTAAAAATCAGCAAAAGCTCCTAGATGATTAAAGCAGTTGAGGGACTGGCCTGAAGCCTGTGTGGGGTCTCTTAGAAGTGAATGATGGGTGTGGAATAGCTTTGATGCCTGTCAATGCCCTCCCTTGGGATCTCATTCTTGTTCTCATTTTATTTCTGATTCTTTCCATTTTTTCAAGAAATCACTTTCTCCATCTGTTAGTTCATTCTGTTTAATTTCTCCCCATGTCTAGCAATTGTCATTCCCCATATGTCCACATAAAATCTATCACCTAGAAGAAAAAAATACCAGAAAATAAGACTCACCACTAAAATGAAATTTGTAGTTAATTGGTGTTAACACTTTTACTTCCAACCAAAATTTATTAATAGGGACCAGATTCACATACTTCCTGGAAATCACTAAGACATACTATAGCAAGCAACTTTATTATAACATTTGATATCAGTCATCACAAGACAGTGATGCTTTAAATGCAGGAAATGAATGAAACAGTTCCCATTGCCAGACTTGATAAAGAATCACAAACTGTTAACCACATAGGAAGTATGCAGATGATATAATTGGTGGGTAAGAACATTAAAATGTTTATTCTACCTGTATCTCATATGTTCAAGAAGTCTGAGCATGTTATAAAAATGCATGCAAATGTTAGACCCCCAAGTAAAAATATAGAGCTGAAAACTACAATGAGGGAAGAAAAAAAATCCCATATCTGATGACTGAAGAGATTGACAGGAGACTGGCAATCAGAAAAAGAAAAAGATTAATGAGCTTAAAGGCATGGCAAGTGGGAACATCTAAATTGAACACACAGAGGTCAGACTTTAAGAGGTTTCATATATGTGTAGTGGGTCCCCAAATGGGTGATACAGGGATGACAAATAATTGAAGAAATAATAGACAAGAATTTTTAAAGTTGATAAAATATCATGAGCCAGTCCACTAGAAAAAAAAGAGAAAAACTCAGTGAACTTCAACACAAAAGCCCACAAGGAATACTATATCAAAGCACATTGTACTTACATGTTTAAACACAGAGGTAAGAGAGAAACATACAAATGAAAGATTTTCACCAGAACTGTTGTAACTTTGGGCACAGTGGAGCAATGTCTTTTAAGCACTCGATGGCATCTTTGTCTGTGAATTAGATGAAGACTTCTTGATACAACACCCAGAGCATGAATTGTTACAAGGATGAAAGCTGGAACGTCACATAACATTAGACAAATGGAAATGAAACACAAACTATAAGACAATTCAATGCTCCTGTGCATCTAATACGTAAAGTGTTTTATTAAATGCTAGTAAGGATGTGGCACCTGGAAGTCTCTTACACTGTTGATGACAGTTGGAAGGGCACAGTGACTTTGGGAAGTGGCTTGGCAGTTTCTTAAATGCCAAGCAGATAACATATGACCCAAGCTACTTCTATGTATTTGCACAAAAAAGTTCAAAGCAGATGTCCATACAGGAATTCTTATATAAGTTTTATTTATGATAAAGCAAATATAGGAACAATACTAATATCTATTGCTACGAAAGGGACAATGAATTGTGTCATTTAATGTGAGAAATTCTGTAGAGGCAGAAACAGACAAATGATTGCATAGTAGTGGTAGATGAGGAAACATTCTTCGCTTGGACATAACAGTGCTCACATGGTGCAGACATGTCAGAAACTTATCAGACTGTGTGCTTTAAACAAGTGCAGATTCCCAGGTGTCACTTAGACCTCAGTATATCTGTTTTTAATATTTTACAGAGATACCCACACAGCTATGTTTATTGCTGTCCTATTCACAGTAGATAAGTTATAGAATCAGTCTAGGTGTCAGTCAACAGATGAATCAATAAAGAAATTGCACTCTGTGTGTGTGCTTTATATGCCACAAAATAGAATGAAATTATATTGTCTACAGAAAACTGGAGCTCATCATGTTAAGTGAAATAAGCCATGCTCAGAAAAAACATTGCATGTTTCCTTCACATGTGGACCCTATATTATTTATAGATATACATGGTATGCTGGATAGTTTTATGTCAACTTGACACAAGCTAAAGTCATCTGAGAGGAGGGAACTATAATTAAGAAAATGCCTCCATAGGATCTGGCTGCAGGCAAGGCTGTAGGGCATTTTCTCAGTTAGTGAGTGATGCGGGAGGGCTGATCCCACTGTGGTCGGTGTTATCCCTAGCCAGGTGGTTCTGGGCTCTATAAAAAAAACAGGCTGAGGAAGCCAAACAGAGCAAGCCAGTAAGCAGCACCCTCCCTGGCTTCTACATCAGCTCCTGCCTCCAGGTTCTCGCCCTGTTTGAGTTCCTGTCCTGACTTCCTTCAGTGATGAACAGTGCTGTGGGAGTGTAAGCCAAATAAACCCTTGCCTCCCTGACTTGCTTTGGTTATGATGTGTCATCATAAGACATAGGATTTGGACAGGAGAGGGGGAAAGAAATGAACCAGTAGGAGGAGGAAGTGATACATCTGAGAAGGATATATGATGCATGTGAGAGACGTCTTTGAGAAGCCTAACCTTAAACATAATAAATATGCACCAATTAAGACTCTACAATGGAAACAAAGCGTGCTATCAGATAGTTTGCTTCTTCCTCCAGTTTTCCAGAACTGTTCCTCCACTGTCCACAGTTTCTCTGAATCCCCACTATCTTTCCAGTAAATTCTTGTTTTTCTTTAGAATCTAACTGGGGAAAGTGGCAAACAATCCAGCATTCACAGAGTGTAGCAGCTAAAGAGATGTGTGATGGCTTCCATAACTATTGTCCACAGCTAAGACAGGAAACGTGACGCATGTCTGCTATAAGAAGATTTGATTCCCAGTCTGACCTTTGCCTGGTGTTTACCAGTTTTCCTCCCTGCTCTTTCTCCCAGACAATGAACAAGACTTGGTCTCTTTTGATAACTTTTATATTTACACATTTATACATATCTCATAATAGGTACTTGTTAAGTCTTCATGAAATTAACAGTTATGTTTTATCACTCCTATGTGAAAGGTTTACCCAGAACAAATTACAGTTTTGATGATAAAAGTCTCCAGGTCACTATAAATCACTGATTTCAAGATTTTTCTGCTCTAAATTTTCTTTAAGTTTTATTACAATAATGCAAAGTTGGCCTTGAAACTCGACTTTCTGTTATACAGTGGCCCTTTGTGTTCTGATGTACCCAAACAAGGGAGACGATTTTATGATTATTACTCTGGGATTCCAAATTTTCAGCCTTAGAACAAAATCTGACTGTGTAAAGCTCCATGGTGATGAAGCCATCAAGAAAAAGATGATGGATTCAAGTGGTGCCCAGGTTCAGCATTGCAGTTAGGCAGAAATGCATCCCTCGTGACGATGCCTGTTGCTTATTCAGATAACCCATCCAGCATTTGAACAAATTATTTCACCAGTCAGCAGTTTTGTAGGAAAGATTGAATGGTGGAAACTTGGTGACTTCACTGATGTCTGTCTTTCTCCAGGGACTCAGCCCCACATCTGAGTGACCAAAGGGGAAGATGGAGAGGGACAGCAGATGTATGTGGGAAGGCACTGAAGCAGGGATTGGAGAATTGCTCAAAGGGTGTGGTTGTGCTGATAACAGCATTACCTAAGTTGTACCTAAGCATTTGATAATCAAAGTCAGTCATTATGCCTTTGTTATAAGTGTCTCCAAAGCTGACAATTTTAATATTCTTTAATACTTATTTATAACATCAGATAATGCTGCATTTTTCACACAGACAACACCCTTGGTCATTATTTTATCCCTCCCCCTATTGGGTTCTCTATACTGTAGCATTTACAAATTTAGCTGTGGTGTGTGTGTGTGTGTGTGTGTGTGTGTGTGTGTGCACGTGCGCACACATGCACGCACATAGAAGGAGAGCACTGATGCCCATTTTTTATTTTATTAACAGTATGAACAGTTAGGGACCAACCTTAAAAAACTCTATAGATTTCTCTCAGTGTGTCTTGAGTTTCAACTGAAACTCCATTGTGCATATTGAATTTAACTGAGGAACATGTCATTTTCCAAACATTAAAAATAATAGATACTAGAAGAAAATTTGTTTCCCAGAGGTTTTTTTGTAGTGGGTACAGCAGATTACCTTCAAACTCTGTCCATCTTCCTCATGATACCTGTGGAAGTTTATGAAATCATTTAGTGAATCAAGGTGGTAACGGTTTAAAATGAAATAAAATGCATTTCACGTTGTCTACATAAGTCAAAACTTTGAAATGCATACTGTAAATATATACTATTTCTATTTATAACTTGATATAGCTGGAAAATTAAAAAGAAAATAATCATAGAACACCAGCATACATTACAGTTAGCAAAGGCAGGAAATGTCCCCTGCAATGTGTTTCATACAGCCACACATGTAATGAGGTGTGTGTGTAGTAGTATGGACAGGACCAAATGTTTGAAAGATCTTCCTCAATTGCCTGTGTTTCTTGTTTCTTAGTCTGTGGGTGGGATATAGGTTTTGCTAGCCACAGCCACTTGTTCCGGATGCGGAAGGGTGTCCAGTATTTGGTTCAGCATTCTTACTGAAGGCATAGGATGCTAACACTTCAGTCAGAGACAAAGTGGCACACATTGCCTTACCTGACATCAGTGTTCCTCGTCCAAGAAGTCAGAAATCTGATTAGAGCGATGTGGAAAAGAGAACCCTTGCTACCTAGTTACCTTCCAGCTGGAACATGGTTTTCATAAGTTTTAACCTATAAATAGTATGATTTCTTCTTCTTCATACTATTGCGCTTCAGTTTGGAACTATGCCTTGTAGGGTCAGAGTATATCTTGGGACTTGTCAGTGCCATAATTGTGGGAGTCAGTTCCTTATGGCAAATCTCTACCTATTGGTTCTGTTTTACTGATGTCTTGATGGAAGTCTTGGTTTTACTATTTTGCTTTGTTTTTCTGGCATGTGAGAATCTATGTCCTAATTCAAGAACACGTGACTGAGGTTGCACTGAACAGCTTAAATCACCAATGGTCTGGGTAGGCCTCACCTCATCTGTGAGCCCATTTAAAAGAGGGACTTGCCTCTGGCTGAAGACAGTGAGGGAGTCTTTAGTATTGGGGTGTAGCAGGTTCCCACGGGAGCTCTTCTACCAGCTGAGATGTGAGAGGCCTTGAGATGCCCAAAGAGGGAACTGTAACTACTTTTGCTTTGAGACAATCCAGGCTCAGTGCCAGGAAACAGACATCTCATCCCTTCCAACTTGAGGGCCGAGTTCTGACAGAACTGAATCATACGGGAACTAGTTCTGCCTGAGGGCCTCCAGCCTCCTTGACTTCCTTCTAGTGAGGCCCTAAAGGACAGAACCCAAGTGAGTCTTCCTGCGTTAGATCCACAGACTTGAACTAATAGTGGGTGCTTTAGCCATTACACAGAAAATGAGTGCACACAGACATGAGGTAACTTCTGAGACTGCATTAACAGAGACTTGGGGCCCAGTCATTGGTATGAAGTTGAAGGCGAGGTTGTAATGGCCTCACTAAATCAAAGATAAATGATAAATGGGTGTTTATTGGGGAACAACTGCACAGAAAAATACAAAGAATGGTGGGACCTTTTCCCTGTCCTTCCCACCGGATGGGCTGACCCACCAGAAATACTCAGGGAAGGAAAGCCGCACCTCAAGCTTCCAGCCTTCCCTTCCATCTGCCTGAAGCCACACCCAAAGGAGTGTGGCCACAGTTACAGATTCACAGACCAGACACCTACGTGAAGTGACCATGATCTCCCTTGAGGCAGAGGCTGTGACACATACACACATCATACCACACACACACTGTGACACACACACACACACATCATACCGCACACATGCTGTGACACACATATACATCATATCACACACATACTGTGACACACACACACACATATCATACCACACACACACTGTGACATACACATACATCATACCACACACACGCTGTGACATACACACACATCATACCACACACACACATACATCATACCACATACACACTGTGACACACACATACATCATACCACACACACACTGTGATACACACACACACACATCATACCACACACACACTATGACATACACACACATGCATCATATCATACACATGCTGTGACACACACACATCATACCACACACATGCTGTGGCACACATACACACCTGCCCTCACACACACACCACACACTCTGTGACACATGCACACACACCTGCCCTCTCACACATTATACTATACACACACTGTGACACACACACATACATACACACACACCATACCACATACACACACATCATACCACACACAATTAGGTAATTAATCCTTAAAAATGTGATTTCTATTAAATGCCGCTGAACTCCATCTGTTTCATTTCTAAACCTGTTTCATTGTTGAATTCAATGACACTTGAGGGTTTATTCACATCTCTGAGTATCTGTCACCTTTTACTTTGTGAAAATGTCTCCTCTCTTGAAAACAGTGAACGTATTTGTATTGTGTGTGTACATGTGTGTATTTAAAAGCACGGGGCTAAGTTACACAGGAACGAGACTAGTAGACACATGGAGGAGTTCAAGCGCAGGCTCCAAGAGTTCTGGCACACGCAGAGGGACCAGCAAACGCAACTGCAGAAACTCCAGGGGGAGCAGAGAAATCCTTACCAGAAAGGCAGTCCCCAGGTCCAGAAAAGAGCTGTTCTAAAAGGAAGAGAGCACGTGACAAGCGCCAATGCCAGGTCAGGTGCAATGAAGTCAGCAGAATGAACTTTGGATTTTGTAGTGGGAGATCATACACACAGGATAAGATCAGTTTCCATAGCATGAGGCACTGTCCAGCAGAGGTTTGAAGGAAAGGTCTGTAGATGGTGGTTAAGACATTTCTTTCCAGGAGATTGGTTGTGAAATTGAGAAAATAAGATTGACACAGAACTGAGGCCAAGACAGATTTTTTTTTCATTGAGAGGCAGTGTTTTGTGAGGTAATGAGGATGGGGATCCAGTAGAGAGGAGTCAGAACTGCTCACACTCTACCAGATCTGAAAAAGAAAGATTGTCTAGAGTCCCATGAGGAGTTGAGACATGGGCAGTCTGCCCCCTGTGATGTGGCCGAGAGCTCTGCATCTGGGAATGGCTGTAGCTGGGGTGTGAGGTGTGGTGGCAGGGATCAGTGTTATAAGTTCTCTTTCCCGTAGTTCTGTTTCCTCACAAACTTACAAGACAGATGCCAGGTTAGGACAGGGTTGGGGACAATGAGAGGTCTGCAGAGAGAGAGAGACACACTTCTCTCCATCATTGTATTGACTGAGAAGTTTAAAATGATGCTTATATTTTTCCGAATCTAGATAAAATGTGGTGATATTTAGGACCACACTTGGCTGCTCTACAAGCAAAGGATTCATTTGCCTGAGGGTGGGCACTTCAGAGGTGGTGTGAAATATACTGAGTCTGAATTGATCAAATAATGCTTATTCCTATAGAATTCCTCTTGAGGATAAAAAGAATTCATCCATATGGGAGCATTTTATAAATGTGAATATACATGCCATTATTTTTATAACGCTCTGTTATAAGATGATAGCAAAGTGTGGAATTTGTAGATTTTGCTAGAGCACAGGCAGTGTAACGAAGCCTGATTAGAGATAGTTTAAAGATAAAAAAGACTGTAGCTGCAGTCTTCTTGTTTGGCCTCTCTACTCTTAGACGTTTCTACAGAAGAGTTTTATTATGGACTCTTTCATGTTCCAGGGTCTCTCATTGCTTATGAGCCGAGAATTATGATGTGACCTACTTTTTAAAGCCAGGTGACACTGTAGATGAGTTCTGGCAATTCTGCAGAAAGCAAGGGATGAGGAGCTGCTGATCCGACTGCAGTTGTTGAGTGACAGTGGTGGTGTCACCGTGTGCAGGTCATAAACTGTATGTGTCAAGGAGGTCAACCTGGTTCAGCATTCCAATATTCAGGGGCCTTTCTGACATGCTGTGGACATCAACGATTCCAAGGTAACAAAGGGTTAGACCTTGATGTTGGTAGGAAGAAGTTTTTCTTTAACAGGTTCTAATTCTTGGTGCCAACTGCTCATATCTGCCTGTTATCCTTTAACTTTTAAGTTTTTTTAAAGACAAGACTGCCGGGAGGTGGTGGCACATGCCTTTAATCCCAGAACTCAGGAGGCAGAGGCAGGCAGATCTCTGTGAGTTTGAGGCCAGCCTGGTCTACAAGACCTAGTTCCAGGACAGCCTCCAAAGTCACAGAGAAATCCTGTATTGATAAACCAAAATAAATAAATAAATAAATAAATAAATAAATAAATAAATAAATAAATAAAAGACTATACTGTCGTTCTCCAACTATTCATCCCCATAATATCGGTCATTATTTTGGAATTCAATAGACTATGATATCTTTGTCTTCCTCAGTCACTGGGACCTTCATCATCCTGGTACATTGCTCTGACAGCTTTGGATTCCCATAATTTTAAACTGAATCAGGTTTTTTCTTTTGGACCACGAATCAGCTCCCAAATCATGGCACAGAGACTTATTAACTACGAATGAGCAGACTAGCTTTGGCTTGTTTCTGGCTAGCTCTTTTAACTTAAATTAGCTTATTTCTTTTGCCTCGAGGCTTATTACTTTTTCCTTCTGTGTGTCTTACTTTTACTGTTTCTTGTGTCCGGCTGGCTGGTGGATGCGTGGCTTCATGCCCTGAGTGTGTCCTCATTCTCCCCTCTCTTCTTTCATTCTTTCTCTCAAGCCTAGACTTCTCCTCCTCATTCTCTGTGCCTGCAAGTTACTCTTAACATTTCTCTGCCATTCATTTCTTATGAGACCAATCAGGTGCCTTAGGCAGGTGAGGTGAAACAAATACAATACATCTTCACACAGTTAAACACACACCCTTACGTTGTTAAACAAATGTAGCATAAACAAAAGTAATATATCTTTGCCCAGTTAAAATAATATTCTACAACATTTCCATGCATTTTGTCTAAATAAAGAAAGGTTTTAAATTTAATATAGTAAGACTATATACAGTCAGAAAAATTATCAAGTAAGGATTACATTCACAATGTCCAGTCCATTTGTATTTGGCAAATTCAGAGAAAATACTCCATTATTTATCTTATCTTGGTGAGTCCAAAGTTGTGTACCTAATTTACCTTGTATCATAACTAAAGAAGAGTATTACTATAGCTGTCTAGTCTCCAACCCTATCAAATACCCCAGAAGGATATAATAGTACCTGAGTAAACAGAAAGTATTGTACAAACCACTTCCAAAACTATAGGAGTTACAGACATCTGACTGCCTATACAGTCATCCAAGGTTCCTCTGCAATGTTGGGGCATCTGTCTTCAGCCTACAGGCCTAGAGTGTCAGGCAGACTTTTCTGTAAAGTAGTACTTCTGAAGGACTGTCCTACATTGTTTTGACAAAGGTCAGATATTGCTTTCCTGTGTGTCCCTCAGAATATCTGCCAAACTTTTATATGAAGCAGGAATTTTACAGGACTGTCTAGATTTATCTTGACAAAGTTTGACAGTCTTTTTACTTTGTGTCCTGCTTGTCTAGTTTATACAGCATACAATCACCAGTCAAAGGCTCAAGCAATTTCTTTGCCCAGTAGCCAACTTTGCCATAAAGAAAGCAAACTCCATATGGAGTTCCTTCAATGCCCATCATATTCTCTTAAGTAAAGTTTTGCTACTAGCTGCAGGCACATCTCATTATCATAAAAACCTCTGGGTTAATAAGTATCTTAAATGCCGTATTCTGTAGGTCTATGAAGTGTTTGGAGATTGCCTGTCTATCTAAATATATCGGTTTAACCTTGAAAGCATACCTAATATGACTAAAAGTTTGATTATTATAGATGACTAACTACAAACCTTCATTTCTTAATTATACATTACACTTTTGAATGAGCTACGTAAGCATAATACCTCAAGTAAGAGTAGAAACATACATATAGTGTAGAAAAAATAACTTTAAATTTGCATCAATATGTCAAAGTCTGTATCAGTATAATATAAAATATTTGAGGTTAATATTGTCTTTTTATACTATATTCCTATATCCCCATTAAACAATGCCAAACACCCACAACCCACCAAATAACCAAAAATAACCCACCCCACTTTTTGGGAATGTGGGCATTTTGTTCTCTAGACTATCTCCTATTGTCTGTGCAAATGAGTGGCATGTACAAGTCAGTTAAAGATGATGTTTTGTTTTATGTTTGAGCAGATAAAGTATGCATCCCCTGTCTTTTACTTTTTCTAGGTGTATTTATGTCTGTAACCAGGATCTTAGGGGTCTTCCTTGACCAAATCTGATCTCTGTCAGCTTTGAACGGAGCCACTGCCTTTCATTTCTTACGAAAATGACCTCTTCCCCAACACGATACATTTTTAACTCCCATTTTAAAGTTAAGGCATCCTTAAAATATCTAGTCTGATTTAGTTCAGCAGTCCCCCATCAGCCGTGTTTTGTTCATCAACATTCAAAAAATTCTAAGTAAACACAACAGCATATAGAATCTGTGTATTTCCCATGTCTTTGTGGCTTTTAAAAATATTTAATAACTATTTATTTTTTCTATAATTGTCTATGCTCATTTTCTTTTCTTTCTTAAGCCTATGCACATTTTTAGACACATTGTAACATGTTTAAAATTCTTTTTTCCATCTGGGTCTGCCTTATTGTGTATCTCTAGTCTTTTTGGTCTGTTTGAGAAAAGAACTACTAAGTTTCTGTTGGTTCCTCTGCCTGCAGCTTTGGTGGACGGATCTATTCCTTCTTGGGTCTGTGAAAGTTAAGCCTAAGTCTGCAGGCTGGGTCCAGAGACGTGTGCCTGGGAACTGCATTGGACCCCCGGCTCTAGAATGCCAGTGTCTACACTGTGGGAGGCATTTTTACTTAGCTTGGTGTTTCTAATTAGCATACTGGTTTTCCTCTTTTTTTAAATTTAAATTATAAACAATCTTGTTTTACATATCAATCCCAGTTCCCTCTCCCTCCCATCATTCTCATGACCCCCACAAACCCCACATCCCATCCCCTTTCTTCTCCCCAGGTAGGATGAGGTCTTCCATGGGATAGCATCAAAGTCTGTCACATCATTTGGAACAGGGCCTAGGCTCTCCCCCATGTGTCTAGGCTAAGGGAGTATCCCTGTATGTTGAATGGACTCCCAAAGTCCATTTGTATACTAGGGATAAATACAGATTCACTACCAGAGGGCCCATAGACTGCCCAGGCCTCCTAATTGACACCCGCATTCAGGAGGCCTAGGTCAGTCCCATGCTTGTTTCCCAGCTATCAGTCTCGGGTTCATGAGCTCCCCCTTGTTTAGGTCATCTATTTCTGGGGGTTTCCCCAGTCTGGTGTAGACACCTTTGCTCATCACTCCTCCGTCTCTGAAACTGGTTACCAGGAATTCAGCTCAGTGCTTAGCTGTGGGTGTCTGTTTCCGCTTCTATCTAGGATGGCATATAAGGTAGTCACCAATCTCATTATCGGGGAAGGACATTTAAGGTAGCCTCTTCACTATTACTTAGATTCTTAGTCGGAGTCATCCTTGTGGATCTCTGGACATTTCCCGAGTGCTAGATTTTTCTTTAAAGCTATGATGGCTCCTCTATTATGGCATCTCCTTTCTTGCTCTTCTCTGTTCTCCCCTGACTCAATTTTCCTGCTCCCTCATGTCCTCCTCCCCCTTCCTCTTCTCCCCTTCTCTTTCTTCTAACCCCATCTCCACTCCCCCCATGCTCCCAATTTGCTCAGGAGACCTTGTCCCTTTTCCCTTCTCCAGGGGACCATGTATGTCCCTCTTAGGGTCCTCCTTGTTTCCTAGCTTCTCTGGTGGTGTGGATTATAGGCTGGTAATACTTTGTTCTATGTCTAAAATCCATATATGAGTGAGTACATACCATGTTTGTCTTTTTGTGGCTGGGTTACCTCACTCAGGATGGTTTCTCCTAGTTCCATTCATTTGCCTGTTAATTTCAAGATTCCGCCTATTTTTCTGCTACATAGTACTCCATGTATAAATATACCACATTTTCTTTATCCACTCTTCAGTTGAGGGGCATCCGGCTTACTTCCATGTTCTAGACATTACAAATAATGCTGCTGTGAATAGAGTGGAACAGATGGCCTTGTTTTATGAATGTGCATTCTTTGGAAATGCGCCTAAGAGTGGAATTGCTGGATCTTAAGGTAGACTGATTCCCATTTTCCTGAGGAACCACCACACTGATTTCCAAAGTGGCTGTACACGTTTACACTCCTACCAGCAGTGGAGGAGTATTCCCCTTTCTCTATGTGTAATATCCACATCCTCTCCAGCATAAATTGTCATTGGTGTTTTCGATTTTAGCCATTCTGACAGGTGTAAGATGGAATCTCAGAGTTGTTTGATTTGCATTTCCCTAATGACTAAGGATGCTGAGCAATTTCTTAAGTGTCTCTCAGCCATTTTAGACTCCTCTATTGAGAATTCTCTATTTAGTTCTGTACCCCACTTTTAAATTAGGTTATTTGGTGTTTTGTGACTAGTTTCTTGAGTTATTTGTATATTTTGGAAATCATTATGATGATTGTGGAGTTTGT
The DNA here is from genome assembly GCF_017639785.1 of Mesocricetus auratus. Taxonomy (NCBI): domain Eukaryota; kingdom Metazoa; phylum Chordata; class Mammalia; order Rodentia; family Cricetidae; genus Mesocricetus; species Mesocricetus auratus. The sequence continues at coordinate 83,483,547 of NW_024429186.1, forward strand.
GAAGATCTTTTCCCATCCTGTGGGTTGCTGTTTTGTTTTGTTGACTGTGCTTTGCCTTACAGAAGCTTCTGAGTTTCGGGAGGTTCCATTTATTAATTGTTGATCTCAGTATCTGTGCTATGCGTGATATGTTCAGGAAGTGGTACTTCCTGCTTTCTCCTCTAAGAGATTCAGTGTGACTGGGCTTATGTTGAGGTCTTTGATCCATTTGGACTTAAGTTTTGTGCATGACATATGATAGTTCACATATGTGACCTGAAAAATTCTACACGGGAACTCCTACAGCTGATAAATAATAAATAATGAATGGACTGAGATGAATAATGGACTGAGAAAGAAATCAGAAACATTACCCTTTACAATAGCCACAAGTAAGATAAAATATCTTGGGGATGCTCAATGAATCTATCTGCAATCTTAGACATGTCAGCATCCAGTTATGCCAGCACCATTTGTTGAAGATGCTTTCTTTTTTCCATTGTATAATTTTAGTTTCTTTGCCAAAAATCAGGTGCTCATATGTGTAGGGATTACTGTCAGGGTTTTCAATTTGATTCCATTGGTTTATCTGTCTATTTTGTGCCAATACCAAGCTGTTTTCAGGACTATAGCTCTATAATACAGCTTGAAGTCAAGGATGGTGATGCCTCTGGAAGTTCCTTTATTGAACAGCGTTGTTTTGTCTATCCTGGGTTCTTTTGATTTTCCATATAAAGTTGAGTATTGTTCTTTCAAGGTCTGTGAAGAATTGTGCTAGGATTTTGATAGGGATTGCATTGAATCTGTGAATTGCTTTTGGCAAGATTGCCATTTTTACTAATTGATTCTACCTATTGAAGAGCATTAGGGACTTTTCCATTTTCTGGTATCTTCTTTAATTTCTTTCTTAAAAGACTCAACATTCTTGCTATGCAGTTCTTTCACTTGTTTGGTTAGAGTGTCCCCAAGTTATTTTATGTTATTTGTGGCTATTGTAAAGGGTGATGTTTTCTGATTTCTTTCTCAGTCCATTATTCATCTCAGTCCATTCATTATTCATTATTTATCAGCTGTAGGAGTTCCCGAGTAGAATTTTTCAGGTTACTTATGTAAACTACCATATCATCTGCCAATAGAGAAAGTTTGACCTCTTCCTTTCCAATTTGTATTCCCTTGATCTCCTTTTGTTGTCGTATTGCTCTAGCTATAACTTCAAGTATCATATTGAAGAGGTATGGAGATAGTGGACAGCCTTGTCTTGGTCCTGATTTTAGAAGAATGGTGTTGAGTTTCTCTCCATTCAGTTTGATGTTGGCTGTTGGTTTGCTGTATATTGCTTTTATTATGTTCAGATATGTTCCTGTTTTCCCGGATCTCTCCAAGACCTTTATCATGAAGGGGTGTTGGATTTTGTCAAAGGCTTTTTCTGCATCTAGTGAGATGATCATGTGGTCTTTCCTTTTCAGCTTGTTTACATGGTGAATTACATTGGTGGATTTTCATATGTTGAACCATCCCTGCATCCCTGGGATGAAGCCTACTTGATCATGGTGAATGATTTTTCTGATGTGTTCTTAGATTCGATTTCCCAGTATTTTTGCATCAATGTTATGAGGGAGATTGGTCTGTAGTTCTCTTTCTTAGTTGTGTCTTTGTGTGGATTGATTGCCAAGGTAATTGTAGTCTCATAAGAGTTTGGCAATGAACCTTCTGCTTCAGTAGTGTGGAACAATTTGAGGAGTATTGGTATTAGGTCTTCTTTGAATTTCTGGTAGCATTCTACACTGAAATCATCTAGCCCTGGGCTTTTTTTGGTTGGGAGACTTTTGATGAATGCTTCTACTTCATTAGGGGTTATATGTCTATTAAAATTGCTTGTCTGATCTTTATTTAATTTTGGTAAGTGACATCTATCCAAAAAATGTCCATTTCCTTTAATGTACAGGTTTCAAAGTATGACCTGATGATTCTCTGGATTTTCTCATTATCCATTGTTTTGTCACCCTTTTCATTTCTGATTTTGTTAATTTGCGTGTTCTCTCTGCCTTTTGGTAAGTTTGGATAAAGTTTTGTCTATCTTGTTGATTTTCTCAAAAAACCAATTCTTGTTTCATTGATTATTTGTATTGTTTTCTTTGTTTCTACTTTATTGATTTCAGCCCTCAATTTGATTATTTGGTGGAGTCTACTCCTTCTGGGTGAGTTTGCTGTTTTTTGTTCTAGAGCTTTCAGGTGTGTTATTAATTTTCTAGTGTGCCTATTTTCCAGTTTCTTCAAGTGGGCACTTAGTGTTATGAACTTTCCTCTTAGCACTGCTTTCAAAGTGTCTTGTAAGTTTGGGTATGTTTTGCCTTCATTTTCACTGAATTCTAGGAAGTCTTTTATTTTCTTCTTTGATCCAGAAATAGTGCAATTGTACATTGTTCAATTTCCTGAGTTTGTATGATTTCTGCAATTTGTGTTGCTGTTGAATTCTAACGTTAAACCATGGTGATCCTATAAAATACAGGGATTATTGCACTTTTTTGTATCTGATTAGATTTGCTATGTTGCCAAGTATGTGGTCGATTTTAGAGAAGGTTCCATGTGGTGCTGAGAAGAAGGTATATTCTTTTGTGTTTGGATGCAATGTTCTATATGTGTCTGTTAAAACCAACTGGGTCATAACTGCTGTTGGATTTTTGTTTCTTAGTTAAGTTTCTGTCTGGTGGCCCTGTCTAGTGGTGAGTGGTGTGTTGAAGTCTCCCACTATGAGTATGTGAGGTTTTATGTGTGATTTGAGTTTTAGTAATGTTTCTTTTACAAATGTGGTAGCTTTGTATTTGGTTCAGAATTGAGACTTCATCTTGATGGATTTTTCCTGTGATGAATATGAAATGACCTTCTTCCTCTCTTTTGATTTTAGTTTGAAGTCTAATTTGTTAGATATTAGACCTGCTTGCTTCTTAGGTCCATTTGATTGTAAAATCTTTTTCCTACCCTTAACTCTGAGGTACCATCTGCCTTTGAATTTGAGATATTTCTTATATACGGCAGAAGGATGGATTCTCTCTTCGTATCCTTTCTGTTATCCTGTGTCATTTTTTAGGCAAGTTAAGACCATTGATTTTGAGGGAAATTAGTGACCACTGATTGTTAATTCTTGTTTGTTTTGGGTTTGTTCTTGATGGTGGTATTGTGTGTGTATTTACACCCCTTTTTCTTTTGGGTTATGGTAAAGTGAGATTACCTATTGCCTATGTTTTTGTGAGTGTAGTTAACCTCCTTAGGTTGGAATTTTTCTTCCAGTACTTTCTGTAGTGCTGAATTAACGAATATGTGTTGTTTAAATCTGGTTTTGTCATGGGATATCTTGTTTTCTCCATCTATAGATACTGAAAGCTTTGTTGGGTATAGTAGTCTGGGCTGGCATCTGTGGTCTCTTAGTGCTTGTAGAATATCTGTTCAGGACCTTCTGGCTTTCAGAGTTTCCATGGAGAAGTCAGGTGTGATTCTGATAGGTTTTCCTTTACATGTTACTTGGTCTTTTTCCTTTGCTGCTCTTAATATTCTTTTTTGATTTAGCATGGTTGGTACTTTGATTATTATGTGGTGAGGGGACTTTTTTGGTGTACTCTATTTGGTGTTCTGTAAACTTTTTGTACTTTAATTGGCATGTCTTTCTTTAGGTTTTGAAAGTTTTCTTGTATGATTTTGTTGAATATGTTTTCTCCACCTTTGAGGTGGATTTCTTCACCTTCTATACCTATTATTCTTAGGCTTGGCCTTTTTATAGTGTCCCATATTTCTTGAATTTTTTTGTGTTAGGGATTTGTTGGGCTTAAGATTTTCTTTGGTGAATTCAATACCTGAGATTATCTCTACCATCTATTATATTCTGTTTGGTTATGCTAGCATCTGTAGTTCCTGATCATTTACCCCTATTACTCAGACTGTGTTTTTTTTAATTGTCTCTATTTCAGGTTTCAAGCCTTGAACTGTTTGAATTGTCTCTTCACTTGTTTGTTTTTTTCTCGGCTTTCCTTGCTTTCTTTAAAAGATTTGTTTATTTCTTGTATTTTTTGGTTTGTCTTTTCCTCCATTTCCTGAAATTTTTGGTTTTCTTCCATATCTTTAAGGAATTTTCTCATTTCCTCTTTGAGAGTCTCTATCATCTTTATAAATTGTTTTTAAGGTCCTTCTTCTGTGTTGGGATGTTCAAGTCTTGTGGAGTCCCTAGACTCTGGTGGTGTCATATTGGTTTTTCTGTTGTTGAGTGTGTTCTTATACTGTCGTCTTCCCATCCCTTCTTCCAGTGGGTGAAGGTGGTGTCTCTTCCTCTACTGTTGAGTATGGGTCCCAGGTTCTCTTCCAGTGGGTGCAAGCAGGCACAATACTCTGATGGCTCTCCAGGTGGGTGCAGTTAGGTCTGAGACACTCCCTCTCCTGGTGGATAGAGGCGGGACTAGCGCCTTGATGTGGGCAGACTCTGACTGACTTGGTCTTCTGGGGCAAGTTGACCTGCCTGCAGACCCCAGGCCAAGAGATCCCAAAGAGGGCCTAAGGAAGGTGAGCTGAGATGGCCCCATGCCCCATGCTCATCTCTCCCGTTAGGTGGAGGCAGGACTAGCACTGTGATGTCAGCAGATTCTGGATGGCTTGGTCTACTGGGGCGAGTCAACCAGCCTGCAGTCTCCAGGCCAGGAGAGAGAGAGAGAGAGAGAGAGAGAGAGAGAGAGAGAGAGAGAGAGAGAGAGAGAGAGAGAGAGAGAGAGAGAGAGAGAGAGAAAATATCCTGGCTTTTATATTATTATTATTATTATTATTTTCATTTTTTCAGCTATCTTAGGCCCCATGTAGAAATTTGGACCTCATGTTGGAACATCAAAATGTACTAGGCTTTTTCTTTTAGGCACCAACCAGCTGCCAAATCATGACACAGAGACTTATTAGTTTTCAATGCTGGGCCTAGCATAGGCTTATTTCTGGCTAGTTCTTTTGACTTGAATTAACCTGTTCCTTTTCATGTACTGTTTTCCCCAGGGCTTTTTACTTTTTCTTTCTGTATAACTTACTTTCACTGCTCCTATGTCCAGCTTGCTGGCTGGCAGCTGCCTGGCTTCCTGCCTCAGATGTCCCTCCCTTTATCCCTCATTTTCTCATCTCTTCTTCTGTTCTTCCTCTTGAGCTTGGTTTCTCCTCCTGTTTGTTCTCTCTGCATGGCAGCCACACCTGTCCCTCTCTTCCCTCACTATTGACTGTTCAGTTCTTCATTAGAACAATGAGGTGCCTTAGGCAGGCAAGGTGAAAGAGATGGAACACATCTCTACATAATTAAATGCACACCCTTACATTGTTAAACATATGCAGCATAAACAGATGTAATGCATCTTTTCCCAGCTCAAATAACATTCCTCAGCACCAACCTCTAGGCTTTAGAATCCTCCTTCTGTGGCTGTGCTCTGTATTTTATTGCCATGCAGAAGTGCTGCTCTAGAATTTGATACAGAACATCCTACTCTCTCAAAGGAGCTCAGCTAACAAGGTATTTCCTTACTCCATGGCTTCTCTTACATTGGGTGGTGACCCCTCACCCTGTCACCCAGGTTTCTACTGCATCACTACTGTCCCCCTCAGCAACTTTCCTCTTCACACTTTAATGCTGGTTCCTTTATTTCCCTTTGCCATTCTGGTCTAGACGGCACAGTACATCTTTTTTGTCATGTATTGAATATGCTTATAGACCTGAACCCACTGACAGCCTTCTTAGTCATTCTGGGTTTATTGAGCTGGTGTAAGGATTCAATAGCTATTGACATTACTGGCCACTGAATTCTTCAAGCTCCTCAATACTACAACTAGTTCTGTTTATCTACCATTTCTTCCTTACCACAGATTTTCCAAGTCTCTACTACACTCCTCAGCCATTTTTTTTCTCCTGAGAAATGACTCTCACTTCACACATAGAACATAGATTATAGATACATTTAAATTCTCATCCAGGCACTGATGGCCACATCCTTCAATGCCCTCCAACTTTCTCACCCTAGTAAGAGAGAGAAGTGTTCCTTCTTCCTCTGAGGACATACGTTCAATCATCGTTGAGGCTTACTACATGCCAGTATGCATTGTGCTAAATGCTAGTGGCATGAAAGACAAAAAGGAGCTTAAAATAAACCAGGTGCAATGGGACTGTGAATGAACTGTAAAATTCAGTGTTCATTGGAAGGTAGTCACAGACTTATGCACAGAATATCACAGACTGTTGTACAGAAAGCTGCCTGACTCAAGTCTTATGGAAAGCAGGTAAAGTGTCATGTCACAAGGGACATTCTGACTGGGACATTGCTTGACTCACTATTTAAACAAGGATTAACTATTAACTAGGGAGTGTTTGGGTTGGGAAGGAAGCAGGAAGACAAAAGATTGGAAAGAGAAAGAGAAGACGAGAGAGGGTTAGATAGAGTGTGGGAGGGGTAAAAGTACGAAGTTGGATACATTCCACAGATAACTCACATTTAATACTCTCCCCAATTTGTTTCTCATTTCATCTAGTATGTGACATCACTATCTGTCTGACCACTAAACATCCTGACTAGTGTGGTTTCCCTTGTTTCCGTATACACGCCTTCAGTAGTAACTACCGTCTGTTGATGCCGCCCCACCAGCATTCTTGTGTGTCCCTCCCCTCCCCTCTGCCCAGCATCAGTCCAAGAGGCTCAGGACTGACCCTTGCATCATTTCTAGAACGATAATTCTAACCTGTACAGCCAGTTACATACATGTCCAGCCCCAAACTGGCTGTTTCAGCAGGGCAATAAAGACTTTTATCGTACAACCTCTGCCCCCACCTTTTATAGTTCTCATTCTTGGGCACTTATCATATCCCTGGAGTACAGAACAACAGTTCATCAGTAATTTCCCTAGCGTTCTCATTTAAGTCTATGTGTCTTTCCCCTCTGAGGTATCACAACATTTATGTCACTTTTTTTTTTGAGGCATGGTCTCATTATGTTATCCTGGCTGGCCTGAAACTCTCCATGTAGACCAGGCTAGCCTTCGTTTCACAGAGGTCCAGCTGCCTCTGCCTGCCATGTGCTGGAATGATCCAGTTTGCCTGGTCTTAATCCACTTCTTAACACAGATGCAGTTTAGTGGAGGCAGCCATCTGACATTTAACTCATCTTTGTTCTTTCCCAAATAATGAGTATATTTGGTCTTCTCAACCCATCCTTCCAGCTTTTCCTTTTAGTTTATAAAGGATAAATGATGACACCAACAACCTTCAACAAAGTGACCCCATTTGAATCTCTTGTCAAGAGCCTTAATTCAAGCTGACCCTGCAGGCATGAAGGCAGGAGAACTGGACCTACCCTCCACTCAGGGCTGGAGAGCTCACCCTGGTCGTGAGGACGGAAGGACACACACTCACACACACACACTCACACACACACACATACACACTCACACACACACACTCACACACACACATACACACTCACACACACACTCTCACACACACACTCACACACACACACATACACACTCACACACACACACTCTCACACACACACACTCACACACACACACTCACACACACACACACACACACTGGTGGGCTGACTGCCCTGGTTGTAACCTGGCCTGTCCCATCTGTGATCTGCTGGAGCACGTGAAGGGCCAGACTCACAGGCCCAAAGCTGCAGGATCTCCTCAGCACTGGGAAACAGCAGGACATCCAAGAAGCGTCCTGGTGTAATAGGAGCCAGAGGCCTCAAAGCAGACCAATGGCTCTCCGTAATGAACACTTGCAAGTAAAGATACATGGACAAAGGCATTCACTGTGACTCTCTGTGTCACTGCAGCTTCCATTGATGAAAGTTTTAATTTTTTCTTTTTCTCTCTTAAATTTTGTTTTATTTTGTGGGGCAAGGGGTAGAGGGTGGATTTGAAGGAATGGGGAAACAGATGGGATCGAGAAGCACAATGTGAAAGACACAAAGAATAAATAAGAAGAAAATAAAAAAGAGGCTTAATTCAGCTTACGTGTCCAAGTCAGGTCAAACACAACTTGAATGTCTGAATGGCCAGTCATTCCTTCTGTCTGCCCAGGACTCCCTTCTTTATCTTTTGCTGCCGTCATCCCATCTCTTATTTTTTTCAGGCAGCTTCTCTAGTCACCCAGAGTAGTGCAGAGTTAGAGCCAGTCACTCCCTGCCCTAGCTTTCCCTTTGCCTACAACTTAAGGTTTCATGTCCCCCACAAGGCCTAACCTCTGTACAGACAGGGATTGCTCATTCAGTTTCTAGAATTTTGTCTAGGGTTCTGAAAAGCATGTGCTCTGTTAGCTGATGTCAGTAAACGTGGAAGGAACAGGATGGAGAAAACAAAAGCTGCAGCCAAAGTCGAGGATGCCCTGAGTTCAGCCCTGGGCAAAACCCAGCCAGGGCCTGAACGGGGTCTTTCTGCAAGTCTAGGAGACTTCACTGTGTCCCAAACACTGCGATCTGGAATCGTACAATCTCGTACTAGTTTTAGTTAGTAAGAGACCAGACCTTGGAAGGGTTAAAGTAGCTACTCGGGAGGCTGTAAGGAGGCTCCAGCACTCTTACTTAGACTCTTATACAAGCAAACTGAGACCTAGCTCAGTGTAAAGGGCCATCATCCAGGAAAGCAAAACTCAAGTGTGGCACTCCCAAGCCCCGGCAGGGAGGAGTTAGAAAACAGGCTTTGCACTGAGTGATTCAAAGGGGCTGCGGCTCCATTCTCAAGCTCTGAGCATTGCCTTTGTCTCTCAGTGTTGTTCACGTGCTTCCCATTTGTGTCCTATAGAAATGCTGTCCCCAACCAGTTTATACAAACATACTATGCATGCATGTGCATGTATGTACATACACAGCAGACCCTCATGGAATTTTAAAATTCCCTTAGTAGAGTCCTGCCCTAGTCCTCAATTATTCTTTGCCAGAAGGAACCACTAATATAAATTTCTAGCTGTAAGTATATGTATTATATGTATATACAAATATATCTACACACATGCAAACACATCAAGATTAAGATCATGTGTGTGTGTGTGTGTGTGTGTGTGTGTGTTTTAAGCATAATGGGTTGCATCTTATCATTGTGTATTCTGTTTTAGCTCATAGACACTCAAAAATATTCATCGTGGTCAGAACACTTGAGATCTGCTTTCTTAAATGTTTAAGTGCACTGTGAGTCATTATTTTTTTTAATTTCTGCATAATATACTAACTATAAGCTCATGGTATTTAGCCAAGCCTCCACTGATGAATATTTCATTTGCTTTCAGTTTATTGCTATTTCTATCGATGCTGCAGTGAGAATCCCCTTGAATATGTGACTAGCCAAAGTCAGCTGGAGCAGATGGTGCCTCCAAAAACTAACTGAAGAGTTTAATAATCGAGAGGCTATTTACACAGTGCTGGCAGAATTAATAAAACCAGCAATAAACAGCTAAGCCCTCAGGAGCTGGCAACAATGAGAAACCTTTGCCAACTCTAGGCATGAAGGGACAGGAGGCAGGCAGGGTTACTAGAGGCTAGAGCCACTTCTGTAGGAACAAGAAGAAGGAATAACACGATCCCAGTCTTCTCTGCTCCTGCTAGTATTTCCTAGCCACTACTTGGATGTGAAGGCCAGAACTAGAGCAGGCCCAAGCAAGGCAGTCCTTGTAAGTCAGCCTGTGCGGCCCAGGGCAGGCAGCGAAGGGCTGCACACGGCTCTCATCACTGGAGAATAACCAGTGCGGTGTGTTTTTACACAGATGTGCCACAAATCTGTTAGAAACAGAAACTGTCCCTTTGGCTGTCAGTGTAAAGGAAAGAGCTCCCTGGAGATCCCAGTGATGGCTTTTCTTTCCCAGGGGAATGCATTGCTCAGTTATGCATATGACTCCTCATAACTAAGACTACATTTCCCAGACTTCCTTGTCATCAAGAACAAGTATCATGTGGCGGCTCCTGAGAGTTTTATCTGAGGGCTGCTGACATGTCCCTTTGTCCCTTGTGCAATTTCTTACCTATGGTATACTTCACAAGCTGCCAGGGCCACACCACTTGGATGATGTTGTGTGACTGGAAGGAGCAAGGGCCCTGAGAGCCACACAGAGTAAAAGCTGTTCTGCCACTCCCAAATGTACACACCTCTAGACTGCATTTATTTTGGATAAAAATTAATTTGATATGTAGTTACTTTCTTTGCTATATAGCTGAGCACATTCATAAAATGTAGTGGGTACAAAAATATAAACGCTTGAATTTTTATGAATATTGTGACAATGAGTAATTCTTAAAGCTTAAGATATTTAATTGAGATATATATTATAGATATCAATTAAATAGATGGTGTCTAGGGGGCTGGGGAGATGACCCAGCAGTTAAGAACACTGGCTCTTTTCTTGAGAACATGGGTTTAATGTCAACACTCATATGGTGGCTCACAACCATCTATAACTTCAGCCACAGGGGATCCAACACCCTCTTCTAGCCTCCTTGGGCACCAGATAAGCACTTACATACATAAAATAATAAAATAAAAGTTTTTTAATGTGTCTGTTTGATACGTCCAACGGGACCTAACATCCTGTCTTCATGATTCTGCATCAAGTGCTCTTAGCCCAGCCTAGTGAGGACGGTGGACCACGTTTGGGCGGAAGGCCGAGTACAGAGACAATGAGAGCTGTTACAAATGCTCCTAGCACTGTCCTTCAGCGATGTGCTACTCTGTCTAATGTCTAATGTCTAGAACAGCTTTGTTCTCTCCCTTATCAGAAGTGGACTTTAAATAAGGTGGGCTTTTTTGCCCAGTAACTTAATATTTCCTAAATCCTTAGATTGCTATCTATAATTATGAAGTTGAGTACCTTTTCATATAATTTAAGTCACTTACATTTTTTCTAGTGAATTTCTTATTAGTATCCTCAATTCCTCCTTGAGTTGGTTTTATTTTATTTTGATAAAACACTTTAACATATTATAGAATTAGCCTTTTTTTGTTCAGTATGGTACTAAAAATCTTCCCCCAGGTTTCCATGTGTACTTTTGACTTGATTTCCAAGCACAAATTTAAACATTATATAGTGAAAAGCACCCTTTTGAGCCCAATGTCCCCTTCTTCGAAAGATGAAGCTATAATCCAGACTAGCTCCAAACACATGCAGATTTAGTCTGAGACAAAGATGACATTTCAAACCAAATGCATTGTTAAAATAATAGTGACACAGCTCATAAATTATGTTTCCTTGTCTAAAATGTGAATCTTGTTGTAGACTTCTTATATGTTAGAAAATTTATCACATTATATATTTTTGTTTAAATAAATCTGTAAAGTCACAGAAGAAGGCATAGGGAACCATTTTATATTAAAGATTCATAGTATATATGAATATCACATAAAGATTGAAGAAACCTCTCTCTCTCTCTGTCTATACACACACACACACACACACACACACACACATATATATATATATATATATCGATTATAAAACACTCCCCCATGTTTTCTCCTAGGAGTTTGTATTTTGGTTTATACTTTTTTGGTATTTAATTTGGGATAATAGTAAAGAACAAAGTAGAATACTTCTACAGTCAACTTGGTCGAGGCTGGTGAAAGCAAGCCTTCTGATCCTGAGAATTGTGTAGTTTACTGTGAGCATCAGCAAACACAACTTGTTGCTGGTGGCATTTTCTGTTTTTAGGGAAAGGTCCCGTCAGATATACGGAATCCCCCGGCCCCCAGCAGACTGCAAACTGCTTTTCACATATTAGACAGTGAACACAATTCCACCCTGCTCTCTGCACCCAGGTTAGATAGCAATGCCATGAAATTCCATCCTGTGCTAAGGACACAGACAGTGGGGGATGTGCCGTGTTGTATCCTGGAAGGCTGGGGACCAGCCAGCCCAGCCAGAGCCCTATGTCTTCTGCGCAGGAGTTTCTCCCGTGTGTCAGCATCAGCGGTGGCTTGCAAGTATTTAAAAACCACTCGGCAGAAGTGGTTGACAAATGCTAAAAAAGACCTTGGCTCAACATCTTTTAACATTAAATGACTCCCCTGTGTCTTCTCCTGGGACTTAACAAATTCATTTGTACAAAAATATAAAATGTAAAAAATGTTCTAACATATAAGAAGTCTGCAACCACAAAATTCACAACATTTTAGGGAAGGAAATTTAATTGTATGGACAGTATCACTATTATTCAAATAACACATTTGGTCTGAAATTTCACTTTTGTCTCAAACTAAATTTGCATGTGTTTGAGGCTAGTCTGGATTCTCTGCACTGATTAATTCTTGTAATTTAATCACATTTAATTTATAATGTTATTTATTAGCTGGCAGAACTTGCCTGATTTATTAATTCATTATGCTTCCTTTGCAGAATTTTCTGGCAAACCTTGGGTTTTTATATTTATAAGAAAATCTTAGAACCAGCTGCTCCATTTTTAAAAATTAACATTTTCTTAGGGTTGCAACAAATTTTCAAACTCATCTAGAGGGACTTGACTGTCCTGTGATATTACCTTTTTTCTATTCCTTCTATTCAAGCTGTTCTTTTTTCTTTAGGTCTCAGGAGAGTTTCTGGTGTGTGTGTGTGTGTGTGTGTGTGTGTGTGTGTGTGTGTGTGTTATTTTTGTTGCTGATTGTGTTTTGTTTTTGTTTGTTTGATTTAAGGCAGGCTCTCACTATGTAGTTCAGGCTAGCCTGGAGCTGTTTCTATAGTGCCCCTTGGCCTGTAACATGTATTACCTCCTGCTCAACCTCCTGGGTGTTCTCCTGGGTGCTATAACTGCAGGTTTGCATCACCAACACCTGGGTAAAGTATTCTGAAACACTTCCTTGTGTAGTCTCTATACAACCCTCATCAAGTTTATCGCTATTGCCCTGGGTTCTCATCTCTCTCTCCATTCCCTTCTCCTCTGTTCTCCCATCTCCCCTGCTCCATCTCCTCCTCCTCCATCTCCTCCTCCTCCATCTCCTCCTCCATCTCCTCCCCTACTCCCCTTCCTCCTCCATCTCCTCTCCCTCCTCCTCCTCCATCTCCTCCCCCTTCTCCCCTTCCTCCTCCTCCTCCATCTCCTCCTCCATCTTCTCCCCCTCCTCCCCTTCCTCCTCCATCTCCTCTCCCTCCTCCTCCTCCTCCTCCATCTCCTCCCCCTCCTCCCCTTCCTCCTTCACCTCCTCCCATTCCTCCTCCTCCTCCATCTCCTCCTCCTCGTGCTCCTTTGATGGCTGTGGGAAGGCTATTAATTGTTTGTGAGTCTAGCTCCTGTAACTAGATCAGAGAACCTTCTCATCTCCTCTCCCTTGACACAGTAACACACAATCACCATGTGGTAAAGAGGGATAAAGGACACCAGGAGATTATCTGTTTCAAAAGAAAGACCCCAGGCCACAAACTAGCCTGTGGTGGTTTGAATGAGGAATGTGCCCCATAGGCACATATTTGAGTTCTGAGTCCCCGTTGGTAGTGTTATTTGGGGAACCTGTCTGGAGGAAGTGCATCGCTTTGTGGGCTTTGAGGGACTGCACCATTGTCCCAAGTGTCATTCACTCTCTTTGCTTTGTATTTGAGGTTGAAAGTTCGCTCTCAGCTTCCTGCTCTGGAGGCCTGTTGCCTTTCCTCTCCCAAGCCCAAATAATCTCTTTGTAAGTCCCTGTCAGTCATGATGTTTCACCACAGCAACAGAAAAAGCAACAACTACGGTGGCCCAGGAAGACAAAAGGAGAAGAATAGCTAACTGAGAGTTTGAGTGTGGCGACTGGGATACTCCTCCCCAGCATGTGCACCTCAGACAAAAGCAACGGAGCACGGCCAAGCTGTACCCAGCAAGTTCACAGTGTTGGGTGCTTTCCACCATTTCAAACAATCGAGCAAAACTAGATAAATGAAGCCTTATCTTCAGGAATACATACTTAAAAAACCAGAAATTATTTGTTTAAACTGAATATCAAGAGTATACAGAAATTAATGCCAGGACCAGCTTATTGGGGTGGGGGGATCCCAAACAAGGTCTCTAAAATTGAGCCAGTATTTTGTAAACAGAAAATTAATCAAAATTAGATAACTAAAAGATCAATATAGTATATTTATAAGAATCTACATGCCTATGCTAATTAAATAGAAAGTCAATTATTTATAAAAATATAAGTTAGAAAATTGGCTGAAGAAAAACATAAAACCTATTTACAAACAACTGTGGGAGAAATTTGTTTGAAGAAATTAAATAATTTCTGCCAGTATGATTCTGAGATCAGCAATTGTGAAAGAGGTTCAAGACCCTACAGCACAAAATGTTGGAATAGCCGAGGCGTTAGACGGAGGGCTAAGACCCAAGATCTGGCTGGGTTCTACTCACCCTTATTTCACTTGCTGAATGCCTGCACAGGCCTTACAACTTCACAAATATTAATTCACATAGTCTCCTAAGAATTACTCCCATTTTACAGCTCAGAAAGTGAAGAAGGGAGGGCTAAGAGTTTTCTGTGTAAAGTCACACAAGAGGCATCTCATATAACAGAGATTAAAAAGTGTCCTAAGGCATGTCCTCCTCAGCTTCCAAGTTCCAACTGCATGACCTTGGCAAGACATTTAGTCCATTTATGGCCCAATTTCTTAAAGCAGGAGACAGAATACATGAAAAGGTTCTAAAGCAGTGGTTCCCAACATTCCTAATGCTGTGACCTTTAATCCAGGTCCTCACATTATGGTGACATAAAATTATTTTCATAGCTACTTTGTAACTGTAATTTTGCTACGATTATGAGCTGTGATGTAAATATTTACTATGCAGGACATCTGATATATGACCACTATGAAAGGGTTGTTCCACCCACAAAGGGGTCACGACTCACAAGTTGAGGACCACTGCTCTAAGTGCTGACTGTAAGTTACAGAATAATGCAATGAAGGACTTACTTCCATACCACACTGAAATAACTGAGGAATACTAGGGTTTTTTTATTTATCACTTTTATATACTCAATAACTACTATGTAAGATATATTGCAACATGCTTTCTAAGCCAAGACCAGACAAATCTAAAGTCGAGAAGAGCAAACTCATCCTAAACAAGAGGAGGGTTATGTCTACTCAACGAGCAGCTGGACTCATGTTCCATGGGAACGACTTGGGTTGGAGCAGCCCTGCTTTCTGAACATGAAAACCACTGAGGGAAATTGAAAACTCCCAATGCTTTATGTGCACTCTAACCCGATCACTGGAGGCTTGGGCACAAGACTCTAGAGGCAAAGCATGGTTATCTGGTCTAGACGATCACTGGTCAAAGTTGGGAACTAACAGGAAGCACACTGAGACATGTTTTATTAAAGTTATTTTGGAAATTCTGGTGCACACTCCAAAACAGGAAGAGTGGGAGGCAATAAAACCACCACATGGAACCAATGTGACTGCATAGTAGGAAAACACCAGGTGACTGTGAGTGTGTGCTACAAAAACATCAGGAGAATAAACTGAACAGAACTTGAAGGTTTCATGAGTTTGCTCACCATCAAAAATTAATTCTCCAAGGTGTCATCAACAGTACAAGTTTCAAAATATGATAAAGATCTATTTGGATTATTACTAAAAAACAAAGTATAACTAATGAAAACTGTATTGAACATGGATGAAGGATAGCTTAGTTTTGACATATATCTCCCAGGTCTGTAATTCTTCAAACTGTGATCTCAAGTCCAAAGACAAGGGTGACCGGTGTGCAGTGATAAACAGGACAGAGCAGGGGTCACAGGGCTCCTCCTTCCTGGCTTTAGTGGAAGCAGGTCCATCCTTCTTTTCAGTGTTGACTCTCTGCCTCTAAGAAAGGTTTGGGCCACTAATAGCCACTTAATGTTTGAAAATGCTAGCCCAGATGAAATGTGCCTGTCCCCTCCCACTCTGATCAGTCACTCATTTCTCCAGAGCCCTTGAAACTCACAGAATTGCCAAGTCACTCCTACAGCTTTGATTTGAAATTTTCCAGCCTGGCCTCTCTCTAAGCTCCCCCTCCCTCTGATGTGTGAACCAGCCTGGCCTCTGAGCTCCTGTCTCTTTCTGTTGTGTGCACCATCTCTTAGCACATAGGATGTAGTGATGGCACCTGAGGTCATAGCCATCGTATTGGGGCTATGGCCACTGAGATGCTAATGGGGATGTTGATGATAGTGAATACAGAAACGTTTAAATGAAGGAGTTGCTAGTGAATATGGTGTGTGGGGGATGTGTCTGTTCTGGTGCTGGAGATGAAGCCATCCTCACAATGGCTCACCCTCCTGTCACTTGGTATGAAATGACAGGGCCAGACTGACCTGAATGCCCAGGAACCCCATTTTCTCACCAAAGACAAGCAGGCCTTCAGAGAAACAGACGTATCTGAGGGACCTGAGAGAGTGGTGATACGGGAGAGATGTGCAGGGAAGGGACCTGGGCTGCAGTGGAATCGCTAGCAAAGGCTTCTTGGGCCGAGCATGTGGTAGACAGATCCCCCCCCCTCTCTCTGAGCATGTGGTATACAGATCCCCCCTCTCTCTCTCTCTGAGCATGTGGTAGACAGATCCCCCTCTCTCTCTCTGAGCATGTGGTAGACAGATCCCCCCTCTCTCTCTGAGCATGTGGTAGACAGATCCCCCCTCTCTCTCTGAGCATGTGGTAGACAGATCCCCCCTCTCTCTCTCTGAGCATGTGGTAGACAGATCCTCTCTCTCTCTCTCTGAGCATGTGGTATACAGACCCCCCCCTCTCTCTGAGCATGTGGTAGACAGATCCCCCCTCTCTCTCTCTGAGCATGTGGTAGACAGATCCCCCCCTCTCTCTCTGAGCATGTGGTATACAGATCCCCTCTCTCTCTCTCCGAGCATGTGGTAGACAGATCCCCCCTCTCTCTCTCTCTGAGCATGTGGTATACAGACCCCCCCCCTCTCTCCAAGCATGTCGTACACACATCCCCCCTCTCTCTCTGAGCATGTGGTATACAGATCCCCCCTCTGAGCATGTGGTATACAGATCCCCCCTCTCTCTCTGAGCATGTGGTATACAGATCCCCCCTCTCTCTCTCTGAGAATGTGGTATATAGACCCCCCCTCTCTCTCTGAGCATGTGGTATACAGATGCTTCTCTCTTTTCTCACCAGTGGCTTTGCTCCTGTTTCTGTCACACACGTGCTAATGGGAGACATTCCTGTGCTTGTGTGGAAAGAATGGAAATGGTTACATAGGAGGCCATGCTGCTCACTGATTGCATGAGTGCAGACTTTGTAATTAGAAAAGACATGCTTTTCAGAGTAGACATAGTGGCTCTTATAACTCCATGCATTCCTTCTACAATAGTTAGTAACTGCTTGCAGAGCCACAGCGTGTATTTGGAAAGTCTGCCTCCTTTTCTGAAGAAAGTGTACCCTTTCCTTTTCTCCCTCCTGCTCCTGCTGGAAGCATGCTTCCTCGGCGCCTGGAGCCTCACTCTTCTCTGCACGTCCCTCCGCGAGGTGGTCAGCCTCCATGTGTAACTAAGTAGCATGGCTTCTTCGTCTCTGTCCTCCTCCTTCATTCAGGCTGTGGCCAGTATTCACAGCTGGCTGCTCCGGAGTGTTGTGGAATAATCCTTTACACTGTGTGAAATGCGATTGGTTAGATAAAAAGCTAATTGGTAAATAGCTGGGCAGGAGGTATAGACGGGACTTCTAGACAGAGAGAGAGCTCTGCGAAGAAGAAAGTCAGAGTCACGAGCCAGACACGGAATAACCTGATGGGTATAGTGGAGATGAGGTAATGAGTGTGTGGAAGAATGTAGATTTAAAATTATGGGCTAGTTAAAAACAAGCCGAAGCTACCAGCTGAGCTTCCATGATTAACAGTAAGTCTCTGTGCTGTTATTGGAGAGCCAACCGTGCCAACAAAAAAGTCAGACTACACTGCAGTTTTTCTTTTAAATACTAATAAAGTTGCCCTCCAGCTTTCTTTTTAGTTCTTCTGAAATTCTTTTATTAATGAAACTAAGTTCCCTACAAGGGAACCTCAATTTCCCTGGTAACATGTGGAAACCCTGTCATGATATCCCCAAATTTCTATTGATAATAAGCTACCAAATAATTTTCTCATTTTAATAATGGCTTTTCCTGTTTTATACCCATATGAAGTTGACTACACAAAACAGTGAGAATTAATAACTTGATTTTGAGGAAAAACACCAAAGGTGTTCCAAGAAAGATGTCCAAATTTCAAAATTACTCATACCACCAAAACAACAGAATCAGTCATCAATCTGTGTAAGATATTGGTTCTCTCTAACCAAATAAAAATGCAGCATATACATATCCAAATTTTGAACTGAAAATAGAAGAAAATTGGAATTATAATTTATGCAAATGGGGCCCTATTCATGTGAAGGTAATTTGTATCTCAGTCTTGTGCTAATTATCACATAAATAGATTATAAGTAATCAAGAAGAGAATTTCATTTTCTAGTTGGAACTGTGTTTGTTTGAAGGGCCCCTCTTATTATGCAAAACCTGAGCGTCATAAGATATATGCTCCAGTGTTTAAATTTGAAAACTTTGGTGTTCTAAAATTTTCTACTTGTTGGAACTGGAGAGATGGGTCTGTAGTTAAGAGCAGTTGGTGTTTTCCATCTGAAAATGGACCTGAGTCTACTTCCCAATATCCACACTGAGCCCCTCATGAGTGCCTTAAAAAAATGTTTGGTTGGCATAAGCTAAAATTATGATCTGGAGTGGGAATTCTGAAATTTACTGTGTCTGTAATGGCAGTGGTTTTTAAAGGGAAGAATTTTCTGAAATCTGAGTGCCGGTCCAAGTCACCTGCAGAGCTTAGCACCCTGGCGCTGGCTAACCTGGTCCTGTGGGCTCTAGGGAGCTCCCGGGACTGGCTGCCTCCCCCTCTGCTAGAAGCAATGCCCTAAAGGGCAGCTGTGGACACGGCTCTGAGCACAAGAGTGCTGACCTCAGCTATGAGGGTGAAGCTTGTGACAGTGACTAGGCATAGTCCGTGTCATACATCCTTATCTGCCGTATGCTTTAGGGATCGCTCCAAGCAGTGGCTCATGCTTCTTGATTCTCTTATTAGCAGGGGTGGGGCGGGGCGGGGGGCTGTGTGTATGAATTCCACAGGCATTCCTCATCCTCAGACCAGAATTTGGTCAAAACAGGCCAGTTTTTTTTGTAGTCTCCCTTGGCCAGTACACAATTTTTTTCCTAGCTCTCCTTTCTTTATGACTCCTGTTCAACTCTTCTTGGATTTTATGGGCTGTTCTTTGTCTCATTTCTCAGGGTGACCACTCAGCTCATGGGGTTTTTAAGCCTCATTTCTTATTTAGTATATTGAAGTTGAATTTTTTTTCACATTATTGAAGTTGAAATTTAAGTTTCACCTCTTTAATACAGAGAGGGCCTAGGACTTAGACATCTTTCCCAAGTGGTTTCCAAATGCCTTGGTTAGAAAGACCTGAGACACCATGAGGCAGCCAAAGCCAGCCGTGCTGGCCACTGTGGTTTCAGCTTTGCCTTTGAGGCTTTTACCCCGCGTGTTCTTTCTGTTGCTCATCAGCTCCGGTTTGCATTTAAAGGCTGTTTGCTTTTCTGAACCACTGCTTGTTGATTCGTGAGAAGCTTTTCAGGGTGTTCCATCACATGACTGGAACTCAGTGTCTGGAGACAACCCTGCCAGACTAAGGAGATCACGCTAAGGGCTCAGTGTCTGCTAGAGAGGAAGTTCTTGGTGAATATAACTGCCATGGTCATTGTTTATAGATCCAGATCCCAGGGATTTGCTAGTGGAAGTGGCAAGAAATAAAAGACTTCAAGAAATAAATCCTACCAGAAGGAAGAGATTAAAAAGAAGGTTCCAGGCTGGAGGGATGGCCCAGCAGGTAAGAGTACTTGGTGCTCTTGCAGAGGACCTGAGTTTACTGTGGTGCCACAAGCAAGTCCAAGGTATCAGGAAAAGAAAGACAAGACGTCCAGCTGTGCATGAACTTCTGCAGGCAGAAACCCATCAATAACTTTGTTTTTAATTAGTATTCATGGGAATACTAATTGAAGATTTTTAAAACTACGATTAAACGCAGAAAATGAACCCAGTTAAAACAATTTTATGAGGGAGAAAACCTGGAATCAAATTCATGGCTACCAAAAGTAGCTGCCGAGTCCTGGCTAGCACAATTCTAGAGTCTTCTTCAACAGAACAACCTGTCATAGTAGCTAACACCAGACTGAGAGTGTACCCCGGCAAGCCATGCTGAAGAGTTCACCTTGGTGAAGTTAGGAAAGCCAGGGTATGGAAACGTGGAAACCAAGCAAGGTCCTTTGGGAGGCAGCACTTGGGAGCATCCTGCTGCCTCACACTAAACAGGAAACTGAGAAAGAACATGTAATCTAGCTCACTGCATTTTTCCTCTTCCTGTTGCTTCTAAATTCAAAGCCATGGGAGTCCTGGAGGAGGCAGGTGAGTAAGATTTCATTAGCGCCCCTCCATCTGAACAAGCTGACACCAGTCAGTCAGTCCTGGGATGCCAACAGCAGTGTCTTGTGGCTGTTCTTGCTCTTCTGTTCCTGCTCGGTGTTCCTTTCTGCTCCTCCCTGTTCTGTGGTGTTCTCGTCTGTCTCTTGTTTGAACACATTTCATGCCATCTTCTGTCAGTGAGTGTGGACGGCTTGCTCTACTATCATATCATGCATCAGCTGGCTCCTGGGGTAACTGAGGTCTTCAGTTCTGGCTGGATTTAAGGATGGAGACTGTAATCAGTGGGATCTAGGCAGGCATCCACCTTTAGATTCAAGCTGTCAATCATGTTATAAAGACAGTGCAACAGGGAAACAGGTTAGACCTGTTCTCATCATCATGTGGAGACAAGTTATCAAAGGAAGGGAATAATGCAGAACAGGCAAGGATGAGGATACCGAGTTACTCAAGCTGCAGCACAGGCTTTCTGGTACCACCTGTCCACAGTTGAGAGCAGGAGCCAGGCCAGGGTGGACAGGCATGCTGAGCTGGGTGTTTCTATCCCCAGGAATTTAGCAATAGGTCATCACAACTCTCTCCTATGTCGTTCTGGAATAGGCAGGAAAGAGCTGTGGTGTTCCTTGTGTAGCACGCTTTCAATGAGCATCAAGAAGTTCCAAGAGGAAGCCTGAAAGTTCATGCAGCTGATACTATGGTTTTCTTGTACATGGGCTTTGGATCACCTGGAGGAATGTGAGTTTTCCTCTCCCCAGAGCAAAGCCTTTTAGAAAGATAACAGATGCTCATCAAAACAAGCACTCACAGGCCCTTCCTGCTATGTAAGAAATGTTTCAGACCCAATGGGCACTTGCTCAGGGCCAGGAAAGAGGGGGCAATAGAGATGGACAAAAATGCTTTGTGGGTCCAGGGCCAATCTCACATAAATTCCTGCACTTCCAGTCTCAGAAGGTATAGACAAGGGCTACCCAGAGCAAGCTGGGTAGAGAGATTGGCCATAGTGTCAAGCTCTGGATTTGATTCAGAAATCTTGACTATGTGGAAGAATGGTCAAAGATGTTTCTAGAAGTCAGTCTTTGATCTTTACGTTCACAAATGTTACTGTGTGCCCACTCATATGCAAATATCTATCTATCTACCTATCTATGTAGCTATCAGTCTATCTAGATACACACACACACACACACACACACACACACACACACACAAACATCTAAAATGGAAGAAAAGAAACTGCTTTACAGCACTGGACCTGTCCCAAGCTGCCAGGATTGGTACCTCCTTGGCATCTTCTATGTGGCACTGAGGAGGAGCACAGTGAGTAAGACAGTTAGGTGACTGAGGTCTGTGATCCATGTGACTTTATAAACTTGGAGGCTGATCCAAGAGATACATCCCAAGGAGTATGGCCACCTGTGATGTCTTTGCAACCAGCAGAGTTTCACTGTACTCTGACAAGTAAAATACGCAAAGACTTACCAGGGCAAGCACAGCTTCTTGAATGTCTATTGGGTTTTTTTCAAGAGTTTGCAGGAGTCTGTGAGGGCAGGTGCTGGTGTCTGGCAATTCTGTTCCGATATTTTGAGGTAAAATGGTGGCACCTGGGCTATGCAGGAAGGAGGGGAAAGCAGATATATCTCACCCAGGAGATACAATGCTGAAAGCAAATGGAAGATTTCAGATAGGGAGAAGGGAACCTTCAAATATACCCAGCCTACAAAGATGCTGTCCATCAACAAAGCAATCGGACTGGGATTAGCTGTGTTATTAAGCTATATGGAGGGGAATTAAAATTCATTTCTGCAGAGCATTTCACAAGGTAAGCCATATATATCACATTTGGTGTTTATGGCGATGGTCTCTCCATTGCAAAGCATTTACTGTGAATCCAGCTCTTCCTGCATTCACTCCAGTTCTACACACAAGGAGGGAACCAGCATTCAAGAAAGCTAAGGACCTGGAATTCTGATCACCACCCTAATCGGAACCATCTTAGCAGAGACCTGGCCGGTGGAATCCGACATCCTTACTTCACAGTGCAAGAGACCTGGGTTTGTGCTGGGGTGAGCGATGTGAGCTACTGATGTCCTTCCGTTTTGACAGAAGTGACAGGGTTGCATTCTGTGGTGTTGGTCAGAGAGGATTCTTGTAACAAAGATTCAGGAGAAGACTCAAGCTCTTCAGCCAGGTACCATGATGCTGGGGAAGACTTGACAGGAAAGGCTTCCAGATTGAAGGAACAGCCAGGAAGGACTACGCTTTCAGTGAGTGTTTGGAGAGCTAGGCCTGGCTGGAATATAAACCTTGGAATGGGGAGTGGGAGAGGTTGCTGGGTATGAACCAGTGTCTGCAAACAATACAGAGGCTACGTTTCTGTCCCTTCCAGAGCAGTTCTAGTTTAAGTCGTGCATCTAGGAAGCCCTCCATGTATGCACACTTAGGAGCAGAGAGAGGCCCCGGGTAGAAAATCAAGCAAGACAGGATTGCAGAGGAGCCAGAAAGCAGGGATGTTAGAATGACTGAGACTTACACTCTGGAAGAGGAGTTGTCCAGATCTGAGTTTACACACAGATTCTCAGCCTCACCCAAGGCTTCCAAAGGCTGCTGAGCTCAGCAAGGCTGTTCTCCTCTGCACTGGCTGAGGTCTAGACTGTCTCTCTAAGATCCACATGATAGACTTCGACCCAGACTGTGGAACTATGAAGAAGCAGAAAATGAAGGATCTGGACCTGAGGACATGCCTCTGGAAAGCATGTTGAAACTCTGGCCCTCTCCCTTCCGCTTCCCTTCTGACCTCTAAATGGTCCTCTGCTACCCACTCCTGCACCCAGGATGTTTGAGACATGGTCTCATCTTGTGGAATATTACTTCAGCTATGCAAAGGTGTATTGCGTTTTTTTATGCTGCTTTTGTTTAACTATATAAAGATGTGTTACATTTGTTTCACCTCGCCTGCCTAATAAAAAGCTGAATGGTCAATAGCTAGGCAGGGCTAGTGCAGAAAGAATAAGTAGGAGGAGGAATCTAGGTTTAAGAGAGAAGACAGAACAAGGGAGAAATAGAGGGAGAGGTCAGATGGCTGCCAACCATGGGAAAAGCAGGAAAAATAGGGCATACAGAATGAAAATAAAGGTAAAAAGCCCCAAGGCAAAACGTAGATAAACAGAAACGGGTTATAAGAGCTAGTGCGCAAGCATAAGATAATAAGTCTCTGTGTCTTGATTTGGGAGCTGGTTGGTGGCCCAAAAGAAAGCCTGCTACAGTCTCATGCAGCCTGGCTGATCCCAAACTCCCGACCCTCCTGTCTTCTTCTTCTCCTTTCAGTATGGAGATTACAGGCAAGCCCACAAGGCCTGGTGTATGCAGTTGAGAGTGGAGCCTGGGACCCGTGCATGCTAGGCAAGGGCTCTACCAGCTGAGCTACATCCTCAGCAGTGCCAGGGTCTGTGTTCCTACCAGCCAAACAGTGAGATGACCCGCTGTGGACTGAAATGTCTGGTACCATGAACAAAAGGAAACTGAATCCATGTGCTGGTCAGCATGGAATTTTATTAGTTACTGCTGCCCTTTATGTGTTTTTACAAACCCAGCCAATCTGATTTAGGGGATGTAAAGAGAAGCCTTCCCGCCAGCCTGGTTCCAGAGCCGCATCAGTGCCAAATAAACACACAGGAGGCTATATTAATTATGAAGCTGTTGGCCTTGCTTATTTCTTACTGGCTATCTCTGACTTAAGTATTTATTCCATAATGGTTAATCTAAGTATTTCTCTTACCCGAGAAAGGGGTCCGGACTTCTGACCCCTATGGTAGCTACATCTTGACTTCCTGTGTTTCTCCTACCCAGAGTCCTCCTCCACTCCTAGTCCCACCTATCTTGGTTCCCTATTGGCCAACAGTGCTTTACTGATATATACACAGGACTTCCCCCATCATTTCCTCTTTTCTGTCTAAACAAAAAGAAAGGTCTTAACTTTAACATAGTCAAACTATATATAACAGAACAATTATCAAGTAAGAACACAGTTACAATATATTGTCTATTAACATTTAGCAAGATTTAAAGAAAATATCATCCATCCCATCTTTGTGAATCCAAAGTTCTATATGTAGCTTATCTTTTATCATAACTAAGGAAAACTATAATTATAACTATCTGTCTTCAACTCTATCAAAGACCACAGAAGGATAATATATAAACACTAGGATTGACAGAGACATCTTACTGCCTGGACAGTCACCTGAAGTTCCTCTGTATTGTCAGAGCATCCATCTTCAGCCCATAGGCCACAATGTATCCAGAAGATTTCTCAGCAAAGCAGGAAATTTCAAACTGTCCATCTGCATCAGCAGTCTGTCAGTCATTTTTCTGTGTCCTCAGAAAGTCTCGCAGACTCTTACATGAAGCAGGAACCCTGAAGGACTGTTTTAGTTCAGCAGTCACTTTCCTGTGGGTTCTGCATGTCCAGTTTATACAGCAATAGTCAAGCAGTCCAGGCAAAAGCAGTGTTTTGTCCAAATGGCTAATCTTGCCATGTTGAAAGCAAACTCCATAATGAGTTTCTTCGATGCCTATCTTCCTCTCAGACGTAATTGGTGCTGCCAGGAGAAGACATTTCTCATTGTCAAGAAAAACCCTAAACCATTTGAAATGCCATTTTCTGAAGGTCTTTGAAAGGTTTGAAGACTATCTATCTGTCTCAAATACATCTCTATATATCTAGAAAACCTAACTTACCTAACTATAAATTCTGACTATTATAAGTAACTATCTGTAATCTGTATTTTATTATGCATTACGTTTTAAAAGATCAGTGTAAGCACAATACTTAATCAAGAGGAGAAATATACGCATCACAAAATTGAGCTTGAATTTGTATCAATAAATGAAAAACCATACCCATACCATAATTCCCCTTTTTACCATTAAAAGGAGATTGGCTGTGATCATTAGCCAATTATAAACAACTCCATGTTGTTGGGGGAAGTCCTGTGCATTTGTCAATAAAGTACTGTTGAGCCCATAGGGAACCAAGATAGGAGGGACTACGAGTCCAGGAGGATTCTGGGCAGGAGAAACACGAGAGAGTCGACATGTAACGCCATGGGGGTAGGAAGCCTGGAACTATTCTCCGGTAAGAAACATACTTAGATTAACAATTATGGGGTAATTACTTAAGTCAGAGCTAGCTAGTAAGAAACAAGCAAGGCCAACAGCTTCATAATTAATATAGCCTCCTGTGTGTTTATTTGGGACTGATACGGCTCTAGAACCAGGCTGGCGGGAAAGCGGCTCTGGAACCAGGCTGGCGGAACGGCTCTTTCTCAAGGAAAAAGCTTCTCTTAACACCATGTAAATGAAAACAAAGATTTATAAACAAGATGGGAATTAGGATGTTGCTCATTTCAAACTGCTTCGTGCTGGAAGCGGGCGCTGTTCATACCATGGGGATCATGACAAAACTCAGAAACCTGTACAAGTCCGTATTTTCGGGGTCTGTAAGACTGCGTCATCTTAGCTGTTTCAATTGTTGAAACACTTGGTCCACTGCTTCCAGGGGTCTTGGTTCATCAAACCACAGAAGCCTGGAAGGAATCCTAAGATTTTCATTTTCTGTAGAAACATAAACAAAATCTCTTTTCCCAAGTAACATATCCTTATACTTAAATTTTGAAGTCACGGCATTTTCAAAAGATGTAAGTTGAATTAATTTAGCAGCATTTATAATCAAGTGTACTTTAGCAGTTGTTCCTTCCTTAGCAATGAAAAAACTGAAAAACACAATAGCGTACAGTATCCAGACTTTCTATGTATTTTCCATCTTTACGTGGCTTATTTATTTATCTATTATTATTACTCTGTTTATTTTACTTTATTTCTTTATTTATTTCTCTGAGACAGGGTTTCTCTGGAAATCTGCCTGCCTCTGCAGCAAATCCTACCAGCTTGCGCCACCACAGCCGGCTTCTCTATTTATTTACCACTATGCCATTTCTTTTTCTCTCTCAATCTTAGGTATATTTTTAAACACACTGTAAACCTTTAGAGGTTTTTCTTCATCCAAGTCTGACTTTACTGTAAATCTTTATGTTTTTTCTGGCCACATGACTTATCTGTTAAAACCGCGGCTGTTTTAAACTGCAGTTTTTCCAAGATGGCGGGCGTAAGCGTGATTCCAGCCACCGACTCAGTCTATGCTGAGATCCAGCAAAAGCTGCCAGCTTGGAGATGTGGTCACTGCCACTTCCAGCTGTCCGTACAACTTTCCAATTGTTAGCAGAGCCTCTTAAAAGAACCTTGCTGGTGGTTTTTGTTTTGTTTTGTTTTGTTTATGCTGAGTCAGGAAGACTCCCTTAAGCGAGCTTCGAGTCTCTGCTTGTCGATAGCAAAACAGAGCCCACCTGAGAAAAATGCTGCTACCAAAAACCCATGCTTTTCTCCATTCTTTTGTTTCTAAAATTCCTTTAAAGCTTTTGTCATTCTGCGTGGAAATTCATGATCCCACTTCTGATCACCATTAGGGGACAAAACCAGATAACAAATTTTGCTGATATTAGCTAGATGGATACATTTTGAGTTTTGAAGGACTTAGTAGGAAGTGTAGCTTTGAATAGTCCTAAATTCTTGGGCAGAGAGGAGGCATTAGAACCAGAGCGCAGGCTTTGCTGGTCGATAGTAGACGCACGGGGTTAGAGAGAAGAGCAGTATGGCCAGGTCTTGTGGATGTGACACCAGGAAGAGGAGACTGAGCTTTGCTGGCAGCAGCTTGGATCCTGCACTTGCAAATGCTCTTCACTGAGCAGAGGCCTCTGCTGGTGTGAACACTGAGCTGCAGACTGTTCCTGACTTCCGGGGTTTCCAGAGGCTTCCAGCCTCCTTCAGAAGTGGCACAAGG
Organism: Mesocricetus auratus; assembly: GCF_017639785.1. Classification (NCBI taxonomy): domain Eukaryota; kingdom Metazoa; phylum Chordata; class Mammalia; order Rodentia; family Cricetidae; genus Mesocricetus; species Mesocricetus auratus. The sequence continues at coordinate 83,510,893 of NW_024429186.1, forward strand.
AGTCATGAATGTCGTCCCGGTGGCTGCTGATTTAGTGATATATAATAGTGGATGGCATTTTGTATACAACCAAAGAAAAATTCAGAGGGCCCTCCCCGAGGTGGCCAAAGCTCAGGGAAATGCCAATCTCTTGGACGAAATCAAGTCTGCTTCTAAAATGAAACACACAGACAGGTAGCCACTCGATCCTTCCTTGTGTAAAGTGAGTTTAACCGATGCTGGTGTTGTCAGTTTGCCAGCTGGCAAAGCAGAGTTCTGAAGAGCAGGCTGAAAAAGAAGTTAAGCCCATTTAGAACCTGGAAATTCCGCACACACACACCCCCATCCGTACGGAACAGTCTGGGTTTTCAGAGACTGTGGAAATGGGAAGAAAGGTTTTAATTGACCCTCCCAAGCAGCCTAGGGAAGAGGTTTCCAAGTCTGAGCAGACAGATGCGTCAATCAATAGCTTTGAGAGAAGCAAGGCTCCCAGCAGTGATCACGAAGGACATCTGTCACCAATAGCAGAAAATGACATCAACCGCCAAATGAAATCATTCCAGAAATTTCTGTTGTCGGAATAGCTCTGAAAC